>NC_063371.1:9450379-9513127 GCF_021869965.1 Rhincodon typus | reverse complement strand
CTCCCTAACCTGTTCTTCCTCCCACCTATCCCCTCCTCCCACCTCAAGCCGCACCTCCATCTCCTACCGACCAACCTCATCCCACCCCCTTGACCTGTCCGTCCTCCCTGGACTGACCTATCCCCTTCCTAACTCCCAACCTACAATCACCTTTACTGGTCCCATCCCCGCCTCTTCGACCTGTTTGTTTTCTCTCCACCTATCCTCTCCTCTATCCATCTTCTATCTGCCTCCCACTCTCTCCCTATTTATTTCAGAACCCCCTTCCCCTCCCCCTTTTCTGATGAAGGGTCTAGGCCCGAAACGTCAAAAGCCTCTCTGCTCCTATGATGCTGCTTGGCCTGCTGTGTTCATCCAGCCCTGCACCTTGTTGTCTCGGATTCTCCAGCATCTGCAGTTCCTACTATCTTTGAAACTTGTGCTGTTGTTTTAGGGATTTAAGTATGCAGGGCTCCATTTCCCAATGTTTCACTGACAGGTCTCAATGTCCCTCAGCAATTTAAAAAATACATGCAAAGTTGTGTGGTCAGGATTAAGCCCAAATGTGTCCAAACATAGTTCTGCAATAGTTACAAACTCATTCCCATGACATAATTATTGTAAGGTGGATGATTCAACAAACCGAGCCAAGTTACAAGCCGGGGAGGAGAAATGGACCGTACAATCTTAAGCAATAATGTGCCATCCACTTCAAAGTTTTCACGCACTAACATGTCCCTACACGCCACTCAAGGGCACACGAAAACTGATATGAAGGCAGGTGAACAAAGGCTGAAGCAAGACTTTGAGAGAACATCTTATAAGAAGAAAGACCAAAAGGTTTATAGAGGAAATTTATGAATTTATGTCCACAATGACTGAAGGCATGGCGACCAATATTAGCAGAAATGAACAATTAGGACGTACAGAGCTCGAGTTGAAGGAAAACAATATTTTTATAGGATAGGCCACGTTGCAGAACAGAGAAGGTTAGAGATTGTTAAGAAAGATGGTTTGGAAGTATTTCATTAAAAAGATTAAAATATTACTGAACAGGACTTAATAAAGACAACAGGCCAGAAGTTTCTTGATGGAAGAGGCTTATGCAGGTTAGACCACAGGTAGCAGGCAAAGAACAAAGAGCAAAGAAAATTACAGCATAGGAATAGGCCCTTCAGCCCTCCAAGCCTGCACCGACATGCTGCCCGTCACAACTAAAACCGCCTACCCTTCCGGGGACCGTATCCGTCTATTCATGTAATTGCCAAGACGCCCTTTAAAAGTCACTATCGTATCTGCTCTCACTACCTCTTCCAGCAGCAAGTTCCAGGCACCCACCACTCTCTGTGTAAAAAAAACTTGCCTCGTACATCACCTTTAAACCTTGCCCCTTGCACCCAAACCATGGCTCCTGGTAACTGACTCTTCCACCCTGGGAAAAAGCTTCTGACTGTCCACTCTGTCCATGCCCTTCATAATCTTGTAGACCCCAATCAGGTCGCCCCTCAACCTCGGTCATTCCAGTGAGAACAACCCAAGTTTCTCCAACCTCTCCTCATAGCTAATGCCCTCCATACCAGGCAACATCCTGGTAAATCTTTTCTGTAACTTCTCCAAAGCCACCACATCCTTCCAGTACTGTGGCGACCAGAATTGAAGACAATATTCCAAATGCGGCCTAACTAAGTTTCTATAAAGCTGCACTGTTACCTGCCAATTTTTAAACTCAATGCCCCGGCCGATGAAGGCAAACATGCCGCGTGCCTTGTCGACGACCTTCCTCACCTGTGTTGCCGCTTTCAGTGACCCGTGTACCTGTACACCCAGATCCCTCTGCCTATCAGTACTCTTAAGGGTTCTGCCATTTACTGTATACTTTTCATCTGGATTAGACCTTCCAAAATGCATCATCTCCCATTTTTCCGGATTAAACTCCATCTGCCATCTCTCTGCCCAAGTCACCAACCGATCTATATCCTGTTGTATCCTTTGATGGTCCTCATTGCTATCCGCAATTCCGTTAACCTTTGTGCCATCGGCAAACTTACTGATCAGACCAATTACATTCTCCTCCAAATCATTTATATATATTATAAATTGCAAAGGTCCCAACACTGATCCCTGAAGAACGCCACTAGTCACATTCAGAAACGCAGCCTTCCACTGCTATCCTTCTTTCTATCACCGAGCCAGTTTTTTTATCCATCTTGCAAGCTCACCTCTGACCCCGTACAACTTTACCTTCTGTATCAGCCTGCCATGAGGGACCGTGTCAAAGGCCTTAACTGAAGTCCACGTAGACAACATCTACCGCCCTACCCTCGTCGATCATTTTCGTCACTTCCTGAAAAAAACTCAAGAAATTTAGGAGATATGACCTCCACTTTACAAAACCACGTTGCCACTCGCTAATACACCCGCTTATTTCCAAGTGGGAGTAAATCCTGTCTCGAAGAATCCTCTCCAATAATTTCTTACCACTGACGTAAGGCTCAGCGGCCTGTAATTAGCTGGATTATCCTTGCCACCCTTCTTAAACAAAGGAACAACATTGGCTATTCTCCAATCATCTGGGACCTCCCCTGTAGCCAGTGAGGATACAAAGATTTCCCTCAAGGCCCCAGCAATTTCCTCCCTTGACACTCTCAGTATTCTAGGGTATTTTCCATTAGGCCCTGGAGACTTGTCTACCTTAATGCTTTTCAAGACCCCCAATACCTCCTCCCTTTTGATCTCAACATGACCCAAACTATCTACACATCCGTCCCCAGACTCATCATCCACCAAGTCCTTCTCAATGGTGAATACTGACACAAAGTACTCATTTAATACCTTGCACATTTCCTCTGGCTCCACACATAAATTCCCTTCCCTGTTCTTGAGTGGGCCAACCCTCTCCCTGGATACCTTCTTGCTCTTAATATATGTATAAAAAGCCTCCGGAGTTTCCTTAATCCTGTTGGCCAATGACTTTTCATGACCCCTTTTACCCCTCCTGACTCCATGCTTAAGTTTCTTTTGACTTTCCTTGTATTCCACCTTTGCTTTGTGTGTTCCCAGCCTCCTAGCCTTGACAAATGCTTGCTTTTTCTTTTTGATTAGGCTCACAATATCTCTTGTTATCCAAGTTTCCCTAAACTTGCCATACATATCCTTCATCCTTCCAGGAACGTGCCGGTTCCGAGTTCCCAGCAACATACACTTGAAAGTCTCCGACATACCAGATGTTGATTTGCCCTCAAACATCTGCCTCCAATCTACATTCTTCAGTTCCTGCCTAATATTGTTGTAATTAGCCTTCCCCCAATTTAGCATTTTCACCTGACAACTACACCTATCTTTATCCATCAGTACCTTAAAGATTACTGAATTGTGATCACTGTTGCCAAGCTGCTCCCCTATTGAGACATCAACCACCTGGTCAGACTCATTCCCCAATACTAGGTCCAGTATGGCCCTTTTCCAAGTTGGACTATCTACATACTGTTTCAAGAAGCCCTCCTCGATGCTCCTTACAAACTCTGCACCCTAAGCACTAAGTGAGTCCCAGTCAATATATGGGAAGTTAAAAATCACTCACGACAACAACCCTGTTACTTTTACATCTTACCAAAATCTGCCAACATATCTGTTCTTCTATCTCCCGCTATTGGGAGGCCGAGAGATTGTGATTGCACCCTTCCTGTTCCTGAGCTCTACCCATATTGCCTTGCTGTATGAACCATCTGAGGTGTCCTCCCACAGTACAGCTGTGATATTCTCCTTAACAAGTAGTGCGACTCCCCTACCCTGCCTGAAACATCTGTATCCTGGAACGTTAAGCTAGCAATCGTGTCCCTCCTTTAACCAAGTCTCTGTAATAGCAACAACATCACAGTTCCAAGGACAAATGTAAGCTCTAAGTTCATCTGCCTTACCTGTTACACTTTTTGCATTGAAATAGATGCACATCAGTCATTTCAATGAGTTTGAATTTAGAAGTTAGAAAAACAAGTGCTTACAGACGGTCAGGATAGTATAGTTTGGAGTGATTGAAGGCACAGATCAGGTTTCATGAGGCATTGGGCCAAGCCAGGAGGGGAGACACCTGATATTGTGCTGACAGAAATTGATGGTCTTTCTAATTGAGATAGGAAACAGTACACATTGGAAATGACTGAGCAAAACGCAACATTTTTGGTGGTGGCCAAATATTATGAGGACATAAAACTACAGGAAACAGAGGAACAACATCAACTGAGGGAGCTCTTCGCCTGAACCTGATCTAGCATCTTTACCTGAGCTGCTGTCCAGGCTGGTTGTGCTGGCTGGAATTACTTTCTTAAACTGCATTCTAGTGTCCACAACATTATCCCTCTCAAAAACAGCACAGTGACCAACTGCACTGAATCAACAGCCCTCAGTGTCAGTTCCGGATTTCAAATATCCACTGGGACGTTGTTGGCAAGAAAGTCGAAACACAAACGAGACTTCACATAACAGTGAAAGATTAACAGGATGAAATAAACCACAATCAGAAACAAGCAACTCACATCAAAATCATCGTCCATGACTTCAGGATGGCCCAAAGCACTTTTACTGCAGTTTACTAAGTCACCATTGCTTTGGAGGAAACACGATAGCCGTTTTGGAGTTTGCAAGCTTCCACAAAACCACAATGACAATGACCAACTTAAATGCCTTCATAATGCTGAATAAGGGATATATGCCAACAGGATACAAGGAACGAATCATCTTTCAAGTTTGCCTGGGATAGGTTTTCCCAATACAGTGGTCAGACAACAACTCAGTTTAATGTCTTCTTCATTTATGACAATACCAAACACAGCTATCAAAAAGAAATGGCAAGAGATATTGAATCACAACGCATGCACATTTATTATCTTTCCAGCTGGTCCTCCCTTTATAGGATCTCACAAGATAGTTCATATGGGGGTTGGAGATCCAGATGCACAAAGCACCAGCTCTTCAAATGAAACGAAGGAACCAGTGACTAAGTAACATCCTCCAATGGGTTATGTGCTGCTCAAATGAGAAACAAACGAGGCAGTTGTCGGGACTTTTAAAACACACTAAAACATGCAAACACCAAGGAAATGCATTTTGCCAAATTGAACCAGCACTTAAGTCTGAGGAACTTGGACAATATGTAACAGAGACCCTCAGGTAACAAACATCCATAATGATTGCCATCCTATCCATCAACCTTTTCAGGTTGCTGAAAATTGCTTCATACAACTGAAAAATGGCTTTTAGCTCAAAAACATCACCAAATTCAATGTAACACGAAATCTACAGAAAATTTTGGAGGAATTGTGAGGTGGAGAAGTAAGCTGTCTTTGACTCTCTGCCTCATTTATGACTTCCTGATGTTTTCACATTGTTTGTCTCTGATTACTCTGACAGAGCTTTGACTAACATAGGTTTCAGTAATGCGATGACAAAAGCGAACCAAAAATCTACTTCCTTAGGAACTGAAGAGCAGGAGCAACTTATTAAGCTGCTCAAGCCTATTCTGCAATTCTTAATCATGAATGACCATTTAGGGTCAATGTCACTTTTCTGCACTATCCCCAAATCCCTTTATGGCATCACTATCTAGGAACCTATCAATCTCTATTGTAGACATGTTCAATGCTGAGCTTCCAGAGTCCCCTGGGGAAGTCAATGATTCACTATCCTCTGAGCAAAGTCACTTCTTCTCAGCCAAGTTCTAAACCGCTTTCCGCTATTCTGAATCAGAGAATAAAACACTGTGAAAAGAAAATGTTCACTTGGAACAAACAAAGCGTGCGGGCTAAGACAAAGTACAAAGGACCACCTGAGGGGAGAGACAGATCGTTGCTTTGCAGTCTCATTCAAACGGTGAGTGCTCAGGATTTTGTTAGTGCATTGCAGAATCGCCTACATACTGCACGCTACTCCAATCACACAAAGCTGACACTTAAGATGTGAAAACAACAATTGGATATGCTCACCTACGGAAGTTCTGATGCAGGGCCGTTGATCTGAAAGTTCAACTCATTCTGCCCACAGTCGCTGCTTGACCCGCTGAGTTTGTCCGATACTTTTCGGTTTTCTTGCAGATTTCCAGATTCTGCAGAATTTTGCTGAGGTGACACTGAAGACCATGTGTAAAATATGTTGCAAAAGTAATCATGTAAGCAAGGAATAAACTGCGAATTACATCTGAATTTTAACGACTCAATCAACTTTTGAATGCCAATGCATTTCTTAGCTCATGTTCAGAAAATACTGAATCAATAACATAACTATCAAATGTCAGTGACGGCAACTCCAGAAAGTGTTACTGGTTTAAACCCCCTGGAAAAAGAATCAAATATGATCAGCTCAAATGGAATTCATGTTTAGCAAAACACACCATGTTTAAAACAAAGTTTCACTGTTTTGCTTATTACAAATGTATTCCACATTTAATAGGACAAACACAGTGTCCAGTATTACAGTCAAATGTTTGCAGCATGCTGGAACTTCACCAACTAGTCAAAGGCAAGGTGCAGCCCGGAACACAACCACCACTAAATCCAAAACAGTTGTTCACAAACCACCCAAATGGATGGCAAAATATTGCTGTGAATTTCATCATGAAACCTGAAATTTAAAGAAGCAAATAAAACAACATACAATTAGAGGCACAGATCCAAGTATTTATGTGTGCATTTAAGTACAAACTGGCAGCAGAGTCAAGAGCAATGACTCTTTGGTTAATTTGCGCAGTAACTTAGACCAGTTTCTCGTGGAGAATGGTGCTTTGGAAGACATATGCAAAAGCAACAGATTGCATGCAGACACACAATAGGTGAGAAATGCTGTGAAGCAAGAGGAGTGCTACCAGTTCATACAGTATTTGGAACATTTGCATGAAAACATTCGCAAGGAAGTCCAAACTCATTGAGACTCTTCCTTCTCCAGTACTTCAGGCAAAAAAAGGGTTCACTTAAACATAAAAGTTCATTTCTCACATATTTCAATGTGCACTGCAGAACAGCTCGTTGACAGGACACATCCATTAGCAGCTTCACCAGCTCAAGCAGTTGTCAGAAAGAAATGGTATCACAGTCCGCAAAACTCTAAAACAGGAATTTGCAGGACTGGTGCCACTGCAGAAATCAACAGTCATAAATGACAAATAGTTCTGCCATCAGCCACTTCCTTAGAACAAAGTTATCCATTGATAATCATGGGGGACACGAATGAGGTCTTTTCCCTCGAGTGGGGGAGGTCAAAACTAAAGGGCATGATAGTAAGATGAGAGGAGAAAGATTTAAAAGGACCTGAGTGGCAACCTTTCCAGATAGAGGGGGATTATGATGTGAAATGAACTGCCAGAGGAAGTGGTTGCAACATTTGAAAGACATGGTGAGCAGATATAGGAACAGGAAAGGTTTAGAGGGACATAAACCAAACACAGGCAAATGGGACCAGTTCAGTTTGGGAAACTTGGTCGGCATGGATGACTTGCACTGAAGGATCTGGTTCTGTGCTGTATGACTATGACTATGTCCAACAAAGACAGTTTCAAAGAGCAGAGAAGGATCGAACAATGATAGCAATGATCTTACTTCTGGCCTAGCAAAGAACCACAGCAAAAATATCATCTTCAGCCTCTGTTGCATCAATCTTTCCAGTGTGTTTGAAATCTTCTCCCTTCTGTTTCAGGTCCAATAACACACCAGCATACATCCAACACAGCGACACTAAGCAGACTTGAGCCGTGTATCTTCCATAGCATTGAGAAGGGTGACAACGTACAGAGTACAGCCAAAGTGAAGTTTCAGCACAGGATATGCACAGTCGACTACTATGACTAAACAGACCAGATATAATGCTCACAGTCAAACTCATTGTTTTCCAAGATCATGAGCTTTTTGGATCAAAGTATTTGCAGCCCCAAGCCTTCTCTTCCCATCATAGATTTCAACTTTTCAAAACTGGCAGTTGGTATTCCACGATTACAATGACTCCATTCAAGTCACCTCCAAGGGTGGAAGCGAGGTCACTGCAGTGAACTGGTCCACTTTGCCCAAGAAACTATTGTGTCTCATCACAATGTGCACAGATGAGCAATTGAGTTACGGTGCATAATCAGTGCTACACAAATTTAAGCTCTTGTTCGGAGTAGCAGAGACATAAAACTTGATTTTTTCACACAGTTTAAAAAGGGAAAATGTATGAAAATGTTCATTCATCGTTTAAATGAATGTATGTCAAAGTTGGCACAGACTAGATTGAATGCTTCTGAGAGACTAAACCAGGTGCCTCTGGTTGCGAAAGAAAACTGCACAGCAACAGCATTCGGATTGGTTTGAACTTGGCAGTTTTGTCACGTATTTCAGGAAAGAAAGCCTGCTGGATGAGCCTGTGGGCAAGCCAGATCCTCCTTGATCCCTCACCGAGTGGAGCAAAACAAGCATGAAGACTTGGAAAATAAATAAAAGCAAATTTAAGCAAAAACTAGGCCCAACTGACCGAAATGAGGATCACCGCAGTCAACAACACTATATGACCACCAAAAAACAAGTAATCTCATTTCATTTTGAGGATCGAACTCTTAAATGACTGATGCTGCTCCTTTCGCTTATATTTTCCATACACCGTATACGTTCAAAACTGCCAGACACGCCCATTTTTTTCATCCTATTTGTGAATGAACGCATGCGTTTCAATTGAAACAGGGCTATCCCTTAAAGCTGAACAAGAGTAATTCACAATTTATTTCACCTTCTTCTAAAAAAGACATAAGTTTTAATAAATATGTCTTTGGTTTCTTGTTCATTGATGAAACTTGACATGCGTTTCTTTCATCTTAGTCAAAGTTTGGCATTAGACAGCCTAGCAATTAAATTGGTCACATTTCAGATTTGTGATGACTCGTGGAATACTGGAGCTCAATTTGCAGTGCACTTCCTATCAGTGTTGGTACAGAGGCCTGGGGGCTGAATGCAGCAACTATGAATGCAAACCATGTCAAATTTTACGTGCAGCAGGATGAGGTAGTGAAAAAGCAAAAGGATTGGAAGCAGCCAAAACTGTCCTGCAGGTTAATTGATTTGCAAGACCTGATGAAGGCTCAAGCCATAGCACTGGCAAAGGAATTAACAATGATTATCCAACACATAAGAAGACACAGATAAACTAAGTATTACCACAACATTTGGGAATAGTAGAAATAAAAGAGACCAGATCTCCAAGCAGCGAGTCATCCAAAGCAGTAACAACTGACTTAGAGTTCAAGCAGCTTGAACATGCAGAAAAAATGAGGCAGCTTGACTTAGGAGATGGGAAGATTGGCATTGAAAAGGAGGAAGATGGAGCTGGAGATTAAAAGAGTTGCGTTGAATGAAAAAAAGAGGAAGATGAACAACAAATATTTCAAGAGAGATGAAAAAGAACAAAAAAGAGAATTTATGAGGATGGAACATCAGTTGCAAAAAGAGAAAAGAGATGAGAGAGAGAAAAACAGGAAGAATACATGCTGAGAAGGCTGCATTGTGAAAAATAGGTCTGTCATACTGAAAGCAGTTCTGAGGAAGAAATCAAAAATGATAATTCAATAAGGAAACGTTCACATACACTATCAAAGTTTGCGGAAAAGGTTGTTGAATCATTGTGTGTGTGACTTGAAAAGGTAGCAGATTCATAGGCACATCACCTGAAATTCATGCATCCCTGTCAAGATGAAGTTTCTTTGCATTATGACATAAAAAAACATACTATTCTGGAGTTTATGAGTTAGTTCCTGAAGAATATTGGCAACTATTGAGGTTTGAAGTAACTGAAGTTGAATGGGTACAGCAATGTGATTTTGAGTGGTGGATATGAGCACTGAGCAGAACTTCTACATCTGAAGCTCAGAGAGATCATTCTCCAAGAAGAAATTGAATTTCACTCCCTTCATTCACCAGACAATGCTCAAGACCAGATGGCTCCAATTATTTAACAGGAAAATGGAGCGGGTCACGACGATAAAACGATTGATAAAAGTGACCTTTTCCTCGGTCACCTGCACGCTAGGGTATATAGGAATACAGAGAACTCAAGCATTGATAAGCAGGCACATCACTCACCCAAAACATCATAAACTAAGTGCAATTTAGCGAAATATGCTGCATATGACTCTCAGTGGGCACACCTCGAAATAATCAAACTGATGACTTTGTTACTCATATCAGTTTTTCCAAGAACCATTCAATAGGCTGAAACTACAAGTAGTATATCCTAACAACTGTGGACATGACAAGCCCACTTCTAAAAGATTAGAGACCAAAAAAACCTGCAGATGCTGGAATCCACAGTGAATAAACAGGAGGCTGGAGCAACACAGCAAGCCAGGCAGCATGTGGAGGAGGAGGAGTCAATATTTCGGGTATTACCCTGAGCCCTGAAGAACGTTGACTTCTCCTCCTCCACATGCTGCCTGGCTTGCTGTGTTGCTCCAGCCTCCTGTTTGTCTACCAATTTCTAACAGCTATTCCTTTGAGGACTATTACAGCTCAAGTTATTGTGGTGGAAAAAAATAACTTTTTTTTAAACTTGTTACACACTACCAACAGAAATCATTCTGGACCAAGATTCCAGCTTTATGTATAAAATTTCTCAGGACATATGTAGTAATTTGCATACGAGACAATTCAAGTCCATCACAAATAAGGCACTAATACAAGCAGCAGTGAACACGTACAACAAACTCCCAAGATAATGAGTAAGACACGTTGTCAAAAAGATCACACGGCTGAAGTGGAATGGCTAAAGCAATGTGATTGGATCTTTTGCTTTTCCAGACGACAGCTTTCTAAACAGTCTATTGGATTTAATCTATTCCAACTCATTGATACTCTCGAGATATGAAGTCCACTAAAACTGATTGAGAAGCTGGAAGGCAAAAAGACAATTTCATAACGTTGCGTTACCTGTCCATGTTTCTAAAGAGACTCAGTGAAGCACAGGTCATTTAAAAAAAATTCCCAGGCCGAAATAAAAGAATGAGAAGACAAACATGGTGCAAGACAGCATTGCTACCAAGAGATGTAGTGTTGGTGTTATTACCTCTTTAATCACTGGAACAATGCATAACTCCACAGAAATATGTACAAGCAATATCACCGTGAACAGCAAGGACGTCAGGTGGTCACACTAGTAGGGTGGCAGTGGAAGGGTACATTTCTGAATGGAGGGCCGTGACCAGTGGCGTTCCTCAGGGATCAGTGTTGGGACCTTGGGTGTTTGTAATATATATATAAATGATTTGGAGGAAAATGTACCTGGTCTGATTAGTAAGTTTGCCAATGACACAAAGGTCGGTGGAATTGCGGATAATGATGAGGACCATCAAAGGATACTGCAGGATATAGATCGGTTGGTGACTTGGGCAGACAGATGGCAGATGGAGTTTAATCCGGAAAAATGTCAGGTAATACATCTGGGAAGGTCTAATCCAGATGGAAAACATATAGTAAATGGCAGAACCCTTAACAGTATTGATAGGCAGAGGAATCTGGGTGTACAGGCACACAGGTCACTGAAAGCAGCGTCGCAGGTGGAGAAGGTCATCAACAAGGCATATGGCACGCTTGCCTTCATCGGCCGAGGCATTCAGTTTAAAAATTGGCAGGTAACAGTGCAGCTTTATAGAAACTTAGTTAGGCCGCATTGGGAGTATTGTGTTCAATGCTGGTCGCCACTCTACCAGAAGGATGTGGGGGCTTTGGAGCGGGTACAGAAAAGATTTACCAGGATGTTGCCTGGTATGGAGGGCATTATCGATGAGGAGAGGTTGGAGAAACTTGGGTTGTTCTCACTGGAAAGACCGAGGTGGAGGGGTGACCTGATTGGGGTCTACGAGATTATGAAGGGCATGGACAGAGTGGACAGTCAGAAGCTTTTTCCCAGGGTGGAAGATTCAGTTACCAGGGGCGTTGGGCTTAAGGTGCGAGGGGCAAGGTTTAAAGGTGATGTACAAGGCAAGTTTTTCTTTAAAAAAACAGAGCGTGGTGGATGCTGGGAACTCACTGCCGAGGTAAGTCGTGGAAGCAGATACTTTAGCGACTTTTAAAGAGCGTATTGACAAATGCATGAATAGGATGGGAATAGAGGGATACAGTCGCTGGAAGGGTAGGGGGTTTTAGTTGTGACGGGCAGCTTGTCGGTGCAGGCTTGGAGGGCCGAAGGACCTGTTCCTTTATTGTAATTTTCTTTGTAGTAGAGGATGACAAAAACATTAAAAGTCAACAAGGTGGTGAGGGCAATAGCTCACAAAGCACACGTCCTACAATCTGATGAGCCAGTTCTGATGCAATTCAAAATTTACAGAAAGCAGAATGCAAAGACTGGTAAGCCTACAGAACAATTTCAAGGAAATCCGTTGGGCTAGACCACAGTGTGCAACGTTAGCCAGGCATGAGAGGAATAAATGGGAATCACTACCAATGTAACAACATTCTGATCCTTTTAGCCTACAAAAACAAGCTTAAATGCAAACAGAAATTAAATCTCTGGCAGGGAAATCACTTGATTGGGCCTAGTAAACCCACAGAGTTAATTCAAAACAGACAAAAAGTCATCAATATCAATGAAGTGGTGTCAGATGCCACAATTCAGGGTCAGGCACTAACAAGTGGGCATTGTCCTCTTGCAAAATGATGAAACAGAAATACAACAGCGTTTAGGGTACTTTTCAAAAAAAAAAGGTATCAAGGCTCTGAGATCATCATTGGCTCTTCAAGATTTTGAAGTTGTCTGTCACAACGACAAAGAGAAAGTATATAACGACCATAATCCATTTACTTTTTGTAGAGCAGTACAAAGCTTGAAATGCAAGAATGCTTCAATTGAGTTTATCAATTTGAGTTTATTATAAAGATTATGAACGAATTTATATTTACATGTGAGGGGAGTGCATACAGCTTAAGTTTGTGAACTCCTAATTCATGTCAACTCCTAATTTTGTCATCTCATTACAAAGACATTTATTTTCTTGTTCAGTGTTGAATACTGTTTCTTTCATCACAGATGGTAAACAGGCTGGCATTAACCATCCCAGAGATTAAACTGGGCATACTTCACATGTGCCAACTCAGAATTGTAGTCTTTATTTCCACTGCATCTCAATGTTGTGACAAAGCAAAGCACCAACTTCACAAGTTGAGGCTTCAGTCCAGACAGCCCTGATTTTCCCTTACGCGAGGGTAATTCAGTGGCCTGACAAACTGTACAAGTGCTCAAGCAGTTGAGGTGAGACTTTGTCAGCAACCATCTGTCTTGTCTCTACCTTCTTGTGCGAATACAACCTTTTCCCTCCAAGTTTTCATCTGACAGGAGCATCACCAAGTGGACGAGCATTTGCTGTCCAGCCCTCAATGCCCTTCAGATGCCAGCAATGACCTGCCTTCTTGAAGCACGGGGGTCCATACAGCTCAAATGGCAGTAGGACCAGGTTGGCATGACATTGAGACCACGACGTGAGGGGGAGACAAAACAGATTTCGGTCAGGATGGCGTGGACATGGGAGATGGCAACACCACCATTTGCAAGGAATTTACGTGCTGTGCCCTCCTGAGGTAGAGATGGCAGATGTGGAACGTGCTGTCAACAAAAGGGCTTTGTGAGCTGCTGCAGCCCATCTTACTTGTGTCACGAACTGCTGCCATGTGTTTAGCTGGCAGAAAGAGTAAATACCTGAGCTTGTGCATAGAGTTTAAAAATCACACTCACTATGCTGCTTTGAATGCGATGAAGTGGAGTTTCTTCAATTGGACTCCATGCAAGAAGTACGTATATTCCTATGAAACATTATCTCATCTGAGCCAGTCCTCCTGTTTATTAATTCTTGTGCACATATGTATGTTTGCATTTTAAAAGGACTACACCTGAAGGTTGCAAGAGACTGACTGATAAATTATTTTATCCTTTGCTGAAGGTCTATTATAATCATCAAATGTTTCAAAATTTTTAATAAAAAAACCAAAAGAACTGCAGCTGCTGTAAATCAACAACAAAAACAGAAGTTGCTGGAAAAGCTCAGCAGGTCTGGCAGCATCTGTGAAGGGAAAAAAAACAGAGTTAACATTTCAGGTCCAGTGACCCTTCGTCAGTTCGGAAGAAGCCAAGGCTGAGCATGCCCATTTTATGTTTCAATGCCACTGATATTCTGTTCAGTTTTGTTCTGGTTGCACATCCATTCCTTTTGGCGCAGCTGAGTAGTGTACTTGGCCATTTCAGAGAATAGTTAAGATTCAACCACGCTCTTGTTTGTGCAGTCACATTGCAGCCAGACAAGTTAACAAGGACAAATTTCCTTCCCTCAACACACATGGGAGTTCACAGCTGTCAAAACAACAAGTTGTGTGATGGATAAAGACTTCAAAAATAAAGACAAAATAAATGTAACTGAGGCAGACTAACTTTATTGTGACAAAGAACTTCCATACAAACATCCTTATAAAAGTTTAAGAAACACCAGACAACATACAAGACATTAATGAGGTGCTGTTGACAGGCCAATTCCAAGCGACAACTTCAGTTCCTTGCACTTCAAACGTTATAATTGAGAAGCGCTTCACACTTTGAGACAGTCCAAAAGCAGCTATATTTAAATTGTCTTGGAGAATGAACCAATTTCAAGCCAAAAATTGCATTACCATGTGAACAGCTACATTCTTCTTGTCAACATCACAAATATAGAAGAAAGAAACCATGGGAACATCTACTGATCAGAGCAAATGCACTCTAACCGAACAGGGTCACCTGCTTTAATGTACTCAGTTCACATTGTGTAGAACAGTGGTGCCATCTGACAGCCGAAATGCTTGGTGGGGCTAGAAGCTGCAGAGCCTATTCAAGTGCGACATGATCCAAACCTATCAGTTAAATGTCCAGATTGTGAAATAAAGAGCTGCAGCTATCTAACTTGTCAGAATGCCCTGTAGAATCCATGCATGCTAAGCATGTATTTTTTTTTCAGTAGTTAGAATTTGGTCCAGTGTACAACGTTCCTATTGATGAAATATGAAGTTTACAAAGTTTAAAACATCAAGTACTGCCTGCATTCAAGTCACTTTGAATAAAATGAGACTTCAAAATCTGTTCAAAGATATGACACAATGACCAATGAAAACCTGCCAATGGGATGACTCAATGGAGAACTTGAAAAAGGTGTAGCCCACCATTCAACATTGGAAAAATAAGCATATCTTCCTTGTACACATCAGACAGTGGAGATTGCTGATTTTCCAGTACATGTGATATTTGTGTCTAGCTCCAAAAGTATTTCTGTACAAACAAATGCCATTGTTTTGAGCAGAAATTAAAAGGAAAACTCAATGATCTAGTGCAATGCAATTCACGACAAACAAACAGTTAACTAAGTCAAAGCACAACACAAGCAAATTGCTTCAGTCACTGAAAGCAGCCAAAGATTCTCGAGAGATAGATACAAGCCGCTGACAGACAAGATGCATACACAGTTCTCCTTGCTTACATAATTTTTGGACTGGGGAAGGTCCAATGGAGCAGAGGCAAACAAATATCTTGAAAAAAAAAAATTGACCAACTTCCTGAAGTTAGCTTGAACTGAAACCACAGGGCCAGTCAGATGGCACTAACAGTGACAGGCCAAAACTGCTCCACCTGTGTGATGTGGCCAATTTTAGATTGATCCTCGATCGTAGTGCCATTACTTCAAATCAGTTTTTGGATATTTTTAAATGTGCAGTCTTGTTGCTGACAGTGTACCTTCTGTCGGACACCCTATGATCAATGTGAACACAATGACCAGTACCTCTGTTTGAGCTGCTGGTGATATTGAATTGAGAAACTAAACTAAAATACGCCCAAAAATTTATACCACCCACCACCACCACCCCCTCCCCCCCTAGGCAATGACTGTTGTCAAGTTATTTTTCCAGATTTGCTCGCACTTAAAGTTCAACTCTAATCTTCAACTTGAAATGCTGCATGGCTGACGTGAATACAGTTCAACACAAGCATATCACACATGACATTCTCTAAGACAAAACTTCAAATTGCAGCAAGCACTTCACCCGTTTGACAGATTTATCCCACAAGGCTGTGATATAATACACTAAAATTTTAAACTCTTCAACAATTCAAGTAGTCACAATACAGGGGTAATTAGATGGCATTAAATTCTGATCCAGAAAACAGACTTTAAACACTTGTGAAAACACAAGTCAGTGCAAGTTCATCAGGGTCACAGTTTACTTTTCAGCGGCCAACAGCAATGCAGAAAACTTTTATACCTAGAATATGAAAAAGGGAGTTCCAGACTCCCTCAGAACCACTCTCAACACCATTCCAACAGCGTACGAGGAAACATTCTTAAGAACACACGGGCTGTCCCTTCACATTCATTTGTTGATACAATTACAGACTGCCTCAACACTTTTTGGTTTAACAAGAGCTTTTTGGACTTTAATGCTGATCCGGTCTTCGGCACTGTTATTCACACGGCAGTTTTTTCTTAAAAAGGGCATGCAACAATATTACAAAATATTTTGCCCAGTTTCACAACATTGAGACATTTGGCAATTTGAAAATTGCCAGTGAATAAAAATGGCAGTGATTTTCACCAAGGAGCTCTATGGTTCTGATGAATGGACAAATGTCGTTTTCTGGAATTCATAAAGTGTCGAAATTCGATTGCAAAGCTCTCTTCTTTGGTCTAACCTTCAATGGTTTTATCACACCCTAGAAACAGAAATAGCTTTTAGACAACATGTAGACTAATGTCATTACAACTAATAGAAAACCTGCTCTGTCCCTACTTTTACTTACTACTTGTGTCTCGGGTGCTTCCAGGAGGAAATTTCAGTGCACACTGATGCATGATAGAGAAGCAGTACTTGGACTCTTAGTTATTTTAGGTTGAAACTAACAGGAGCTAAAACTGGCTCTGGGTCTCAGAGTCTGGTAAAGGGGCGGTCAGGGCACACTGACCAAAAAGAAACCAACATTTCACAAGATTCTTCCTCCTTGTCACACTCCAGGTGAAACCTGCTGCAGATATGCATGCAGGTACTGAGGCGGCAAAGATTAAACTGGCTTGTGATGCCCACAATTTAAACAATTTTTGGAGAACCTAAGTGGTGAACATAGATTAAGAATACGGATTGCAACAAAACAATGAACAACGAAAAGGGAGCGGCTGCTAACATTTGAGCTGTGGGACGAGACCGAACTTACAAGTGATTCTCTGTTGAACATACTAAAAACAGAATATACACCTTTTTTTATGGCAAGGAATCATCACAGCCTGCACCCACATTTGCCTCAAAACAGCACGAATTCAAACTCAATGCAGTTTGTCTGTCAGCCATCACAGGCCCTCAGAGCATTACTGAAAGTAACTAGCTGCATTGCAATTTCAACAGGTTTACACCTCAGGTTGGGAGGTGTTCAAACAAGTGTTGCAGTAAAATTAATGTATTACTATGTTTCCAACGTAAGACAAGTCAACAGCTGATGAAACAGGTTGACAATGTAACTTGCACTATGAAATACAAATTTACAGCCTAATATTCAGATTATTTCATTCCAGAAGCCCCTACAGCATGACATCAAGTAAAGGGCAAGGCAGACTTATGACAAGAAATGAAGTATCTCAAGATCAACTTAAAAATCAACTTTAAAGCCAATAACAAGTAAATTATTTACAATGTCCATAACACGTTGTCGGTTTAGCCAACAGAATTATTACGCTAACACAAAATAAGATATTATATGCCTAAGCAAAAAAAGGTTCTTCTATCATGTCAAAATGCTTAGACATTTACACAACTAATGGATCAAGATGCCCTTGAGACGCATCTTCTAGCGTTTAGTCATAACGATAACTAGAAATAACCAAATTCTGTATGCAATAGACACATTGGGCCCTTCTGAAACAGAGCACAAATTTCAATTCATTGACTTCAAAAGGGACAAAATCCTCCAGTTCCTTTTCCCTTGTGATAGCAGGGACTCCTACCTCTTTTCCCTGCACCTTCTTTCTAGGCATTTGTTGACCCTGGACTCGTCTGGCTCGTTTGATCTTTTGTGCTTCAAGGCGACGCAAAGAACTCCTCTGGTTTTCTGCTTCCCCATCAGACTTATATTCATCCTGTGAATCACTGTCAATGTATCGATCATTTGGTGCTGTTATACGTTGTCTCAGAGCTAAAGAAACAAAACACAACTGACAAGTCAAATCAAATCAAAAATCAGAAACAAACAAACAAACATTCAGTTTAGTTCCTAACTAATACTCAGTGGTTAGCACTGCTACCTCACAGCGCCAGGGAAGCAGCTTAGATTCCACACTTGGGCAAGTGTCTGTGGAGTTTGTACATTCTCCTGGAGTCTGCATGCGTTTCCTCCCACAGTCCAAAGATGTGCTAGGTAGGTGGATTGGCCATGCTAAAATTGCCATAGTGTTCAGGGATGTGTAGATTAGGTGTGTTACAGGGGGACGGGTCTGGATGGGATGCTCCGAATGTCGGTAGGGACTTGTTGGACCGAAGGGCCTGTTTCCATACTGTAGGAAATCTATATAAATACATAACACCATCAATTGTTGGCATTTCGTCTGATCCTCTGAAATACTGACATTTGCTGGAATGTGCATGCTGACCACCCCTTTGCAGTTGCACTAAGTAGCTGCCTCTGCGAGACTTCACACGAAGCCAGTAATCTACCCAACTGATCAAGGGACCTCGCATTAGTTTCCCCAGAACAAGAATTTTGACGAATGCATCAGTGGATTGTTGATCTCAGCTGAAGGTCAAACAAGGTTTGACATTGTAAGAGATAGTAGGAACTGCAGATGCTAGAGAGTCCGAGATAACAAGGTGTAGAGCTGGATGAACACAGCAGGCCAAGCAAAGCCGAGGTTTCGGGTCTGGACACGAAACGTCAGCTTTCCTGCTCGGCGTGCTGTGTTCATCCAGCTCTACACCTTGTTATCTTTGACATTGTAAGCTCTGGATCAACACAGTTCATGACAGCCATCTTGGATTTATCGAGCATTGGCAAGCACCAATGCCGATATGAAATGTGTGCCTTCAAGAAAAGTCAATTCCAAAATGAAGCTGCAGCTTCTGGTCCCTTTTAGCCTCTGACCCCAACATACTAAGTGCTTGTTAACTCTTCAATATATTACAGTAAGTTGGTACAATACTTTTCAGTTGGTGCCGCACTTAGATTTGTGACATGGGTGTACAAGATAGCATAGGTGCTCAGCAACTCCCTCAAAAGTATGCTGAAAAATTTCATGCAAGAGAAGACCAGGTAGCCAACTTGGATGGCATAAGCCAACTGGAGACCAGCCCCACAAAGGACCCTTTTTCCTGTTCCCGGCTATTTTCCATACGATTGCTAGACTCTGTTACATCATCAAACACCTCAGCAATAAAAACGAGCATGCAAACAAACTTGAATCCGATTCAGTAAGGCTGACAGGATATGAAATTGCAATTCTGATGACAGTGGTAGAAGTAATGATGTTTGAATAACTAGCTAAGAATTTCAGTGAAAGAACTTTGGGATAGAGAGCTTTAATGGTCATTCATGTGATCTTCAGTAGTTTGCATTGTGTTGAACAGTGAAACGGTCAAGTCAAATTGCAGCATTGCAACTGTGACTTCCTCTAAAAATACCATTGGTGGTGCGCTGCTCAATTCAGTTTTTGAGCTTACATGGAGTGATGAAGCACAAAGTTGAAGGCATAAATACAGCATAAACTTCACAACCTGCAGCTATGTTCTAGTACCACTTACATTTACAGCCTTTCCTACTTGAATGCTGCAGGCAATGCCATGAATACATGACTGATATTAATCTCATTACTTGTTACCTTAAATATGACAGCCAGAATTTTAACTGGTATGAAACCCCAAACTCTGCACAATAACATCTACCTTCCAAAACTAAAGACTCCTCTTCTGGACATGGGACAGGACACATCATAGACATTTCATTTTTAAGCTTAGCAAAATAAGGAGACTCACAGTACTCTACTTGCGCAGCAGAGATGGCTTTCCTTCCCATTATCTCCTCTTCAGGATAAAGAGGATCCTTGTAATGTACTGGCTCATCACCCTGAATGCTTGTTAAATCTTGCATGCTAAAACTACGCAGGCGTCCAGCGATAGCTCCCTGACTCTGCAACAGCAGAAAAACACAGATGTCACAGCAATACCTTTCAGTGTGAAGTATCTTAAGGTGTGAAGTAAAAACATATTTTGCCTGAAACGTACAGGAGGTCAATATGCTAGTGAAAAAGGACAACCACAGTTCCAAGCGTGATCCGACAAAAATGATGAAATTACAACACATGAACAAGTCAACCACAAAAACACGACTTGTCAAACTTGCTATATGTCTCCAATGCTTTTTATTACTTTGGTAACAGCTAGTTAAAATGGACTCAGAAGAATCTGGTTGTTCAACAAGCTATTTTTAGTGCATTATTCTCAAATCACGCCAAGACAGATGCTTGCAGGCGATCCAAAGCTTGAGCTAATTATCTATAAAGCATCATTAAAAAGGGTGTAACAATAGTTTGTGTTCAACATATTTCAAATCAACATCGACGAGAAGGCAAAAGGTACTACATGGATGCTGCAGATTCAAATTCCATGTGACAAGTTCTGAAACAAAATTCAGAAAGATGTCATTTGTGAATGTGCAAAATCTCAAAGAGAAGACAATTTTCTAAAGCGAATCTGCTCCTTTTAATTGTCCTCCATGTCATTCAGGTCCCATTGCAAGTATGAGACATTTAGGTGCCTTCTCATTGGCCTAACAGGACAATTATCACAGAAGGTGACACCCTTTAAGGTAACTAAGGATCATTAATTCAATTTAACCCTGCCACGTGTCCAAACAGCAGCACCCACGGGTTCAAGTCTCACCTGCTCCAAAGATTTGTCACAACATACCTGGATGGGTTGTTCAAAAAGCTCCTCGGGGTGATCCAATCCACTAGCGTGGCAGTTCCTTCGCATGCTGCTAAAATGTTCTTGCACAAATAAACTATTTATAATTGAAGAAACCACAATTGAGAGTCTGCAATAAATACCGTCCATGTGTCCTTAATACTTGCCTTTGCAGCAGCATTTACAGCGACATTGGCTGCCATGTTAAGTCCCTTCCTGCCAAAATTGACCATCGTTTCATAACCACGCTCCTTGGCTTGACTGATGTAGGAATCAATTTCCTAAAAAAGTTGCCATAAGATCACATGTAAAGCGATAGCTCCTTCATACACTATGTTGTATATACATGTAAGCAAATGAAACAAATTCATATTGTCTGGGCAAATCAAACCTCATACACATCCTACATTTTGCATTTCTATCAAATGCACAGCAGCAAAACTACTATAAACATTTTAGACCGTATTAGTTTAATGTTTTCAGCACAGACAGAGAGGATGAACAATCGTTTCTTAAACAACTCCTCCACTTGTCCATTAAAATGGAAAGATGGCAGCCTACATTAACAAATACATTAAACGGCAAAGCTGACAGAAATAGAACAAGAAAACCGTTACTCACCAAGCTGGTTCACAATTCCTTTCTGTGCACAACACACAAGTTGTGCTGTGATAAAAAGTGTAAAGGGCTTTAGAAGTATTCCAACAGACTTAGTCAATTTGACATTTCCTCCCACTGGAGTGGGCACAGATGCCCACAGTATTTGTTAAATGCAAAGACACTGAAGGTAGAAAGACACCTTGGTGTCCTTAATAAAAACCAAAAAGAACTGCGAATGCTGTAAAAATCAGGAAAAACAACAAAATTGCTGGAAAAGCTCAGCAGGTCTGGCAGCGTGGAAAAATAGAGTTAACGTTTCGGGTCTGGTAACCCTTCCTCAGAACTGATGGTGGCTGGGAAAACATCAGTTTACATGCAGAAAATAGGGAGGTGGGTGGGGTAGGGAGTAAAACGATAGGATAGAACCCAAAGAGAGAAAGAGAAAGACAGTTGGACAGACAAAGGAGTTGCTAACGATCACACTTGGTGTCCTTGTTGAAAAGTCACCCAACTGCAATATGCAGGTGTACCAAGCTGTTAACAAGGCTAGCACAATGTTAACCTTTACTGCAAAAGGATTACAGCTCATGACTACTGAAACTTTGATTCAGCACTACAAAGATTAGAAAACGGAGTTAATAATTTATGCTCATCTCAGACCCAAGTAAAACCTCCTTAGCTTTCAGTTGTACTCCCCACCACCTCAGCAGTTTGTGTCTTGGTTTGCTTCAGGTCTCAGAGTTTGGGTGGACTGAAACTGGACTACCGTGTGCACTTTTAGTCTCGTCTCAAAAAACATATCACTGCTATTGAGGGAATGCAACAAAAGTTTCTCAGATGTATTCCTGGGAATGTTAGGGTCGTCCTACAAAGATAGATTGGGCAAACTGCACCAGTATTCTCTAAAATTTCAAATGATTACAAGGTGATCGATGAGACTTAGCCAATATGTAAAGAGAGACAGACAAGGTAGGCAAAGGTAAAATGCTTCCCCCGACTGGCGAGATGAAAACCAGGGATTACAACTGAAAAAAGGGGTGTGCCACGGAGGTCCGAGATGAGGATTAACTATTTGACTCAGTTTTCAAATCCCTAAAGTGCGGAAGCAGGCCATTTGGCCACCGACCCTCCGCAAGCATCTCAAACCCCACCCAATCCCTATAGCCATGTATTTCCCATGGCTAATCCACCTAGCCTGCACATCTTTGGTAACTGGAGCACCCAGAAAAAAACCCAACTCAAACACGGGGAGAATGCGAAAACTCCAGAGACACAAAAGCTGGAACCGAACCCGGTTCCTTGGCACTGTCAGGCCACAGTGCTAACGACTGAGCCACAATGCTGTCTCAAAGAAAGGTGAATTTTGGAATTCTCTCGTCTCAGTACGTGTAACACGGTTGGACAGATTTAAGCCAACCAATAACTTAGAGCATTATGGGGATGAGGTGAGCAAGTGTCATTTGAAGAGTTTGATCTGCAATGGTTGTGTTGGATAGAGGGACAGGCTTCGTGGGCTACATCACCAACTTCTATTCTCATGAATGTTTTCTCCCTGGTTTGCTTGTTACATTATATCACAGTTCAACACTGTCAAGATAGCGCTAATTTGTCATTTTCCTTAAAGCAAATTGAGTCGATCTTGACGTGTGGTTCAGTCAGTAATCACGCCTGGGTTGGAGGCAAATTCTAAGATGACAGCCAAGTATAGCTCCGAGTGAGGCCTGAACACATGGAAGAATTTTGGTCTGAGCACGACACAAAGCAGATTTGTCATCAGAAAGATATTGCAGCTCAAGAACAAGGTCCTGTTCTGGCATCCAATCAACCATTCTCTCCAAATGATGATCACCAAAACCCATTTGGTCAGTAGTTTGCAAGATTTGGGAGACTTGTTGCTGTAACCTGTATAATAGCAGCTCCACTTCAGAAAGTGAAATTATTTACCAAGTTCAGAGAACTGCGAAGGTCAAAGATAAATCTAATAGATTCTTCTGTGACCAGCTCTGGCACACTATCTAATGTTAAGGTGCCTGAACAAACCTAAAATGCTGAGAAATAACACTGCATTGGTTGTCAGATCAACAATTTTATTTTTCTTTCATTTACCCAGTTGATACTCAATGTTGGAGAACGGAATATATCTAATTTCACTTATTCAAGCCTCATAATATTGACATCATTGCAACTCATCTATGACCGACTAGGAGGTGCTGCAATTTTAGTACACTGTGCAGGCTGCATGGCATGGTCATCCTAACCCTTCACACCTCCAGCTTTGTAGCTCTAGTGGCATATGTGGCACTGAAACTCAAGAATATTAGTTTTGGTTGAGTTCAAAGAGATGTCAATAAACATGGACAAGAAGAGGAACCAAAAATACCTGACGTGCAAAGATACCAAAAAATAATCTTGGCTATATACCAGATTGAATTTGTAAGAAAAAGATCCCACCATGTCTGAGAGAGTGTACTGGTCATTAGATTGGCCCCGTTTGCTGTAAAAATCACCAGGTTGCATAAGCAATACCGCTTCTGCTCTAACAATTCCATCTGAAACCTTCGGAGTTTTGAGAAACCACAAGTTCGCATCATAAATGAAGCGCTACTTCAAAATACCAATGATATTGGATTTCTTCATTTTCAATTTGTGAGCAGCCGTGACTTCAAATTCTCACTGACATTAAAGCATGTTGTCGAACATTGCAGTCCAACACTACTCTGACAAGAAACCTGCTTTTGTTTACCTTCTCCTTCGAAGAGAGTGTGGGATGAATAAATTTCTTGTAAATCATGCTGGCACCCCTGGTGTACGGGGACAAAAGCCAAACAACAAATGCAATTTTCATTTCATAATAGAATGGGAACCTGCAGGAGAGAATTTCAGATCAGTAACAAACCAAACATGACATATTTGTATAAACATACTCTCAAATCCCTTAGATGTGGGAAGTCTAAGTCATTAGCCAATTAGGATTCATTCAGCAGTTATAGACAGCTTCATGTAGAATCAGTGCAGGGCACCATGTGATCACTCCTGTTCATACCAGCTGCTTTAAGGGTACGTGAAATCTTTTGAAGTCTTGCGGAATCCACCTCCACCACTCTCCCAAGCGGCACATGCCGCATCATAACCACTGAGCAAAGAAGTTTCTCCTAGCTCTCTTCCTGACAACATTGAAATTGTGAATCCTAGTTAGTGACATACTAGTGGAAACAGAGTATCCTTCTTTACAAATTTGTTCCTATTTTTGATCTCAATAACGGTCCCTCTTAATCTTCTCTGCTCTAAAGGAGAAGAAGCCCAATTTCTTTGAGCTTGCCTTCTGTCTGAAATCTCTCATTGTGGGGATGATTCTTGTAAATCTCCTTTGCACTTACTGCAGGGCTTTTTGATACCTTTGTTAAATAAGCTGTCCAAACTGAACACAACACTCCAAGGGTCATTTGACCAATGACTTTGAGATGTAGCATCACTTCCTTGCTTTGTTACTCCATACCTCTATTTACATAATGGAGGATCCTTTAAGCCTTCTTAACAGGAGTTTCAATTTGGGGAGCCACCATCAGAGAATCATGCACTTGAACACAGAGGTCTCTGTTCCTGTACTCCACTGAAAGTTGCACCATTGAGCCCGTATGGTCCGTTTCTTCTATAACGGACATAATCTCACATTTTTCTACACTGAAATTCATGTAGCAGATGTTCTGCTCATTTGGCCAACTTATCGATGTCAACCTGAAATTGCTCAGCATCATCCTCAATTCACTATGCTCCAAGCTTCACATGACCTGCCAATTCACAGACTCTGGCCTCAATACCATCTCCAAATAGTTTATCTTAAGCAGAAAAAACAACTGTCCCAACACTGATCCCTGTCGACCACCACTTTCAACTTGTCTCTGGTCTGAGAAATGCCCATCTGTCCCCACCCTCTCTTTCGTAAGTTCCGCCAACTTATAAGAAATGCCCCAAAGACACATCAATCGCAAACCTCTCATTTGCGAACTAACCTGCCACGCGGCACCAAATCAACTGCTTTCGCAAAGTCCAAACATAACACATACAACAGTACCTCCATTGACTGCCTGTGTCATCTTGCCAAGGAACTGCTATCAGTAGAGTCACGGAATAAGGTTATCATCCCAGCTTATATTCAGATTGGCTAACTCATCCCAGAAAGAAACCTTGTTTAATGTGTTGAGTGTTTGCAGAATGTATTAGGCTGCAGATGTTACCGATTATTTCTTCCTGCATAATAATGCCACGTTCTACCAATCATTGATATAAATTTGTAAATATCAAAGTACTAAACTGGACAGAGTTTAAAACCTGAACAGAAATTTCATCAGAAGCTCAGCAAGTCTGGCAGCAACTATGGAGAGAAGAAACTCAATATTTCATGTGCAGTGACCCTTGCTCGGAATGGCGTCACTCCATAGATGCTGCCACGTGTGAATTTCTCCAGCAATTTCTGTTTTTGTTTGGTTCATGTCTCTGGCATCTGCAGTTCTTCGTTTATTAATTTGTGCTTTATTTTCAAATTTTCAAACTGTTCCTCAGCACTAGTTTTTTGTTTAAACTTTGTGCTTTACTGACATCTCCCAATTTCATAGCCTGTGGAAACAGTTTTATGATTGTCTTATGCACTCACTGGAGTCCATTTTCACAATTCAATTTTCTTCCTTTTTTTTTTAGAAAGAGGGAAAAAAAAAAGAAAAAAAAACAAACAACTTGTTACAAATTGGTTTCCATCCAAACTCTACTAAAGTCCAACACTTTGCTGGTTGTGACTGGTTTCCCTGAACTAAAATTTGGCTGTCCTCCAAAACATCATCTCTCTGAATTCCTGGTTCTTCAAAATTAGGACCTTGCAGGTTCTGTTCAGAAGTCAAAAATCAGTGGAAGACTTGATGGTCTTTAGCAAATGGAGCAATATAAATGTTTGTTCTATTAAAATGACAGCTGTTCTATAATGTACTTGAGTACTCTCAGATGCTTTGTTTGAATTGCACTCCGGTAACTGTTTCAAATGAGTTCCTAATTGTTCATTAGGAAGAAATTCCATGAAGAACTGATCCACTGCTATACCCCTGTAATTCATACCCAAATTTACACTACATCTTTTATGTTGTATGCCTTTCAACACAATATTGAATTTAAGCTGCTTTTCAAAATGCAATGAGGGTAAGCTTGAGAGCTGACAGTGAACATAGTAGTTGCCTTCAAATGGACAGAACAGAGAACTTGAAGCAGAAATTAGTATGTTAGTATGTAGCAGAAGTTACTGCCGATGCTGGAGTCTGAGAGAACAGTGTGGAGCTGGAGGTACACAGCAAACCAGGTAGCATCAGAAGCAGCAGGAAAGCTGATGTTCAGGGTCAGGACCCGTGTTCAGAAACGAAGCAGAAGTTGTTGTGGGGAGATATGATAGTCGCATTTGCAGAAATGTGGCTCGAGCCAGAGCAGGACTGGATACTTAAAATGCCATTTTTGTGAGCAAAAGGGGTGGTGCGGTAGTCTTGGTCAAAGACTGTATCGTAGCTCCTGATGTGAGAAACAGGCAAGGAGCAGTGACTTGGAGTATTTATTTCAGATCCCCACCTAGTAGGGAAGAAGTTAAAGGCACACTTGTAAGCGGACAAAATCTCTAGGATGGTGATTGTTGCTCATTTCACTCAGTGTAGGGTCGACTAGAAGAAAGGCAGTGTCAGGCAAGAAAAGGGGAGAAATGTTTGCCGTGGGTGCAGGAGAACTTCCTCAAATGTTGTTTCCATTCCTACTAGCAAGGGAGCTCTGAATTTGGCCCAAAGAAATGAGGCAAGGCAAGTGCAGGAGTATATTGAAGTAGTGATCTGGCATAAAGGTCAGTGTTAATTTGGAGAGAGATAAAAATGAGTCAAGGATTAAGATGGCAGACTGTAAAAGAGCTGATTTTAGGAGTGTAAAAGTTGAACTGGCACAGTTCATGGTATTATTTTGGTGGATTAAATAGTGGATGTAATATTGGAGCCGTTCAAAAGACCAAATTAATCCAAAGCTCAAGTACCTGGATGACCAAGGATGTTGGTGAGAAAATAAGGAAGAAGGAGGAGACTTAAGATGGACACTGGAATAATGGGAAAAATCAGGAACAATATTTCAAATGTATGAGAGGCTAAGGGGATTTCTTTTTAAATTCATTCATGGTATGTGGGGGGGTCACTGGCTAGGCCAGCATTTATTGCATATCGCTAATTGCCTAGAGGGCACTGAAGAGTCAACCACGTTGTTGAGAGTCTGGAGTTGCATGTAGGTTAGACCAGGTGAGGATAGCAGTTTCCCTCCCTAAAGGACATTATTGAACCAGTTAGGTTTTTCTGACAATCGGCAGTGGATTTTTGGTCATTAATTCAATAAAAATGCTACGTAGAGCCGAAAGTTCCACCTTCTACTGTGGCGGGATTTGAACCCTGGTTTCTAGAGGATTACATGGATGTCTGGGTGAACGGTCAATGATAAGGCCATCACCTCCCCTGGAATTATGAGGAAAAGATGGCAGTCTATGCTAAAGCAGATAGTAACATGTTCTTCAAACATTATTAATAATAAAAGAATCATGAAGGATGGACTGGGGCCCATAGGGAACAAGCAGGCTCAGCTGAAGGAGGCCAGAAACAGGCTATACGAGTAAAGAAAAAAAAAATCAGTGCGGATCTGTCAAGGGAAGGTTATGTCTGCAAGTGAAATATTGAGGAGTTTGTTCTCTCCATAGATGCTGCCAGACTTGCTCAGCTTCTGATGAAATTTCTGTTGAGGTTTTAAACTCTGCCCAATTTAGTACTTTGATATTTACAAATTTATACCAATGACTGTTTCTTTCTGCATACTAATGCCACGTTTTACCATTCAGTAAAATCTGCAGCCTAATACATTCCGCAAACACTCAACACATTAAACAAGGTTTCTTTCTGGGACGAGTTAGCCAATCTGAATATGAGCTGGGATGATAACATTATTCCGTGACTCTACTGATAGCAGGATTGCAAAGCCTTGTTTGAATAAGTCCATTCATTTCGCCATCTGAAGAGAGATAAGCATCAAGCTGTGGAAAGTGAGACATGAGGATTCAGATTGGTTGTCAGTTGCCTGGATCCACAGACGATATTTTTTCGACTATTGGCTTTTTTCCACGCAAGTCTGTAAAAATCTAGAAGTCAGTTGCACCCTATGCAAAAAAGAGACCAACTTACTTTAAGCCACTGCACTTGGGTTGAGAAGTGTGTTTGTCTGCAGATCTACCAGTTAATTCCCACCATAACACCGCAGCAGCTTTGGGTGTCAACTTTGTGTTGCAAGTTGAAATGGCAAAATCGAATCAAGACCGCAGATTCAAATTCCAGGAAACTTTGAACCCTTCACTGCTCTTCATCCCTACTGCTCCTCATTTTTGGTATTCCACATTCTCCCAATAATTACCCAAGAAAGCACAAAAAAAGAAATCGATCACACAGTTTTAACACACAAACACACTTCAACTTACCAGGAAATAAATATATCCGTGAAAGTTTCGATAGTCGTGAAGATTGCAAACACAATCCAATACATCATCCATCGGACCTAAGGAGAGATCAGATGCCCAATGACTTAGATGCCTCATCAGAGCACATTACCACGTTAGCAGCGGGGCCCAAAATCACTAGTTTCTTGAAATATGTACTTAAAACAGCCAAGCGAAAAGCAGAGGAAATACCCTTTTTATTCAATGCAAAAGGAACAAAGATGGCCACAAAGCTATATTTGCAAATTAAGTCATCAAATTCACTCTACCCTTCATCTACATGCCACACCTCCCCTCACAAATTACACATCAAATCAAATCTAAGCAAGTTACACACCCAACAACAGCCATTAGTTGAGGGTTCGGTTGCATGGAAAATTACAAAATCTAAGTTGAAACACATGGTAGCAGTACAGATTAGTGGGTTATGAACTTTAGGTGAGAAAGTACATTTGAGGCCAAGATAACAAGAGTGTGATTGGACGACAGAGCAGACTCCAGGGGTTGAAGTGCCTACTCACGCTTCTCGCTCTTACGCTTAAAGAGAAAAAGGTTTGTTCCAACTATTGGGAGGCAATTATTAGAATTCAAACCCAGCACAGGTTGTCAATCCCAAAGACAGACTTAGTCATGGATTTTCCCTCAACAATGGGATTTTTAAACAAGTCTTTCTTGTACCCTCACAATCATACAGTAAACTCCTTTTTGCACAGACAGTCAAGTACAGAAGCAAATTTCCTTCCAACAGCCAAGACGATTGGGCCAGATAGACCACAGCAGTTAGAGGCTTTTCATTCTTGGTAATAGATCAGGATCTTAATGCAACCTTAGAACCTTCAAGTAATGAAGGAAGCATGAGAGAGCATGAAATTGTCAAGCACTGAACAAATTCCACACATTATGTCACACAAATCTGGAAATGAATCGAGATCATCAGATCTTTGTATCTTCCGAGTAACTGGGGAGAAGGATACCCAGTACTCCACACTTCAAAGAAAATTTACCTTAAAACTGCTAGAAATTCCAACACAATGTCACTCAAATACAGGCTTCAGTGAGCATGATGGGGAAGAAATAAATACGTTACGCCTAAATTACATCTTTTAGTTTTGTGCGTTAAGATCATTCCAAAAAGATGAAACATTTCCCAAATAAATGAACCTTCTAGCAATCCCGTAGTTGCTGTACAACATCCTGTCATTCTCAGTTTCAAACGAAGGAAACGACAGATTGTATCACTAGACTGCCATTTATTTTAGCATTTATTCCCTAAAGGCAATACCCAACCAACAAACGTGTCAGCCGAGTTGTGGACTAAATGAGTGGGCAACTAAGCAGCTTTTAGAATAAAGCACAAAATTTTAAATTGGCCATGAACGTGACAAATGACAACAGTTGCTTCCACTGAAGCATTTTATGGCCAGTGAGGAGTAGAAAAATGAATAGTTATTTACTAACCATAAGAAAATTAAACAAACACTGGAACCAAAAGATAGATTACAGAGGGCTCTCTGTTCATTCTGAGACACGTGTACCAGGAAAGCAACTGTTTACTTCCTAAACTACTAAAGGGCAATGAACAACACTACATCTGGACAGAAGTTAGAAAGTTAGAATCAAATGTCAAATATAGCACACAGCACACAAGCAAAGATACTAAATTCCTTTTCTTTTCTTTATTCGTTAACAGGATGGGGGCATCACTGGCAACGCAGCATTTATTGCCCAGAGACCAATTCAGAGTCAAGCACATTACAGTAGGTCTGGAGTCACATGTAGGCAAGACCAGGTAAGGATGGCTGTTTCCTTCCCTAAAGGACATGAACGAACCAGATGGGTTTTTCTGACAATCAGCAATGGATTCATGGTCATCATTAGATTCTTAATTGCAGATATTTTATTGAATTCAAATTCCACCATCTGCCGTGGTGGGATTTGAACCAAGGTTCCCATAATGTTATCTGGGTCTCTGGATTAAGAGCCCAGCGATAATACCACAAGGCCATAGCCTCCCCAAAAAGAGTGGAATGACCAAAATCAGTCAAACAAAAGCCAATCTTGACCTTCTAGTTTGTTGCCTGTTTGCTTGGCATCAGATGAATAGGATCAGCAATTTCACAACATAAAATGAATGGAGAGCAAGCCAGCGAGATGCAGCTTTTGACAAGGTATGGTAGAGTGTCACATGACCAACAGCAAGTTCTGACTGTGTTTTCTCGAGCATTAACTCCAACTTCAAGTTTCAATGTCATGTTAATCTAAACGAACGTTGACAACAATTCAGCTGGTTTCTTGGATCCAAATATTTTGAAGCTAACAGTTGATTTTCTTTTTAAGTTTAGCCAAAGATTGTCAATTGGAATTACTTCCTTTGGGATAACAAATGATCACTAAGCAAATTGAATACCTGTTATCTGAGAAACTCTGCTGACCAAGTGATATGTGGACTACATTACATCTGCAATAGGCTACATTGGTATCAACTGTCAAAGAGCTACAAACCTTTCCAGACATCAGGTGACCAGGGATGACCTTGAAAACACATGTCCTGGAGTTCACCTCTTACGAATGACACAGACTCCATTCTCAACTACAGCACTTGACAATAAATGATTCAATCACTACTTCAAACAGTGCAAAACAGCTGCTGTTCTTCAGATACTCTCTTCATGGCATCAATGGCTGTGCTAACCAACAGCCAACCAATTCCAGGAACACACTTATTTCTGCACAAAATGGAGCTTCAGCACAGCAGTGAGGATTAACCACTGGGACTTCAAAACTAGCCTATTCACGATTCTTCTCCAATTTCTGGATGTTAAAGCAAACCATTAACAAAGCCTCAAAATCACAACAAACCCATGAAGGAACACAAATCCATCAGACTCGTACAAACATAACAGCATAGAAAACAGGAACGAGGCGAGGCCATTTGGCCTTTAGAAACTGCTCATCATCCATCTCAGTCCCTTATTCCTGCATTCTCCCCATACCCTTTGATCCATTTAGAACAAGAACTACACTCAACGTGCTGTTTTGGCCTCGTGTATTCTACAAGCTCACTCCCTGGGTGAAGACCTAATTGATCTACCCCATATACTTACACTGTGACCCCGAGCTCTGGACTCCCTGGTCTAGAGTATAATTCCTGCAATTACCTGTTCTACTCCTGTTAGAGTTTTACAAGTTACTCTGGAGTTGAGACTGGGGGGAATCTCAGGTGAATACCATCCAAACGATCCACTCGATTTTCATACATTTGTCCTACCGTTATTTATTAGTCTGTTAAGACTTTGTTACATTCCCACCATAGCCAAAACGCGCACCGCGTCTGAGGAATGGTAAAACTGCACATAATATCCACGCTGTGGTCTCAATAAGGTCACAAAACAGCAACCCTGCTCCTGGGCTCAAATCCTCTAGCTCAAGGCGGATATACAATTTGTTTTAACTGCCCACTGAGCCCAAATCCTTACTTTTAACCACAGGAGCACAAGGACAGCTCTGTCCTGTAACACCTCCGCCTTTGCCAATCTATCGCCATTCAAATAAAAATCTGCCGATCTGTTCTTCCTACCACACTAGATAACATCACATTTGTCCACATTATGCTTTATCCGCCATGCATTTTACACTTAGTTCCATCATCTAAGTCATTTAGCTGCTGCCAAAGTGATCTATGAACTCTGACTATTTGTTTCTCACCAGAGTCTTATAGCAAAAAACAGGCCCTGCGGCCCACTCGTCCATACCAACCAGGTTTCCCAACGTGAACTCATCCTATTTGACTGTTTGCTCATCTCTCTCTAAACCTTTCTTCTGATTGTACCTGTCTAAATGTCTTTGAAATGTTTTAAGTGTACTTGTATGCACCACTTTGCTCTGGCATCTCTTTCCATACACGCATCATCCTCTATATTAAAATGTTGCCTCTCGGGTCATTTTTATATCTTTGCCTTCTCACCTTAAAAACTTACATCCTCTAGTTTGAGATTCCCGTACTCGGAGGAAAAGGCTTGGACTATTCACCTTACTAGTGCCCCTCATGATTTTATAAACATCTGGAGGATATTCTTCACTGACCTACGCTCCAGGGTAAAAAGTCCCAGCTTGACAAGCCATTGCTTATAACTCAAACCTTCTAGTCTTAGTAACGTCCTTGTGAATCTTTTTCACACCCTTTCAGATTTAATTACATCATTCCTATTCCAGGGTGCCAACCATATCTCCATTCAATTTAGTTTAATACCCCAATCCCATGAACTTGAATTTTACACACAAATGTCGACTTTTACACCTTCTTAAAGTCTAAGTAAAACACAACTACTGCTACTCCCTTAAAAACTCTTCTGTTTGTGGTTCTGAAAACTTTCAATACATTTGTCAAGCATTATTTTAATTCCATTAACTCATGCTGACTTGGTCCAATGATGACACTATTTTGCAAGATCTGTTTCAAAACCTTCTGTGATGGACTGCAGCATTATGCCAACTGTCAAAGTAGCTTCAATATTCAAAACAGAAATAATAAATTGCTTTAGAAATGCCGGTCTAGCAGCTTGTGGGGAGATAAGCAACATTCACGTTTTGCACCCAGTTATAAAGACAGTACTCACATATTCCTTCACGTTTTTTGTCTTGACAGCTTTGTAAGATGTGTAGGCAGGATACAAAGTACCAAATGTAAGCCTGTTTTGTAAATAAAAACAAAGTTAATTTACCCACGGAAGGTACCAAATTCATAGCAACATGACAGCTAACACACTTGCATGACCAGGTGGGACACATCACACACACATCCGTCATTTACAGTTGCAATGATAAAGGAAGAGACTAGTTCTTGGCTTCAGAAATATCTGTAAAGAACACTTCTTTGGACTGTGAACTTCAAATGGGACAACATTCTGCTTTGAACAAGCAATCTGTCAGAAGATCTTTACATTTGTAAAGATGAAATCCTGCAGTGCATTCAGAGTTTTATTCATGATTTGGCCTTAATAAAGCAGTGAATAAGAGACCTAGACAAATCAGCACCCGCTGTCCCTGTACAGGGCAATTCTGCCCCCAAATAAAACCTCACTCGTTTTTCAATTGACATCAATTGTGTTCGGTTGAAGAGAGCTCAGCATAACAACCCCAACTTGATTGGTTACAGGGCAGGTTGCTGCAGCCTTGGGTTTGGACAATACAGTAGGAGATTCAGCCTAACAATAGAAAACCCAGCTCTCTCACTCCCCTGCAAAAAGAAAATCACCTATCATTACCAACTTATCTTCACATTTCCTCTGAACACCTCTCCCATTTATTGCACATCCCTGCTTAAAAGGAAAACCACTGAAGATGGAGGGAGAATTCCCAATGAATGAAAGACTAAGTGTACCCGCAATCGTATCATCAGCAAAAAGGTCTGAAAGTCTAAGAAAACTCAGGCAGTCAACTCGTGCTATCCAACGGCATTTCCTCGTTTACTTTGTCCTTCCACGATATTCATCTATTCATCTTTCTATAGGTCTGTCTGCATGCCCGAATGAAAATTTATACCAAGTGTAAAATATACAGTTTGAGATTCACAAATCTTGGACTTTTTGACACTGTTTAGCAACAGCATGATTACAATAAATAGCTGCTTTCTTGTTGTTGAAAAAAAAATTGTGTACTTATTTTCTTTTAAACTTCAAATAGACAGTTGGGTAGAATTGAGCAATTTGTTGTTTTTATTCAAATTTTGACAGGAGACTGCTCTGGGAATAATGGGACTTCCTTCTTGTGTTAAGGTGCGACATTACACATTTAGCATTTTCACCAATGGTGGCATGCAGTTTCAGCGAAGAAACTATTCTCGAATCTTGAATTATTGGAACTCAAATCTTCCAAATTCCACATGAAAAATGGTGGATGGTTTGGGAATTCAGAGCAAGACATCAGATTAGCCTATCTTGTATCACTCAAAGCAGTAATTGAGAAGGTACTTAGCAGGTATATAGGGACTCGAGTCTGGTCAAGCGTTCAAAGTTTACCACTCCAGACCGTTGCAAGAAATCCAAATGATTTGTCGACAGGAAATCTATAGCTGGACAGTGAACCAATTTTTCTTGCTGCACACAAAACACTGAAATTATGACTATTCAAAACAGGCAGCATTTGAAAGATGCCATTAGTTGCAGCTCAAGCAGCATTCTTCCAGTTACTCCCTCTGATGGCTCTTTAGCTTGGTGCTCAAAATTTGGATACATCCAAACTTTGTCCATGTCACTGCTGTCAAATACACCAAAAAGAGATCTTCCTGATAATCTCAAAAGGCCTTCAAGCACAATACTTCCATGCACCTCAAAAGCAAATTCCATCTCACAGATGTTTGAACATTCAAATACTTCAGTAATTCTCACGACTCACTCTCTCCCTGGTCAGCAACATCGTTACTGTTTCTTCCATCTGAAGGTTTCTTTAAAACAAGAAATTCATAAACAAACGGCAGTTGGCTAAATGTGCTAAAACATGACAATTTTACTTCTTTTGGTATCTGAAGGGAGTCCTTTGAACTGTGCTACATTAACTAACTTTTGCTATGCGGACTGTCCCAGCAGCACAATATCTCAACTTGTGACTGATTGAACCAATATTCAAAAGCCGTAATCATCAAATCTTATCATTCACGATGCAAAAAGACTGAAGGATTTGAATCTATTTCAACACTGAAGTCCCAATTTCTACTACACTACTTCACGATCAGCTGTTGGCGTCAGACCTTTTCCGCTGAAAAAGACGTGCAAGAGCACAGCAGTGCTTGTAATCAGATTTTGAAAACAGACCTCTGCCTGCAAGATTATGATAACCTGCACAGCTGCTTCTGCTCCTTCCCGAATCCTGCCAAATCCGACATACGTGGGCTGTTGCAATCTGAAAGTTCGTTGCACTGAATCAGCCAAACAGCCCTAATATTCTTGACAGGTGCAGCTCCTTCAGAACTCTTGGCATTTCAGTCAGCCACCTAGTTCTTTAGGAGAGAAAAGAGCCAAGTCAATCATTTCCTTACAAATCAATGTTCTCCCTGACCTGAACGCTTTATGCAGTCTTGCAGTGTGTTATTACCTCCAATTTCAACCCCAACCAAAATTTCACACTTGAACTTCAACTTGTTTTTCGCACTTGACACAGCAGTCTAACTTTGTAACACAGAACAAAATGAGACAATACAGATGATATTCTGCACTATGATAAATGGGAGTTGACTATTCAACCCTAAGAGGCTGTTCCACAATTCTATGCTGTCCTATATATTACCTCCACTCATGTTTTTTTGGGGTTCATATCTTTCAATATCCTTGGCGTGTCAAACACAAGTTTCAAATTCCGCTTTACATTATCACAAATCAAAAGCTCGACACGTGACTCACTTCAGCATGACTCGGTCATCTTTAGTTGTTAAGGTAACTACAGAAAACATGTTCTCAAAGAAAGAGCATTTTCTTTGCTTGCAGCACTGCTACACTCCAAACGTACGATTATTTTCGTTTCACAATTAGCATTTCAACTCCGTTCATTTAAATACTTGTTTTGTAACTTCCTATTGAAACAAACTAAGACTTGCTCAGGGTATACAATTAACAACTCACAACAAAGGGAGAGGTGGATTATTGCCAGCTAGTGTACACAGACAGCAACTTTTTGGTTCAGTGAGATTTAAGGTTTGTCAAAAAATTACACGACTCAAACATCACCTAAGAAAAACAACAGGCATTACCGAGTGAAGGCAGCCAGCAACACATTAAACACAAAGTTAACACTTTTTAGTCATAATTTACACAGATCACCAAAATGCTCAGCAGAACTGCTATGGAGATCTTAATCTTTTAAGAAACATTCAGCCCCGTTTGCCACGGTTTGGTAAAAAAAAAATGCACGTGCCACAAGGCTGTTTTTAAATTTGTAAAAAAACGGTCCCCAAAAACAACCATGCAATGCTATCACTGAGCAAATAAAATCTCCAGGCTTCTTGATTGTATCAACACCTGTAATCTCTTCAAGCATGATCTCCTCCACTGATCTTTTATTTTAATATTGCCACCTCGATGAACAGTGACTGTTCTCCGGGCTCCCCGACAAATTTGGATTTTATCTCTAATGACATTGGCGTCAATTTATCGGTGACGCTTATCAGAAGCCTCTTTTGTTCAGAGAATGCAGGTAATTTAAACTGTGCTCCAAGTTCAATCCTGGCTGGGTTCTCAGACAATTGATAGAATTTGGACAGCTCACCATCTGTACACGTACGAGATATAAATCCAGTTCTGATTCTTACTGAGGTAGCTTTGACTCATCTTGATGAGACTTAAAACGTTCCCAGTGACTGTAACACGAAGTCAGTTGTGACTCGTTTCCCTCCTGTCGACCTCGTAGTCCTCCGAGGTTGCGTGATGCATAACGCCCATTTCGCTTCTCCCTCAAGCCAACAACCACTCAACTTGCCCTCAATGTTAGCTGATGTTGTTACATACTCTCTACTCACCTGCTCTTCCATTCCTTATCCATCACTCCTTAATAAAAGGAATCCCAGTTGGAGAAGATTCTCTTCCTACTTCTGCATCGTGACCTTTGGTAACTCGTAACAATTTAACCTTAACCTCCACTCTCTGGTAGGCTTGCTAATCCTCATCAAACACACAAAACAACAATGTTTGTTTTCATATGACATGAAATCCGGGTCTATGTTATCACCACCCATCTCAAATCCTTACGTTTGACAGGCAGTCTGATAATTCATTACGCTTAACAAACAGAAAGTCCGCCCAAGTATTGGCAAGACTTCAGCTATCATCTTGGATTCAAACTCCAAACTCCATTCTTCAAATGACCTACTCCGTGCCAAAGCAAACTAAGCCATCCTTTTGCCAGTACTTGACCCTATCCTCATTGCACACCCCCAACTTACCTGGGTTTTCGTCAGCTGCCTCTGGCACTGCAGGACTGCAGTGGTAACCACTGTGCCACTAGGCCACACCATATTTTGACTCTGATTGTCCTGGGTCCCCTCACCAGTACGAATACAAATCTTTTGATGCTCTTCGATTGTATAGCTTCCAGTCAAGATAGCTTTTGAGAGTAAAGCTGAGCGGTGAGGACAGGAATTCGGACATTTTTTAATGGGGAGATAAATTCCTAAATATTGAATCCAAGGTGAATTTAAGTAGCTTGAAACTTGCAGGTCTGTAATACAAGTTATGGAGATTATGCAGTTGATCATCTCCTGCTTTTGGATGCTATGAATAAGAAAAAGATACTTGAATGTTGCACGGGAATGGTTTTAGTAACTGAATGCTGGGAGGAAATGAACAGCTGCTTGGGCACGTAATACACTGCTAGAGAAAAGCCAGCATGATTGTTCAAACCAATTGTGTTTGACGAACTTAATTGGATCGATGAATGCATTGCTGTTGATCTACGTATACACATTTCTGTTCAGTATCGAGAAAGGACAATGTGTGAGGAGGAGAGCAGGTGACCTTAGTCAAACACAGGATTCGGAAGGGGTTTGAGTAGATTTGGAGACATTATATTCCCTTTCAGGCAAATAAGGAGTTGCCTAGTTAGGACAGAGATGAGCAAGAATTTCTTCTGTGGGCAATGAATTTGTGAAACTTTTGACTGCAGAGGGCCATAGAGTCATGTAACGAAGCACATTCGAGGCAGATGCAGACAACTTTTTAAAATCACTCAATCAAGGTCTTTTGGGGAAAAAAGAATGATCAGATCAGCCATGGTCTCGTTCAATGGCGGAGAAGACGCAATGGGCAATGGCTGACATCTGCATCTACTTAAGGCGTCATGGTCTAATAGATATGATTATACATTAACCTGCCACTGCCTTGAAGCGTACAATAGTAAAACCTGTTTGCATTCAATGTATCCAATACAGGTACAAGGTTTGTTGACAATATCAAATTTGAAACTAAACCGTTATCAGCCATTCGTTTCATTCGTTAATAATTGTTCTCGTCAAAAGTGGAAGAATTACTTTCAGAGACGGCCGAGTTGATCTGCATTCAAAAAGCTTACGCTATTTTCAAGGTTGTACACAACTCAGCCCCCATATTCTGGATAATATTTTATTTCCTGTGTATTCTGGACTTAGAATTAAGTGCACTTCAAATCTAGGAGATTTTTAAGACTATATTAAAAATTTCAGTTTGGCGTTACTGTCACTGGGTCAAAATCCTCAGTGCCTCCCCTAAGAGCACTGTGGGTCGCCATCTTTAATGGCAACTAGGGATGGGCAATAAATGTTGGCAAGCCAATGACTTCCATGTCTCACAAGTGAACAAAACGTACAGCTTTTCTGACTCTTACTAGAACCTCTGTTCAGACACCTTCGTTGCCTACCAGATTTCCAAGATTTTTTTTGAAGTTCTCACTGTAAGGCAGCGAGGGATTTAAAAATATCTTCCTATCTATGCGACATCCACATGGTCTCCAATCCTTGGTGCTAATTGGCCCAACTGTTTTTCCCCCCCAAACAAACCTCCATTCACCATATTAATATCTGTCTGTAACTTATCGGACTTCAAATGCAACAAATGAGGTCAATTTATTTCAGCTACTTCAGTGTGGAAGTTTGTGCCTTAGCTTGGAATATGTTAAGTACGTGGTTGTTGACAAAGCAAAACATTGCATGAAAGAAGAATTATAGCAGCTTGGGTTATTGTAGGGAATAGTTTTTATGGGAATCATTTTTCCACTCCGATTAATTCGGTGCTTCACCAAGGAAGCCAATAGTTTGACCATGAATATGATATAAACGCTACTTCAACAGTATGCCATACATTTAGAACGTAAAACTCTCACTCTTTGCGCAGTTGGCCATCAGCTGCTGCGTGCTAAACTGGAATGACCCAAAGGCCATCAATGAAGCAGTGAAGAAAGGAATGGTGGAAAAACAGCTAAGCACTGAAATGGTGGTGGGCGTCCCTCTGCCCATGCACGTGTATATGTCCACCTTTCTTGCTCAGAGTACTGGGATCAGCAAAGAAGGAGGAAGGCACAAATGCAGAGACTTGGAGACAAAAGCTCATCAGCTCCTTGTAATTGTTAGAATTGACAGGAAAACTGAGAGGCAGTTGTGGCCAGAAGAAAAGGCGGCGCTCGAGAGCGGACACCAGTGCTGTATGTGATTCAAATGATCGAATAGATCACGAGGATAAACCTTGCAGATGTGGGGTGCTTCGGCTTAACGAAGAAAAGCTGACTTTCAGACCAAGAAACTGCATTACATGAAAAACAAAAACAGAAATTGCTGGAAAAATCAGCAGTTCTGACAGCAATTGTGCAGCAAAGTCAGAGTTAACATTTTGGGTGCAGTGACCCTTCCTCAGAACACAGCAGAATGAATGAGAGTTGGTGTAGTAAAGACATGCCAAATTTGGTAGTGGTTATTTGTTTGCCAATATTGGTATTGACTGATCTATCATGAGAAATGCAGGATGAGATGCAAGTTATGAGGCTTTAATTGCGAGAAAGAGTATTTCAAAGCTCTGTGCTGAGATTGGCTGTCGTGCCATTATCTATCAGGAGATAAAGTAGCTTAAATGCCAAATTAAATGGCTCAGCTTCAGCTAGTGCAAGGGAACAGAATGAAAGAGGTCATCAACTGAACTACTTTTAGAGTCAAAAGACAAATACCTTCAGTCTGTTCAGTATTTGTTGACAAAAGTTTAAAACTGGGTGTTGAACGAAGAATGACATCAGATGGTGACAGGGCCAACAGAAATCGTGACAGCAATTCATGTGTCTGGATGCATTTTTGAATTCAATTACAAGGATGAGATTAAAGGAGTTCAGGATATATCATTTGAGATGCACCACAGGTAATTGCTAAAACAAACAATCATATAATTGAGGTTAGTTGGACAAACAAAGCTGCGTACTGGTTGTTATCTTTGAGATACTTGGGAATGCTTTCCAAACCTCCTGAAATAAGTGTTAACAGTGATACTTGCTGTTAATTGGCTTCGTCATTTGAAGTATACTTCTCCCAACACACTCCAAACAGCAGTGTTTCGAAACTGTTGTCCCTCCTGGGTTTGGTAATTTCTACCCGCTGGTAACTGTTGACTGGAGGAGCAGATTCACGTTCTCTCATTTCTCCAATGACTTCTACCACCAGTGCAAATGTTTCAAGCTCAGCATGTGCATGAGCAAACACGCATCATGTAAAGCATATAATTATCTTGCTGGGTGGTGTTCCACATTTGGAATGAGCAAACTATTTAAACTGTGTTTCACAAAGTTTTAAGTAAATAGGATAACACAGTGCATACTAAGTGGTTGCTGTGTGTTTGCAGTTTAGAGCTCTGTCTCGTCCAGTCCTATGTTATTGTTGTGGGAATGCTGTTAAGTGAACAGCCATGCTTACCTGTATTTGTTGACCGAAGGACTGTTGGTCTTGCAATCATGCTCAGGGGTTAGAATGCTGACAAGCTGAAAAGAGCAACGCTCCAACAGCTGTCAAGCCAACACCCAACATTGTGCAGGGACGGGGATAGGCAAGTCAGTTCACTGTGGTACTTTGTCCCCACCGTTGAGGGAGTTAAGAATGGGTTGAGTCCACACAGTTGTTGATCGTTTACTTCACAAGGTGTTTAAAATTACTGTTTGACATGAGCAAGACTCCTAATAAGGTGGTGATTCTGTGTGCACAAATATGAGTGAGACTAAAAGAATCGTATACCCTAGCATGTTGATCCAGCTGATGGTTCTCTCAAGGTTGCTGAAACATATTCAAACCATCAGCTCATTGCATCACAATCTCAAACATTGTTATCGAGTACAGTAAAACACACAAGGTGCTTCAGGTGTCTTTATGAAATGATGTGACCAAATATTTCATCAAATGGTGACATGTTTTATCCAAGGTGACCTACAGGGTGTTGGGGAGGAGGGGCACAAGAGGGTTATAGGGAGGTATTCCAGAGCTTAGACTTTCCACCAATGGTGGAGAATTACCTTTCAAATGTCAGAAGTCTCATTTAGAAGATGGTCGACATCTTAGAGGATTGCCATACTGGATAAGGACAGGTGGCTGAAAGGGTCTGAAGCAATATTAAAGGAAGGGAATTCTTTTCTTTAAAAAAAGCTTGCTGACTGGCAGCCATTTTAGGTCACAGTGCACATAAGTAGCAGGGAAACCCAAGTTTAAAGTTGCCTGGTCTTACCAGACCTTAAGGCTGCTCCCTCAATAGCAAGCGAACTAGAGATACTGGTGGTGGTTTCATATGAGAATCACCGTGCCTCAGACAAGGTAAAGAAGTTAAGGAGAATCCTTCACAGTACCCTAAGCCCACACAGGAACTTAGCCCACTCTGCATTACCGTAGGGATTCTATAATTCAATTGTTAAATTCAGAAAAACTTCAAGTAAATGGTGGCCACGAAAAACAGTAGTATATGCTGGCTAAATTTGTAACTAACTCAGCTTTCTCAAGTTTTGAACAAAAACAAATTCCTGGAAGCTCAGCAGATCTGGCAGCATCTGTGAAGAGGATTCTGAAGAAGGGTCACCGGACCCAAAACATGAACTGATTTTTTTCTTCACAGATGCTGCCCGACCTGAAGTGCTTCCAGCAACTTCTGCTTTTGTTCCTTATTGACAGCATTCACAGTTCTTTCAGCTTTTTTTCTCAAGTTTTACTTAAAATGCCACAATGGAGCCAAGGCCGGTGGGTCAGCACACATCATTTCACCTAAAAACGAGAACCTCCAGGGACCGAATGGGTAATTTTTAATAAGTGGTCACAATTTATAATACAAAATCCTGTCATTGACCCCAACCCAACTCCTTAAAAGGAAACTTACTGGTTCAAGGTGGCTGTAATGTGACTCACAGCTCAGGATCTCAGAGCTGGCACTGAAGAGTATTACCAAAACAAAAAAAAAAATCAGACCATCAGTGAATCAATTCACACGTCAACGTGACTGAGATTCAGGCTACAGGAGTAGGACACACAAGTCACTTGAGCAGTCACCCAGAACACTGGACTTCAGAACCAAACACTGATGTACCTTCACTGCAGCTGTCTTGGGATGGTAGTTTCAAATGTAGTCCATTAGAAACAAGAACTGATTAACAAGGGGCAGGAAACCACAAAGGTGAAAGGGAAAATTTTGTTTTCTTTTTACAAATCATGTGTACTCAACTAGTGGCAAAGTGAAAAACTGAAGTGAATACACCTTAACCATGGGAAAACAACACAAGTTGCAAAGAGTTCAGCCCGACAGGAGAAACTGGATGTAGAAAAAGGAGAGGCGATTTAACAAAGACTTGGTTCCAATTTCTTGGAGACACTCCAAGAGGCACGGAACTCAACTCCATATGTTGCCATCGCCACCTCGTGATCCCAAGCAGCTGAACTTGTAACCCCCTTTCAGCCTGTTTCGCAAAGCTAAACATGACACAGATAGTCAACTGCTCTAAACCGAAATATTCAAACTCAAGGGAGGAAGGCAACCAAAGTAAAGACGGTTTTCTAATTTGCCTTGGGGGGGGGAAAAGGGGGGGGAAAGGGTGTAAAAGATTCCAAACGGAAGTGAACAACTTTTTCCTCTTTTCTTAAAAAAAAAAGTACAAAAGAAAAAAGGTGGAAATAAACGTCTTTTCATCTCTTCAACGACTGCAAACACCTCCGCTGCTACAAGCCAAAATTTCAAACGGACGTGCATGCAAAAAAAAAAGTTGTGGAATTCACGACAACGAGGGAGTCGGGTGCGCCAGGTGGTTGTTAGGAGTTGGCGGGGAGAGAAGCAAACGCAGACAAACAAGAAAAGCAGACAGAGATAGAAGGAACTGCAGCTGCTGGAGAATCTGAGATGACAAGGTGCAGAGCTGGACGAACACAGCAGGCCAAGCAGCATCAGAGGAGCGGGAAAGCTGACATTTCGGGCCTAGACCCTTCTTCAGGGTTTTCCAGCTCCCCTGATGCTGCTTGGCCTGCTGTGTTCATCCAGCTCCACAGCTTGTTATCTCAGAAAAGCAGACAGAGGGGCCGTCCGACTTACACGATCAGCCTGGAGATGAGCCACGACACCATGTTGGGAAGCTCGCCAGCGACGGTTCAAATATATTTTTTTTTTTAAAAAATTCAAAAACCAACGCCGACCGTTGGAGGGCCGCACGCGCAGCTCCCGGGGATTCCAGAACCGTCCGAGTGCCTCTTCGCTAGCCGGTCCGCTTTGACCGTGCAGTGAGGGAGCAGCAGCCCGCCTGGCCTGACTGCTCCTATCCGGTCCCGTTTCTCACGCAGAGGGAAGGTCGGCCCCGCTCACCACCCCGGCACCTGTCAGCACTTGCCCGGTTGGGTTGGCTCGGCTCGTGTTTTGGTTTGAATTGCTCTTGGCGGCGTCCTTTTTCTCCTCCCCGCCACACACACACACCCGCCCCGGAGGCGCGTTCACTTTGATCTCGCGCGGTGCTGTGGGCGGGAACAAAGGTAAGTCAGTGAAATGGTCTCTCTTCTCTCATTTTCCCGTTCTCCCGACCCTTTCTTTTTAAATGGGGCGGGGAGGGTAATTCTGTACGTGTCTCTGCCTCACCTCCCGTAGGTAACAAGCGGTCTCTATTGAGTCCGCTTTTGTTCAAGCCGGGGGGCGGGGCGCACACGAGCAAGCGGCGGTTGGTGGCCTCTCACCGGTCCGCCTTCGTCGCGCCGATGCCCTGGCCTGCGCGTGCGCACTGCTCCTTGTTAGCCCTCGTGGGTCCGCATCCAGCAGCTCCCCGCCGCGCTCCTTGTGGCTTTCTTGGGTGGGTGGGGATGCTTCTGCGCCTGCGCTCGTGACCTGCCGGCAGGTGTTGTTACGTACGCACAGGTGAGCATGGACGTGGCTTTAGGAGTTGAATGGCCATGGCGATGCAGTGGTGATTTCCTTTTTGGGGGAGCCAAGAGATGCACCTGATCTCAGCGACTGTTTTTCACTGCCGCAAGGCAAGTAAAAGTGCAAGAACTGGAGCAGTCTTTTGCACTCAACTGAATCGGAGAAATGGTCAAAACACTGGAAGAGGCCATTCAGCCCCTTATCTTTACTGGCCTTTCCAAGGCAAGCACCGACTTAGCGTCGGATCCACCCCGTTGGTGCTATTTACACTAGCCTCCTCCACGTAGCCCTGTGCATTTTGCCGTTTGGCACAATATTCCAATTCCTGACAGCTGAGGAACTAAAACATTATGTTTGAGGATCAACTTTAAGGGGCGGTGATATACTAAGTTTACTCAGTATCCAGATGCCTACGATGATGCTCTCATGACAAGCATTCAAAGCCTCTGACTAGCTTGTGGAATTTAAAATCATTCAAAAATATGGGGAATTTAAATCTAATCTCAAATGATGGTGACCATTATCATAAAGAGTTTTTACAGTGCAAGAAGAAGCCTTTCGTATCCATGCTGGTCATGAAATAACCATTGATGTTTAACCCATTTTCTAGCACTTTGCTCACAGCCTTGTATGCTAGTGTATTTCAAGCACTCATCTCAATAGTTCTTAAATGTCTTTAGGATTCTAACTCGACCAGTAGGGTTCAGATGCCCTCAACTCTCTGGGTAAAAAATTGTTTCCTCAAAACACCTTTAAACCTTCTGCTTCCCTTAAAGCGGTGTTCCCTGTTATATCCCTCTCGAGTAAACAGAAAAGTTTCTGTCGACTGACCCTCTTGGTGCCTGTCAGAACTTGTACACTGTCAGAACTTGTACACCTCTTGGTGCCTGTCAGAACTTGTACACCTCTTCTGCACTCTCTCTAATAGAATCACATACCTCCTAGCATGGAGCAACCAGAACTCCAGCTGTGGCCTAACTAAGGTTTGTTTGTAGCTCCATCATAATCTCTTTACTCTGATATTCATTGCCAAGACTAACAAAGGCAAGTTTCCCTCATGGCTTCTGTAACATTTTACCCATCTGACCTACTGTATGTAACAATCTATGGATGTGTACACCAAGGTCCTTCCAATGATCTGTACTTCCATTTAATGTTCTACCATTTAATGTGTACTCTCTTGCCTTGTTAGTCCTCCCAGAATCACCCTTTTCAGGATTAAATTCCAATTGCCAGTGTTCAGCCCATCTTTATCGTCTGGACTGCAGATTCCACATCTGCAGGTATTTGCACCTTCTAACCCTTTATCGTGCTGTAGTCGACTTTTCTTCGCGTGACTTACCATACAACCAAATTTCATGTCATCTGTGAACTGACTGAAAATAACTTCTACAGTGTATAGACACATGACTGCACACAACAAACAGCATGGGACCCAGCACTGAACCCTGTTGTGTGCCACTGGACACAGACTTCCAGTCACAAAAGTACTGTTAAAGCATCACCCTCTGCTTTTGGCGATTAAGCCAATTTTGGATCCAATTTGCCAAATTACCTGAGATCCTTTGGGTTCTTAACCAGTCTGCTATGTGAGAACTTACCAAAAGCCTTATTAAAGCTCACGTAGACTACACCAACCACTCGACCTTCATCTAAATGCTTAATCATCACTAGCCCAGAAAATTACAAAACCATGTTGACTGTACTTGATTAATTCTTACCTATCCAAGTAGAGATTAATTCCGTCCAACAGAATTTTCTCCAGACGATTCTGCACTCAGATGTTAGACTCACTGGCCTGTATTTTCTTGGTTAATCAGCACCACACTTCTTCCATCCTGTGGCCAGAGACAATTTGAAAATTTATGACAGAACCCTTGCACTCTCTTCCCTTCTTCCCACAGTAGTTTTGGATACATCTCATCTGGCCTTGAGAATGAGCTAATTTCAAGCTGACTAAAACCACTCATCCTTCTCAATGCTAATTTGTATAATTATGGCACAGACTCCTCCCTGACTTCTTGACCACCATTTTTTTCGATTGTGAATGCAGTTGCAAAGTACTTCTTGGAAAGCTCAGCTGTGTCTTCCAGCTCCCCACACACATTGCCACTTAAGTCCTTAACAGGCCCTATTCTTTCCCTGTTCATCCTCTTGTCTATAATAGACTTGTAAAATGCATATCCATTTTTCTTAATATCACCTGTCAGTGTTTTTTCAAGTCTTCTCTTCATTCTAATCATCGATCACTTTGTATACTCCAGGAGAGTATCTCCTGTTCTGAACCTTTGGGTATCTACCTTTAGTTTACTTTCCTGTCCGTATCCAACCTTGTACATTTCTTGTCATGCAGCGAGATTCTTGTTAAATTTTCCATTCATTTTCACTACAGTGGTGGTGATAGGATAAAGCCCAAAGATTGACCTGCCTCGTCTTCTTCCAAACATGTTAGAAGACCTGCTGAGTGCTTCCAGCTTTCTGGTTTGAAGTTTCCTTGTGTTATTTTCAGGTCTGAATTCCGCCACTTCACTTGCCATCTAAACCCGACTTGTATCTTCCAATTCTCAGATGTGATGGTGTGAGGATGAGGGGCAGTCAGTAAAAGGACACTTGCATCTTTACGCTGCACCTCTCACAATGCCAGGATGTTCCAAAGCTCTTTACATCTGATAAAACACTATTGCAGTCACGAGTGCCATGTTAGAAAAGTGGCTACTAATCTGCACGCAGGAAGATCTAACAAACAGCATTCTGGTCATGATCAAGCAAACTGTATGTTTAATGTTGACTGATGAACAAATATTGAGCCATAGGCCAGGGTTAACTCCCCTGCTCTTCTTAGAAAAATTAGCATGGGATTTTTTCTGATCCACCTCACAGAGTAGACAGAAACTCAAATTAATACCTTTGCTGAGAAATATGGCACTTTTGACACTGTGGCATTCCCTGAGTACTGCACCGGACTGTCAGAGTGGATGTTTCCCGATTTGAACTGCAACCCATGACCATTTGCTGCTTGTGTGCATCTCCCTTTTTCCATTAGTAGCCATCCTGTCAACCTCATCTTCAGACAGATTCAGATCGAGCTGAAGGATGCTATCAGGGTCCAGATAAGGTCACCCAAACCTGAAAGACTCGGCAAAAAATTGTCAATATTGATTTGAGATGAGGAGTAACTCCGATCATGTCTTCACACCACGTTCAGACTTGCAACTTGTCCAGGGTAAAAAATAAGAAGTGCAATGCACTAAGAAACCAGTAGATGAAGCTGCAGTGCAAAACATTCACAAAGGTCTCCAATTCTGGAAAGAAACTATATTGTGTGGATAGCAAAGTGTTCTCATGCTGCCATCTACTGATCAAACAAAAAATATCCCCCCTTTTGTTTTACACCGGACCTTACTGCTCTATTTCCAGCGCAGAAACAGGCAATTTGGCCCAAATGGCCCATGCTGTGCTCCTCCACCATGTATTACATTTCAGCATATCCTCGTAATATCTTTCTCCCGGATGTTCTTATCCAAATTCCCTGGCAATGCATCTGAGCTATCTGCCCAGCTGCTCCATGTTCATAGATTACACATTGTTACCATTTTCTGGGTCACGAAGGATGTCCTGAATTCCCAACTGGAGTCACAACTGATCATCTTATATTGATAGTGTAATAGAGGTCTACAGCATGGAAACAGTCCCTTCAGCCCAATTTGCCAATGCCACCCAGGTTTCACAAATAAACTCGTCCCATTTGTCTGCATTTGGTCCATATCTCTCCATATCTATCCCATCCATGTACCTGTCTCAATGTTTCTTCAATGACAAAATTATACTTGCTTCCACCACTACATCTTGCAGCCTATTCCAAACACTCATCAACTTCTGTGTGAAAACATTGCCCTTCTGTACTCTTATTTTTATCTGTCCCATCTCACGTTGAACCTATGCCCAATGAGGATCCAATTTCTTCACAAGCAGAAATGTTTCCAATGATAACTGCCAAAGATTTATGGTATATTTAACAAAGATTTCAGTTCCAGCAGGTAATATGAACTGCAAATGTATGGAAGTGTTGCTGCAACTGTAAAGGCATCATGAGACTGTACCTGGAGTACTGCATCCAGGTTTGGTCCCCTTGGGAGGGATGCCATTGTATTGCAGGCAGTTCATGAGATTGATTCCAGAGGTGAGGGGTTTGTCTTGTGAAGACAGTGTGGACAGTTTCAGCCAATATTCACCAGACTTTAGAAGAATGAAAGGAGATCTAATTGAGGTATTTAAGATGACAAAGGGGATTGACACAATACACATCGAGAGAATGTTTTCTTTTGTGGGGCAATCTCGAAAAAAGTCACAATTTTAGGATCAGGGATAGCAAAATTGAAACAGCTGAGAAGAAAGGGTCATGTATGCGTGGAATAATGAAATTTAGGACCCCAGATAGCAGTGGGTGCTGGGACATGGAATAAATTTAAGGAGGAAATAGATTTTTACTTAGTAATATCTTGAAGGGTTGCACAGAGTGGGCAGGAAAGCATTGAGACCAAGTCGTGAGCGGCCATGATCATATGAAATGGGGGAGCAGGCTCGAGGGGCTGAATTGCCTACTCCTGTTCCCAGTTCTGAGGTTTTTTTTATTCCAGGAGGTTTTGAAGACAAACAGTCGGGTCTGAGCAAAAGGATCAAAAATCAGTGCAGGTAACCAAATGCTTGGTGAAAAATTTTCAGAATGGACTTCCACAGTGTGGAGAGGTAAGGGATGGCAATGAATGAAGAACGGGAAGATGCATGCAGGAGTGGAAATCAAAGTATTGGAGAGTGAGGCAAACATCATTTTTGAAAAAATTATAAGAAGTCATACTGTATTCTTTCTTCTGGCCAATGTGTTGACAAAACATTGAGGGGGGGAGGTGGTTGTTAGTCAGATACCTCAACCAGGTGATGAAGGCAATGCTGAGGCCATGTTCTCCTTTAGCATCAAATCTCCTGCTTCCCTCCCTCCCCCCGTTCAAATTCAAAGATGGAAAATCAAGGCTTGACCATTCAGCAACTGACCAACCTAGCAATATAGACAGATAGATTCTGAACAAAAAAAAACTTTACTAATCACCTTTTCACAGAAGCATTGCATTTCCTTTCATGTCTTAAAATTGGCTTGTACTCAAATTCAGCTGCAACCTGAGCTCATGAAACTACAATCTTTACATTTAACACGAAGTTGATATAACATGAAAATAATTGGCAGGGTTTAAAATGCAAAGTCACAATCAGACTCGAAATATTTGCATTTACTGCCACATAATAAATGTTTGTTCAGATAGGAATACTCCATAGAGGAGAAACACAATGGGACATTTCCAACCTAATAGGTTTGCAAATGTAGTGTAATAAATCTTCGTAATTCATTGGAAAGCACTCAGAGGGAAGTCCCCTGTGCCTCAGCAAGTTAATAGATCTCCCAGAGTGTGATAAAAAGGCAAACAGACCATAAAGATAATTACAGCAGAGGTAGCCAGTCAGTTCACCATTTTACAGATACCCCCATAGATTCTGCCACAGCAGTTCACAGCATTCCCAGTTTCTTCCAAAGGCACAACCACAGTCGCACAGATCGTCTTTCACTTTACACCCAATGACTGCCTCTCATATGCTCTCTCAGTTTCACTCAGATTCGGTGAGTCGATTTGACCCTGTGAAGATGTGTCACAAAGAAAGGCTCCTCAGTTTCCAATGTTGCAGGTTCACAGTCAGCATGAACCAAGCATTGGAATTATTATAGATGAGTCCAGTGGATTGGCCAAAATAGACCACATCATTCATTAGGTTTGGGTCAGTCTCCTGAAGACCACTTTGCCAAAGAGCTATTTAATGGTCTCTGTCATAGTTGTCATTCTTTCGATGAGGAGAGTTCAGAAGGTGACAGAGAAGAAGGAGCGAGAGAAACAAAACAATTGGCAGTTGCAAATTGTCATTGAGGGAGATGATTAAAATCTTGGCAGGCTTGAAGGAGACTCCTGAAGATCAAAGGTAGGGTTTGAGAAGGGATTCCACACGGTAGGCTCAATACATAAATTCTATATTCCTCGACAGGAGCACATCTGACCCATCACCAAAATATAAGTATACCTCCAGCTACAAAACAAAAACAAAACGTTTTCCTCCTCTTAACAGATGGGGACAGCACATGCTGTGAGGTGAGAGTCTTGGTGAGGAACTGAAATTAAGATATAAAGGTGGATGGCAAATATTGACTGTTGGTTGAAATTTGAACCTCATTGCCACCAAAGCTTCAGTAATAATTCTGAGGCTTTGAATTGCTCAACTAATCTCACTTTCACTCTTTTGAAGTTGAAAGGATCATCACATTTTTGTAGTGTTTCAGTTACCTGGGGGGTGGGGTTTGGAACACAGTTGTGGATTTTAACCTAAAAAGGAGGTGAAGGGAAGCAATAAAGGCATTTCTGTGAATCATGAATATAACTTCAAGTAAAATTGTAAGACTTGTATTTCTTGATGAATGTTCAGAAAATTGCTTTATGGCCAACTCAGTACTTTTAAAGTGTTCTCATTTTTTGGAATGTGGGCGAACTGAACCAAATATGTGCACAGCAAGTTTCCAAAAATATGTTCAAAAATAAATATTAGCCAGGATCCTGGAGAGAACTATTTCTCTTCAAAATAATGCCCTGACACCTTTCATATTCACCAAAACTCCAAATTTGCACTACTTCCTGTGTGCAGTGCTGGAACTGTTTCGGTACAGCTGGAATGAGCATGAAATACCGGACCAGTTGGTAAAAGTTGCATCAAACAGCCTTTTTTGACAGTTTTTACCGAAGGGTACAACATGCAGGCCTTTTGGCCTGTCGTTCCCTGATACACAACTTTACTGCAGAGAGCTGAACCCATGACTTCCAAGTTTATGGATACCGCCCAGCAGATCTGACATCCTGGCAAGTTATTCGGGAAGGTCATGGAATGCCATTGGTGAAATGTTTCTTCACAGAGGTGTATCAGTCTTTGGAACTCTCTCCCTAAATATGTGGTGGAAGTAGAGTCCTCAAATATTTTTAAGGAAGAGGTGGATAAATTCTCTATCAGCAAGGGTAATTAGGAATAGGTGGGAATGTGGAGCTAAGTCTACAATCAGATCAGCTGTTATCTTTTAAATGGCAGAACTGGCTCGAGGGGCCAATTGGCAAACTCTTGGTCCTTGTCTGTAGATTTGTACAGTTTGTCAGTCTTGTATTGGTGCTCCACGGCAGCCATTGGAGCTCATAAGCCCCAAACTTTGATAGGTTATTGATGTGGTTTTTTGGGTCAGACACCACTGTCAGTATGATATGCCGTGTGTGATTTCCTTTGTCAGTCCATAACACATATACCATGGAGACTAAGTTCTTATTGAGATGGATACTTTGAAATTTATGAATGACATTATCACAACATTTTAGTCTTAGACACAGCCTGAGTTCTATGCTTGCTGATGTTGTGACTGCAGTATATGACTGTAATGTAGAGTTCTTTTTTTTTTCTCTCCTTTTTGGTTTGCAACTGGGAGCTGAGGTTAAGAGTTGAACTTTGAACAGCAGCTTGTTTTGAAGGAGAACAGAACCAAGACAGATGTTTGCTTTCGGGAATTAGCCTTGAACGTAATGGAACTTAATTATTGTTCTCAGGCCGAATCAGCACTGAGCTTTTGCTAAGCTCACGGCTGACAGCTCATTGAATGTTAAATTGTGCAATCAAGTACTGTCTGTGCTTTGGACTCTTGGACCAGTTTACATTTTATAAACACGTTACCCAAATGTTCTTGTCGTTGAGGTGGACAGATTTCATTTGTGGTTCAACTCAATTTTCTTCACAAGATATTGCTTATTATCACACTACACGAGCATTTTCTAAATTCCACTAATATCTATTCTCTATCTAGTTCTTTCTGTCTGAGAAAATATATCATCCACAAAGATCCACATGTTTGAGCTGGGCAGCTGGAATCTCCTTCTTCTCCGATGCAGGGATGGCTCTCTTCTACAAAAGTGAGTCTTGTAGGTCTGGGCATATGCTCATTCCCTCCCTCCCCAGATAGTTAGAGCTCCGGTTCTGAGCCAGGTTGAGTCTTCACTGACAGGGTGGAGTCCAAGAGTGTGTTCTTGTCTGTCCGCCCACTCCCCCACCATTTCTCTTCCAGAATGTTCTGTGGCCTTTGAGCAATGGAGTCATCACCTGGGTTCAAAGCATCCAATGGGGTTGCCCCAACACCCTTCACAATTGCTGACCTGTGAAGTGTAAAGTGCACATCCTCAGGCAGTCCGTCTGATGCACATTTCTCCAATACTTGTTCTGGTTGAAACTGATTTGATCTTGGTTTCCAACAACTGGCTGCTGTTTAATTTGACTAATTTTCTGTCAGGCCCAATTTCTTCAGCTCTCTCCAGAAAAGAGAGTTCTGACTGGACTTTACCAGGATGCAGAGTGATTTTTGACAACTTCCACAGACCGCTGCTTTGTTTTTCTCTCTTACTCTAGTTTAAGAGTCATAGATATCTACAGTGCAGTAAAAGACCTTTCAGGCCATCATGTCCGCAATGCTTAAAAATAAGTACCTAAATATTCTAATCCCATTTTCCAGCACTTGGCCCAGAGCCCTATGTGCCTTGACATTGTGAATGCACAACAAAATACTTCTTCAATGTTATGAAGGTTTCTTCCTCTATCACCATTATAGGCAGTGAGTTCCTGATTCCATAATGTTCCATCTAATTATTCAATTCAAATGTTCTCAGAAAAGAATCCCCATCTGTAAGGAATAACTAAACATTTCTTGGAGTCTGCTGGAACTGAGGCAGAAGCCTGTACTTCACATTTACCAGAGTGTTATGACACTGTGACGTGTTGTAATGCAACCCATGTATCATGGCGGCAATTTAGACAATGTGCACAGCTGAGAATGGCTTGACAAATACACACAAAATTGGCTTGCCTTTAAATATAATAACAAGCAGAATATTTTATGATTGGGTTTTTAATATTTGATGACTTAGTGATGATTTATAGAAGGTAATGCATTGAACCACTGAAGTTATTTTAATATTTAAAGACTCTTCTCAGAGTTTTGTAAATTAATTTTTGGATCTTATTGCCTCTTGTTCCCGTCCACACTAAACTGCGCGCAGCAGGAGAGGTGTTAGGTTCAAACAGATGTATCATTTGGGCAGGTGTCAAAATCACAGCCAAGTTTTCTCTCCCCATCTATGTGTCAATCACTGTGTTCACTATTACCAAACTAATAAGCAGTGGGGCGCTATCATTGGGCTCTGTACTATCCTCCTCCAGAGGAAGAGTTGGGTGGTAACATGGTGGCAATGTCAATAGCTTCATAATCCCGAAGCCCAGGCTAATCGCCTGGGGGGATGGATGCAAATCATGGATGGCAGTTGGTGGAATGTGAATTCAATGACCCAAAATCTGGAATTTTAAAGCCAGTGTCAATCACGGTGACCACAAAACTGTTGTTAAAACCAAAGAGATCCATTTGGTTCATCCACATCTTTCGAGGAAGGTAATCTCCCTTTGCTTCCCTGACCTGGCCCAGATACACGGGCCAACTCCAGACCTGCAGTAACGTGGCTGACTTTTGAATGCCATGTGAAATGGCCGAGCTTGTCACTCAACAGATCTTTGGCATTGGCAACAAATTTGATTTGATTTATTATGTCACATACCAAGGTAGAGTGAAAAGTTTTGTTTCGTGTGCAGTATAGGCAGATCATACCATTCAAAGTGCATAAGGCGGGTAATAAGATACGAAAGAGTAAGATCTACTGGAGGGAGCTCACAAGTAGTCACCGTGCATCAGCGCCATCTTGTAGAGTCTGGCCTTGTTAGCGATGCCCGAAATCCCACTTAGTAAAAATTCATGAAAACGCAAGACTCCTGCATGATTTATCTGCCCTCTCGTTTGACCGAGGGCACAAGTTTTTAAAGTGCTGTTGTGTTAATTATATTGTTCCGGTTACAGATGAGCAGGTCAGAGTGTAGATTGATCAAGTATCTTGAGCACAAATGAAAAGTGACTGAAGAAGTGACTCTTTAACAGAGAAGCTCTGGGTTCAAGTTCCACTTAAGGACTCGATGGCCACAGAAGCTTTGTCATAATGCTTACCGAATATCAATCTGTAAATCCTCTTGCTATGTCCACGGCAGGCAGCAAGATTGGGAGAGTCTCCTGGTTGGACAGAAGTATAGTCCAGCTGCAGAGAAACACCCTATCCATATAAAGAGAGTCTACAGGCTGCCTCTTGCCATGATCAAAAGTCATTCTCCATTTGTCAGGCAACCACACAAAAATCAGGACCCATGATTAGGGATCATTCATTTGCATAGAAAGTGGATTGATCAATGGGTGTAGAAAAAAGAAAGATGGAGTCAGAGGAAATTTACAAAAGAAATCAAGAGATCAAAAAAGACATTGAGTGGTTGTTCTTTTCCATGTGTTCATGCTTGGAGTTCAAGATAATACTATTTGTTGTACATTAATATGAAATACATGATGTGGAGGTGCTGGTTTTGGACGGGGGATGGACAACGTCAGAAATCACACTACACCAGGTTATAGTCCACAGTTTATTTGAAAACACAAGCTTTCGGAGTCTCGCTCCTTCTTCAGGTGTTAGTGAGAGAGGTGGCATAAGACACAGAATTTATAAGTTTCAGATCAAAGGGTCACACAATCGATAAGGATGTATTCAACAAACCTAAGATGCTGTTAAATCTTTAATCAGTTAGAAAGTTTTATTTGATTAATATGTATATGTAAATCTCTAAATATGAAATACGGCTGTGCATGGTCAGCAAGGATAGACCAATTGTTACATTAGCTTTGGACCAATGTACTTTCTTGGTATCCTCATATCCGTGTGCTATGTGTTCTTTTCTGTTATTCTTACTCTTATGTATCTTCCAAAGTGTTCCATCATTCCACAAGGTGCATCCAAATCGCACCCGCAAGTTGCTATTTAGATCTACTGATGTGTACTCTATGACATCACTGCAATGTTGATCCAGGGTCTCAATTCTTTAACAGAGTCATAGACTCAGACAGCACAGAAACAGGCCCTTCAGTCCAACTCATCTGTGCAAACCAGACTTCCTGTTCTGACCTAGTCCCATTTGCCAGCATTTGGCCCATTTCCCTCTAAACCATTTCTATTTATATACCCAGACAGAGGCCTTTTGAATGTTGTAATAGTGCCTGCCTCCACCCCTGCTCATGAAAACGTTGCCCCATAGGTCCCTTCTAAATCCTTCCCCTCTCATCTAAATCTATGTCCTCTAGTTTTGGACTCCCTCCTCCTAGGAAAAAGACCTTGGATTTTCACCCTATCCACACCCCCCATGATTTTATAAACTTCTATAAGGTCACCCATCAGTCTCTGACCTTCTGGGGAAAAAAGCCGCAGACTATTCAGCCTGTAGCTTAAAACGTGCCGTCCCGGCAAAATCCTTGTAAATCTTTTCTGCACCCTCACAAGTTTAATAACATTCTTCGGAGAGAAGACCAACGAAAACTGTACACAGTATTCCAAAAGTGGCCTCACCAATGTCCTGTACAGCCACACCATGACATCCCAACTCCTATACACAGTGTTACAACCAGTGAAGGCAAGCATGCCAAATGCCTTCTTCACCACCCTGTCTACCTTCACTCCACTTTCAAGGGACTATGCACCTGCACCCCTAGGTCTCTTTCCTCAGCAATACCCCCCATTAACTGTGTAAGTCCTGCTCTGGTTTGCCTTACCAAAATGCAACACCTCACACTGATCTAAATTAAACTCTATCTGCCACTCCTCAGTCCATTGGCCCATCTGATCAAGGTCCTGTTGTACTCTGAGATAATCTTCTTCGCTGTCCACTAAACCACCTATTTTGGCATCATCTGCAAACTTACTACTGACTTACTTCACATCCAAATCATTGATATAAATGACGAAACGCAGTGGACCCAGCATTGATCCTTGTGACACATCGCTGGTCACAGGCCTCCAGTCCGATAAGCAACCCTCCACCACATGACAATTCATTAGTTAATTCCCTTGTGTTAAATTGTTTTTAAAAAGTATCGTCAGGGACATAGCGGGACAGTGGGTTGTGGGTTTAGGAGATAGAGATGTGTGATGCAGCATGATATGAACAAACCAATCACGAGGTTTGCCTCCCAAACCCTTACCCAGTGTCCTCTGGGAGTGGTGGAATTGGTAAGATGATGGGTGTGAGAGAGCAGGGTCCCATCATAGCAGGAACACGACTGATCTAAGTCAGTCACAGCTCCATGGAGTGATCACTAATGCTGCCCAATGGCTTATGGCCCCAAAATATCAGCTCCTGATACCGCATGGAGCCCCACCCTCCACAGTGGGAAGCCTTGAACCATTACATTAAGAAATCGATTTGTGTCTCGTTCCCTACTTCCACCATCTGGCTTGGGATCCAATTGATATCTGGGGTTTGCATGGCTTGCAATGAAGATCTCAGTGTCTAGATTGTTGTCGTAACAATAACTTGTCTTCACATTGTATCTCAAATACATTGCAACATCCTGAGTCACTTCACTGGAGCTTTAGCAAACAAAACTTGAGACATGCCACACACAAAGACACGAGGACCAAAATGCTCAGTCCAAGATGTGTTCTGTTGTGGACAGGGCCAATTCACCTCATGGGTTCAAAGAGAAGAGGTCTCCATATGTGGCTGACATAAACTGGAAGAGGTTTCTTGTCACAAGAACAAAAATTTCTGGAGAAGCTCAGCATCTGTGGAGTCAGTGAAACTGAATTAACATCTTGATGTTAGTGACTCTTCATTTCTCGACAAGCTGCACACAGTTGTATGATTGCTTCCATCATGTGAGTAGAGATCTCTCAAAACTGTGAATATCTAAGTTGTGCAGGCTTCAACTATGCCAGCTTCGTGCCAACTATGTTCACCCACTGTACCTCAGACAGAAGTAGAGAGCAGTGGACCTCATCAAGGCAACAAGTTTCGTCCTTCACAGCGATGCATTGCCGTATTACTGCATCTCTCTTTGTCAACTGTGGCCATTTGCTTTTCCTCAGGGATGCGCACACAGTTTGCTCAGTAGAAGGCCAATATTTGATCAGGCAATGGATTGCACAATGCTGGTGACTCATGATGTATAAAGAGACTGACGTGTTGCATAATGAAAATCAGGTCAGTTCCAATGGGAGACAAGACAATCAAAAAGCGTTTTGTCCAGGAGGATGAATGAAGAGGGATTCTTCACTCTGAAGAGAGAGACATTCAAAGATCTGTTCTCTAATGATGCATACAATTTCAAAACACGGACATCAGTCACACGTACCTCGCTGACAAATGAAGACATCAGCTTGTTTTTAGTTCTCAATTCTGTCTCCTGACTCCCCTGAGCATTTTTGGAATTAAGTTCCATAAATTGTTTTGCCTAGTCTTCATTTTCATGCCAAGACTGAGGGTCAGGATGCTATTTGACCGCATAAGGCAGCATGATCGAGACAGAGCTTGCATTTCCCTTCTCAACATGTGTTAGTTGGTCAGTTAAAAGCTGTCAATTCCCCTCTGCAAAAAGGTTCAACATCAGGCCAAATCAATGATCTGATAAAAATCAAATGCCCGTAGCCCAGATCTGATTGAATTCCAGCCACACTTATATCCATATTTTCCCCACTTTTGGAAACTATTTGTTGTGAATTGGCAGGCTGACTCAGCTGAGGATTGTTAATGCAGGGAAATGGTATATTTTCCGGTTACCAGCCACTTCAGGTCCAAGACTACAACTCCGATCACTGTCTCGAAAAATGAAATGAAATATAATATTGGGGAAAAAAATTTTGTACAATGCCTTTCCTGAGCTCGGGCCATACCAAAGTGCATTCAGCCAACAAAATATATTTGAAATGAAGTCATTGTTTTAATATACAAAGTACTGCAATCAATTTGCACACAGCAATCTCCCCCAAACAGAATAGCAATGATTACCAGAGCATCAATTCTAGTTTTGGTGCAGGATCAATATTGGTCAGGACATGAGAAAGAATACCCTGCTCTTCTTCAAAATGCACCATGGTCCTCGTATATCTATGAGAAAGGCCAGATGGGGCTTCAACTGAATGATTCATCTGAAAGATGACACCTTTACCAGAATTAATTCACAGAATTGTTGCACACAAGGCCATTCACCATTTTGACTCTAGATTAGCACTCCAAATGAGCACTTCTCCCAGTTCTGTTCTCCTGCCTTCTCCCCTCAACCCTGCATGTCTTTTTCAAATGTCAAATAAAATTGTCTTTTGAATGCCTCGATCTAACCTGCCTCCACAATGTCCTCAGGCAGTGTATTCGAGACCCTTGCCACGTGCTGTGTGAAAAATATTTTCCTCATCTCAGGGGTTAGCTTGTTGTACCAATGATCTTATACCTGCGTCCTGTCATTCTCAAGACTTTCATGTGTGGGAACATTTTCTTCCTATTTGCTCTGTCCCGATGTCCCATGACTTTTCATAATTCAATCACATCTTCTCTCCAAGAAGTACACTTTGCTATCTATCTTCACAACTGAGATTCCTCATCCATTCTTATAAACCTCTTCTGCACTTCCTCCAATTTATTCACTCTGTAAGCACGGTGAAAAGACTGGATATAATACTCCCGCAGAGGCCAAATTAGGTGTGTTTTATACAATGTTCAACATAACATCCTTGCTGTTGTACTCCATGTCACTGTCATGGAGCCTAGAATGCTGCATGCTTCACAACAGTGCTCTGTCAACCTTTCCTGCCACTTCGAATAATTCATACTCAGATGGATCTCTCAGTTCTTGCATTCCCATATGGGTTGTACCCTTTATTTTATGACTACGCTTGCTGACACCCAGAATTACCATTCAACAGAGAGTGGCAAATACCAAAAAAAAACAATAGTGAACAACAAAATAATGAAAGTGTATACTGTGTTTTGGAGGGGGAATGGCAGGACCCCTCTGATACTTAAACCAACACAAGCCCCAATCTGCTATTACAGGCGTGGAGGTTCCCTTCTAATAGATATCCCCGAAACACCCAGAGAAGCTCGTCTTTGCCCTAGTAATCGGTTAAATTAATGGTTAAAGGAAATAAAATCCCTGATCCACTTTATAAATCACAAGTAACAATTTATTTATTTAACTTTAACAATGAACAAATTAAAAGAGATACTAACAAACCGAACAACTCCCTCCCACCTTTATACTAACCACTCCCTAACTGAACTAAATTCTACTAGAATACTGTTCAAATAAACACAAGGCCCACTTAATAAATCCAGTTAGTAAGAACACAACAAATTTAAACTTAATCTCTCCAAGTTCACAGAGATTGTCTTCTGGGTTCTCCTGCTTTTTCCAGCCTTTCTCCTGACAATCTTCCTTTACAGATGTCTTTGTGTAATTGCGTCTATGAGTTACCTTTAAATTAGATGGGCTTTTTCCGAGAGCAAAAGGTGTTGTCATACAGCAGCTGGCTCTCACTCTCTGCCGATTTTCAAAAGACACTTTCTTAAATACCAACAAATTCTCACAACATTACTGGGTTCAGGTTGTCAACGCAACCAGATTTATATTTGATAGGTTTTTAGTTTCAAAGGAACAAGACCAGAAGTTGCTGGAAGCTCAGCACGTCTGGCAGCATCTGTGGAGAAATTTTTTTCTGTTTTTGTTCGTGATTTACAGCATCCGCAGTTCTTTCGGTTTTTTTTAGTTTCTAAGGGCTTGGTTTAAATCGATTGGCTCAATTTAAACTTGTCGTCAAAACATTAAAACATGTCTGAGGTTTTGCCTTTCACCAGTAAGGCCCTTTTGCTACAAATGTTTCCATTTCAAATATTTTCTATAATTGCACCCTTCGGTTACTAACTGACCTAATTTTAAAAATCTCTACGCACAGACAAAGCACAAATCCTTTAAAGGGACTATGGCATTGCTTTTCCCTACTGTCCTTTTTTACCGACAAATGCTAACTTCCTGCCTTCCAATTCATAAGGTCTTTGCAACTTCACGACAACTGCAAAGAGAAATAAAGTGCTAAACAACTTTAATTTCAAGAAAAGGAGGATAAATATTGCATGTGTTTGTGGTCATGTGCAATTGGCAATTATGAATGAATCATTGGTGTCAACCAAATTTTCATCATTTCACATTGTCCTTCCTTGTTGTTCCTACCTAAGTCTATCATCTCACACTTCTCCACATTGAATTTCATCTGCCACCTTTCCCTCATCCGTCAACCTACGAATATTCTTCTGAATTTCTGTTGTTGGCAATCACTCACTAATCTCATTGGTCACTGGTTCAGTGGAAGCAAGGATTTGGATGATGATCTTCCAGGCAATGGAGAGTAGGAAGATTACTTGACAGTTCACAGACTTAGTTTTGTCTCCCTTCTTGAAGACGGTCATGATGGGTAGCATCTCTGACATTGTCAGGGATTTCCTTTATTCATTCACGGGATGAGGTGTCTCTGGCTAGGCAGCTGCCCATCCCTAATTGCTCAGAGGGCAGTTAAGAGTCAAGCACATTGCTGTGGGTCTGGAGTCACATGTAGGCCAGACCAGGTAAGGATGGCAGTTTCCTTCCTACATGTGTTTTTTTGACATTTGACAATGGATTCACGGTCATCATTAGATCCTGAAGTCCAGATATTTTTTATTGAATTCAAACCCGGGGATTCGAACCCGGGTCCCCAGAACATTATCTGGGTCTCTGGATTAGCGGTCCAGTGAAAATACCACTAGGCTATCGCCTCCCTTGTCCCAGATTTTCAGCAGTAGCTGATGGGGATAACAGGTCAGCTCTGCTCCTCCAAGTTTGAAAATCACAGTTGGATCCCATGTTTCACCTGCCAATTTTCCATTCTTCATGTATCTAATGGAAGTGTCAGTTTCTTCCACACTGGATGGGAGTCTGAAATAATCTTTCATGGGGAGTTGGGTAATTTCCTCAACTATGTCCTCGTGAATGACTGTATTGTGACTTAGGAGTTCTTATACTGTCCTCTTCATAGTTTATACTACTGGCACTTTTTTCAGCATCCATAAATTCTGACATTATACCCTGTACGCCAAGCTGTAGACTATTTCTCTGCCAGGTCACAAAAAGGTCCCAGTGCTGATCCCTAGGGATCTCTAGACAAGAGGAGAAGACTGCAAACCTTGCTCCAACCAGAAACCATCTGATCACCATTACACTCTGTTTCCTGTCACTCAGCCAATTTTGTATCCCTGATGCTACAATCCATTTTATTCCACAAGCTCTAACATTGCTCAGAGATCTGTGATGCAACACGATATCAAATGTCTTCTGTGAGGCCAGCGTACACAGCATCAATAGCACTGCCCTGATCAGGTACCCTCACTGTTCCGTCACCCAAAAAAAATCCAGGAAGCTCTGTGAACATGGCTTCCTCTTGAGAAATCATTGCTTGCTCTCCAGAAATACACATATTTGTTCTCGTGATCATTAATTTTGTCCTGAGCCAGTGCTGCAGTCCTTCATGACTGTGTCAGAACGCAACTTCAAAAAAACGTCTTCACTACAATTAAGACACCACTGATCCGTGTGTGACATAGAAACATCAACCTATGAGTTCAGAAGCACATTCCGAACCATTTTTTCCAGTTCAATTCAGAGCCATACTAAGGAATAGGGGGCTGTAAGCGACGGCACAAAGATATTTGTGTCCTGCTCCTGCACATGCATACATACAAAAGTCCAAGCTGAGCTCTTTGGAAGTTGTATCAG
>NC_063371.1:9348049-9445379 GCF_021869965.1 Rhincodon typus | reverse complement strand
ACACCTTGTTATCTCTTTGGAAGTTGAATGTCTGGAGTGTCAAATTTGGGTGTCCAACAGAGGGCCATGTGTCCGCTGTTCGTTTTCAGTCGTGTGATCACACCGAAGCAACAAGTATTAGGTCTATACTCTTAATGCATTCGTGATCGCATGAGATGTTCTGATGCCTACCTGGGACTGAGTTACGTTGCATTGTCCAGACAAATTTCTGAGTGAAGTTATCAGAAGTCTGTTTCAAACATCTTACTGCTCCAAGAACCATATCCAACAGTATGGAAAAAGGCCCTTCGATTCATCGAGTCTGCACCGACCGTCCGAAGAGCATTTGCCCACACCCAAACCCCCACCCTATCCCAGAAACCCTACATTTACCACAACTAACCCACCTAATCTACATATCCCTGGACACTATGGGCAATTTAGCATGGCCAATGCACCTAACCCGCACATCTTTGGACGGTGGGAGGAAACCGGAGCACCCGGAGGAAACCCACATAGACACAGGGAAAACATGCATACTTCACACAGCAGTGCTAACCACTGAGTCAGTGTGCCACTAATCCAATGGGTTACAACTGGAAAATGTACTCAGTCATCTAGTTTACACTAGAGACAGTATATCATGTATGATTCATCACTTTGAGCATCAAACAGTGACTGTTATTTCCAGCAAACGCTGTCAACACACCAAGTCAAGCGGCAAATGGAGGTGGTACCATTCATTTATTGCCTTAGTATATGCACTGTCATTCCACCATTATGTAGCGAAATGTAACCCATACTCTCTCCTGTGAAGTGGAAAACTGAAGAGACTCAAGGTCTAACATGAAGATGTCTTCTTGCAACTTGGGCTCTCAGTTCCCGCAGCCTCAGCATCCGGAAGTGACAAAGGTCGAGAGAGAGAGAGAGGGAAACAGAGATGGAAAAAAGGAAACATTGGGTGAGAGAGACAAAGAAATTAGAAATAAAGAGAGGCAACCAAGGAAACAGGCGGAAGAAAAAAGGGTAAACAGAAAGAGAGAGACAAAATTTAGCAGAGGCAGAAACAGAAAATTGGGAAGTGTGCTGACGTGCACAGAAAAATCGACAAAGAACGTGAATGAGCAGCAAACATGGAAATAGGTCTTCAGTTCGACAACTGCCACGTATACGTGTTTGACTGATGTGTTTCTTTTGGGAATCACCCCACAGTTACAAGTAACACGTTGTGGATGCTGGAGATCTGAAGTGAAATGAGTACAAGCTCAGGCTAGGGAAAAGGTGTGGCGGTCGATGGGGACTGATCAGGCTGACTTTCAAGGAAAGAGTGGAGAGCCTTGAGACTATCACCATGGGGGATGGATGTGGTGAGGGACTGCACATTGGTGGTGAAGATTTGGCGGACTGGGGCCATCCAAGTGGAACTTGTGGAGCCAATATCAAGCTTCAGCAGTACCACAAATGTAAGTGGGAAAAGACTGGAAAAACAGTCAAGGTAGGAAATGACAAGCTCACTGGGGCAGGAACAGGTTGAAATGATGAGCCTGCCAGGGCAGTCTTCTTTGTGCACTTTGGGATTTTGCTGTCAGCAGAACAGACCTATTTTCTCTCATTCTCCCTGATTTTACATCCCAACTCTCCCCTATCATTATTAGTACTCACCATCTGTTCCACTCACTCCTTCTCCCTCTTTGTGAACAGTGTAAAAACTTTTATTTTCTATCCCCTTCCATTTCGAAGAAAAGCCATGGGGTTTGAAACGTCAAGTCTGTTTATTCCCTTCCTTACCTGTCAAATTTCTTTCAGCAGTTTATTTTCATTGCATGTGTTACATGTTGGTGACTTAATATGGTACTTTCAACAGGACATCACAAACAAGGCTACAGGGGCAGATGTTGTGTAGGAGCACCACCACCAGAATATTCCCCTCCAAGCCACATATCACGCTGACTTTGAACCATATCACCACCAATTCTTCACTATCACCGGGTCCGAATATTGGAACTCCCTCGCAAACAACAGCACATGGACTGCAGTGGTTCAAGAAAGACAGTTCACCATCATTTTGTCGAGGACCTTTCGGCTCAGACAAGAATTGCCACCCAACTCAGCAACACCTGCATCCATCAAAAGAATTTTAGAACACAGTGCTGACGGATGGCAAGATTCAAGAATGAGACAATTTCTGAAGAAATGGACAGAGAGAACAAATTGAAGTGAAAACATGGATGGACTAACATAAACACTCTCTCAGCAGAAGTCAATGGCCCAAAATTGCATGGTAACACCATAGAATCTCTCTTCCATTCTGGGAAGAAAAGTTTTCACCACAAACGAACAGACTGCAGGGCTCTTCTGGTCAATTCCAATTGAAATAATCACAAAACCAAGTACATTCATGGGGAAATGATAGTCCAATTGTCTCGGTACAATGATTCCTCGTTCCTTATACTCACCACCTCGGTTCACTCACAAAATATCAAGGACAGCAGTGGTTCAAGAATGCAGCTTATCACCATCTTCTCGAGGGCAACTAGGGATGGGCAATGAATGCTGGCCCAGCCAGCGACACCCACATGCCACAAGAGAATTTATAAAAAATTACTGCGTGCCCCAGGGAAGCAGGTAGCAAGAACAAGGGCAGAAGTTGGAGTTTTGAGGAGAAGAGGGGAAAAGGAACAAAGTAAAGACAAGAGGGTAAATAAACAAGTTGTCCGACAGCATCAGTACACTTTTAAAGAAGTGCTTTTTATATTTTCATATTTTTTAATAATCATTTTAATATTCATTCATGGTATGTGGTCATCACTGGCCAGGCCAGTATTTATTACCCAGCCCTAATTACCTAGAGGGCAGCTGAGAGTCAATCACATTGCTGTGGGTCTGGGGTCACATGCAGGCCAGACCAGGTAAGGATGGCAATTTCCATCCCTAAGGACATCAGTGAACCAGATAGATTTTTCTGACAATTGCCAATGGCTTCATAGCCACCAAAAGACTCTTAATTCCAGGTGTTTGTTGAATTCAAATTTCACCATGTGCCATGGTTGGATTCCAACTCGGGTCTCCAGAATATTGCCAAGGTCTCTGGATTAACAGTCTAGGAATAACATCGCTAGGACATCACCACCCCTGAATTTTGAAAATCCCCGGATGGAATGTGAGCCTCAATGAGCAGGCCAGCATTTATTATCCATCCATTATTGCCCACAGGGCTGTTAAGAGTTGACCACATTGCTGTGGGTCTGGAGTCACATGTAGGTCACATTAGCAATATGACATTTGTGAACCAGATGGGTTTTTACAACATTTGGCAATTGTTGCCATGAGACTAGCTTTTCATTCCAGATTTTAGTTTGGAGAGTTCAAGTTTAACCATTGGCACCATGGTGGCATTCGAACCTACATCCCCAAGGTATTAGGTTGGGGTTCTGGATTACTTCCATAAAGCTGCTGCCTCGTTGCTCATCAGACCACTTCAGAGGTCAGCTAAGACTCACATACAACATTGCTGTGCATCTGAAGTCATGTGGAGGCCAGACCAGGTAAAGAGGGAAGATTTCCAACCCTGAAGGACACCAGTGAACCAGATTGGTTTGTACAATGACTGACAACCATTCAAGCAGCTTTTAATGTATTGCAATTATTACATTCACGTCATTATTTGCCATGGTGAGATTCAAAACGATGTCCCTCACACATTAGCCTGGGACCTGAATTACCATTCAAGTAACACTACCACTCTCCAATACCTCCCCATCACCAATTAAATATTCACCTCGGGTCATAATTGTTGTAAAGCAGGGAATGTGGCAATCTGCACAGAGCAAGGTTCCACAAATATCCATAACATTTTACAAGGGAAACAGAGTGCACAGTTTCCGTGCAAATAGAAAGGAGACATTTTGGTTTGCCAGCAGGGTGCAGACATGCATTTCCATAATTCAGGTGTCACACTTCAAGCAAAGACAAGAAACTTGTTCAATTTGTCTAAACTCAATTGCAAAAAATGCACTCAACGTGTTGAACACACATGAGGGAAAAGTCTGTAGTCGGTGCAGTCAAGGTTTGTGAATCACATGAAATTTCCTGGTGAAGAGTTTCACCAGTTTCTGGACAGTGACCACTACCTCAGCCTGTTTCTGGTTTAAGTCTGACCCCAGGACTGGAACACATTAAGGGATGGTGACATTCCAAAGCAGCCATGGGGAAAGTATGTTCCACTGTCGGGAGTCACTGTATTCTGGTTGTTTTTGCCCCCTCTGACAACACCGTTTGATTGTGCAAAAGCCTGTGGCACTATTTCAAAGAAGAGCAGGGGAGTTATCCCTGGTCTCTAGGAACAAATTCATCCATGAACAACATCACAAAAACTGATTACCTGATTGCAATCATATTGCTGTTAGCAGGCTCTTGCTGTGGGCAAAACTGGTTGCATTCACAACAGTGACTACACATCTGAAGTACTTCATGGGCTGTGAAGAAACATTCGATGATCACCAGAAGGATGATACAAATGCACGTCTTCCTTTATTATCATGTTTCAATTGTTGAACATCTCACAACATAAAATACGTTTCTTTTCAATCATTCTTATTCTGAACGTGATGGTTCGTCTGACTGCAATATCAAGACAAGAAATTTATTCGCAGATTGGAACTTTTGGCTGGGCTTGCCTTGAGGTGTTGTTCATTCCCAAAGTCTGTTCGTGGAAATGGCTGAAAATTAAGCCCTTGAGCGCTCGCAGGTATCCTCAGGTGTTTAACATAAGGGCTTGTTGTCTACGTGATGCTTCCAGACAATGAGAAAAAGTGAATTTTATTACCTGCAAAGGTTGTGAAATGAGAAAAAGTGAATTTTATTACCCTCAAAGGTTGTGAAAGTCAGAGCAGAGCAGGCCCTTTGGCCCACCGTGTCTGTGCTGACCATGATGCCATACTAAACTAATCCTATCTGCCTGCACATGGTCTGTATCTCTCCATTCCCTGCCTGTTAATGTGCCTATGTGAATACATCTTAACCACTGCTATCGTTTCTGCTTCTACCACCTCCCCTGGCAGCACGTTCCAGATACCTATCACCATCTATGTAAAAAACTTGCCTTGTGCATCTCCTTTGAACTTGCCCCTCTAAGCTTTAGACCTACACCCACTTGTATTTGACATTTCCACCCTGACGCTCCGACTGTCCACCCTATTCATGATGCTCGTAATGATACATACTTCTTTCAGGTCGCCCCTTAGCCTCCAGTGCTGTGGCAAAGACAATCCAAGTTTGTCCAACCTCTCTGGAGGTAGTTTCCACTCAAGACCTGCTGAGGGGGGAGCTGAGCCACATAACAGCGCAAACGGTTTTCAGTGATATTGGTTGAGGGACAAATATTGGCCCAACACACAGGGAAAACTCCCTTGCTGTTCCTCAGAATAGTGTCGCCAGTTTTCCTACATTGAATCAAGAGGGGCAGAGGATGCCTCATTCTGATGTACTTTCTGAAAGACAGCAACCTCCAACAGAACAGCACTCCCTCAGTGCCGCACAGGAGTGAAAGACTTGACATGCGCTCAGGTCCCTGGAGTGGGATCTCACCCTGCTGACCCAAAGGGGAGAATGTGACCAAGGTTGAGACTTAGAACATTTTAATGGGGTCACAGATACCCACAACAGAGAATGCATGTGTCCAAGGAGATTGGGCGAGGACTGGCTCCTACTTGGAACCAGTGACCATCAAGGTACAGAAAGACAGGGTAATTGGACCAGGTATTGAGAAGGAGTCAGAGTCAAGCAAGAGATCATTACAGACAAACAGAGCAGGGAGTGCCCCTGGGTGACATGCAACAAACAACAGCTCATGGCTGCTGGTGAATAATGTTCGAGATGACAGGAGTCCCTGGGAGCTGCCGCTGCAACAGGGACGCAAATCATTCCGGGATGAAAATGAACCTGTCAAATTTAATGCAGCACAATCTGGCCAGGAGCTGGATTGATAAGCTCCTGTCTAATTCCATTCCCCTCACGACGCTCTGAAACACTTGATGCCAATTTACGGCCTGTCGTGGCTGTGACTACTGGATACAAGTTCCACAGGGATGCCAGAGAGCTGTGCAAGTATCACTGCTTAGTTAGAAACATGTGATTTCCAGGTTTGTGTGAAGTTAGAGATAAGAGGCATTAACAGTGAGGCAATGGGTCAATATCTCCTTACGGCTCTAACTGGCAGCACTCATCTCAGAAGACTGCAGCACCTTAAGTTAAATAAATGTGCACTACTCCAACACCTCCCAGCCGCTAAGATCACAGGAACTGGATTGAGGCTGCTCCAAATTTAATTGACAAGCTGCCCATAAGTGAGAATCATAATCCCTGGACCTTCCACAAGTCTGGTCTGTCATATCCCAGCACCATGGGGCCTCTGTTCTACTCAGTATTTTCTGGCGTCACTGTTTCCAGGAAATAGTTCAGGGTCTTTCGTGGAGATGGGTCGATAACTGAGAATTGGTGTCAAGATGAGTCAGCACTTTGAACAGATAAAAGGGGGTGGCCGTTGTAATAATAATCTTGAGACCCAGGGTCTGGGATGTTTCTGGAAAGATGGGCTCAGGCCCCTCCACAGCAGCTCATGAAATCTCAACACAATGAACAAAATATGAAATTGAAAACTGGGCTTAGTCACAACAACCACAAAAATATCATCCACTGTTGCAAAAACCCACCTGGTTCACTATTATCCACTCAGGAAGGAAATCCGCCATACTTATCTAGTCGGGCCTAGATGTGGCTCCAGACCCACAGCAATTTCATTGCCTCTGATTTGGCCACTAAAATGACACCATTCAGTTCAAGTATAATTACAAATAGGCGTCAAATGCTGACCTTGCCAGTGACACTCACGTCTCAAGAAAGAACAAAGATAAACAAGGCACAGCATCAGACTTATAGGGCATTATTGTTCTGGGATATCAGCTGAATTGAATTGGCTGAGTACCTGAAGTGAGCTAATTTCAACGACCATGCAGACAGGAAATGGGAGTGAGACTGGACAAAATACAGGGAGACAGCAGCCCAGGACACAGATTCAAATCCTACCTTGGCAACTGGTGGACTTTGAAGTCAAATAAAGAAATCCAAATAAAACAAAGAACAAAGAATGCTGTAAATGTGAAACAGAAGCAGGACGTACGAGAGGAACTCAGCAGGTCTGTCTACATCTGAGTAGAGAGTTAAAAAAAAAGTGAAGGTTTTGAATCCAATGACCATTCGTCAAAACTGCAAGCAGCTGGAAAGGATGATATTTATGCTGATTAAGGTGCGGTATGTGTATGCTGGGTTGGGGGGCAGAAAGGAGTGAATAGAGAGTACATGGAGCTAGTGCAGAGACACAGAGAGAGAGAGACAGAGAGAGGTGGTGGGGGAGGGTAAAGGAGGCAAACAATGGGATTGCTGGTGAATAGCTGAGAAGATTAATACTCCCAGGATAGCCAACCCTTTTTCTATCATTCACATTTCTCACTAGCACTTAGCTCAGCACTTATCTTCCTCTCATTTTACCATAAACAATCCGCTTGTTTCTTCTGTCTGATATCGGGTCTGATCATATTGGGAACTGGGTAAAACAATTAAATTTATGTTCTGAGCATTTTGAGGAAGGATCACTGGACCCGAAACGTTAACTCTGATTTTCCTTCACAGATGCTACCAGACTTGCTCAGCGTTTCCAGCAATTTCTGTTTCTGTTTCTGTTTTATATTTTCATCATCCACAGTTCTTTCAGTTTTAATTAAATTTATTTTATGGCCCATGCAGGAGTGGGACATGAGAGACACTGTGACTTTTTCCCACCTTGGTCAGAACATAGGTGCCGATGATGGCTCTAAGAGCAATCTTCATGCAACATGGAAGCACGCCCAATGTCAAATTCATTCCAGTATTCCTCCATGGTTGGTTGGTGGGCAGTCAGGAAGTTCAGTAAGGTCTGACTTCCCGGTGGTCAGCATTTCTACCTTCACACAAAGCCCATGTCATTTACAGTGCTGAGGAAATGGGCTTTGAAAGGAGAAGGGTCTGAAATAACCCTAATAACTGAGAGACGAGGTTAGTCTGGCATAATGTGTGTGTGTGTGAGAGAGAGAGAGTCATAGAGTCCTACAACATGGAAACAGACCTTTCACTCCACCATAATCCCAAATTTAACTAGACTGACCAACCTGTCCTTGGTCCATATCTCTTCAAACATTTCTTATTCAGAGATTTATCCAAATGTCTTTTAAATGTTCTAACCATAGCCACATCCACCACTTCCTCTGGAGGTTCGTTTCACACACAAACTGCTCCGTGTAAAAATATTGCCCCACATGTCTTTTTTAAATCCTTCTCCTCTCACCTTAAAAAATATGCCCCCAAGTCTTGAAATTCCCCACCCTAGGGAAAAGACACCTGCCATTCACCTTATCTCTGCCCCTCATGATTTTATAAGCCTTCGTAAGGTCACCCTCAAACTCGTATGCTCCAGTGGAAAAAGTCCCAGCCTATCCAGCCTGTCCCTATAAATCAAACCCTCCGGTCCCGGCAACATCCTGGTAAATCTCTTCTGCACTCTCTCCAGCTTAAATAATATCCTTCTTATAACAGGGTGGCCAGAACTGGACAACTCCAGAAGAGGCCTCATCAGTGTCCTGTACAACCTCAACATCATGTCCCAAATCCTATAATCAAAGGTCTGACCAATGAAGATAAGTGTGCTGAACACCTTCTTAACCACCCTGTCTATATGTGAAGCAAACCTCAAAAAACCTCTCAGTCTCTTTGTTCTACATAACTACCCAAATAGACAGCAACATGCTGTGGTAAAGATCGAAGAAATTACATGTTGAAAGCCTTGAGAAGAAGAACAAGAGCAAACATAAACCCTTGGGAGCCAAGAATCACCTTCGGCAGTTCCGGGTGAATCTAGTATCCAGTCAAAAGACAGAATGAGTTTTGATGTGCTGATGAGAAAGAAGAATGTTCTGTGGTTTGAGTCTGAGTTGCAAACAAAGTTGACGTTTTTACAACAACGCATTTAGTCTTTTGCTGCAGCACAAGTTTTACAATATCAAATCTGGTCATGTCACACTTTCAGCTATTAACCGGAAGTTCAAATTTCTTTCAAAAGTTTGTTGGTCTCTGTGGAGTTCGTAAACATCTATTTGAGATTGAATACCAGATTTTAAAGCCCTTCACAAGCCCTGCGGTTGATATCTTCAATCACTTGCATCAATGCAGATATCCATCAAATGATTCCCAACTTGTGCTTGTGGCTATGTGGTTGACAAGTGTTTGGAGAGGATGACAAGTGTTATCAGCTGAGATCAGATACACAACCAGTTAGAACCACTGGAGTGAATATCCTTCAGTGCTCCCTTAGCAACCAGCTGTAAACATTTTACACATGCTGAACTTCTCCAGCACTGTGTGTTCTGAGATCAGGGATTCAGAACTTGAGATCCATGAGAGACTGGAGAAATGAGGTTGTTCTTCATAGAGCAGAGGAGGGAGGATGTTAATCTTCATCTTGGAGCAGATATATTCTGGCAAGTGGCCGGAAAGGGATAAATCGGATGAAAATTCAATAATAACTTGCAGAAATCGGACGGATCACCTGGCATCGACGTAGGCACCGGAAAAAACAACGGCAGAAACAGCCCTGTTGACCCTGCAAAGTCCTCCTCACGAACATCTTGCTGCTAGTGCCAAAATTGGGAGAGCTGTCTCACAGACTAGCTAAGCAACAGCCTTACATAGCCATACTCACAGAATCATACCTTACAAACCACCATCACCATTCCTGGATATGTCCTGTCCCACCTGCAGGACAGACCCAGCAGAGGGGGCGGCACAGTAGGATACAGTCGGGAGGATGTTGCTCTAGGAGTTCTCAACATTGACTCCGGACCCCATGAAGTTAAACATGGGCAAGGAAACCTCCTGCTGATTACCACATACCATCCTCACTCAGCTGATGAATCAGTACTCCTCCATGTTGAACAACACTTGGAGGAAGCACTGAGGATGGCAAGGGCACAAAATGTACGCTGGGTGGGAGATTTCAATGTCCACCACCAAGAGTGGCTCAGCAGCAGTACTATTGATTGAGCTGGTCGTGTCCTAAAGGACACAGTGCTAGACTGGGTCTGCGGCAGGTGGTGAGGGAACCAACAAGAGGGAAAACATACTTGACCTCATCCTTACCAATTTGCCAGCTGCAGATGCATCTGTCCATGACAGTATCAGTAAGAGTGACCATCGCACAGTCCTTGTGGAGACAAAGTCCTGCCTTCACATTGACAATAACTTCCATCGTGTTGTGTGGCACTATCACCATGCTAAATGGGACAGACTTCGCACAGATCTAGCAACTGAAGACTGGGCATCCATGAGGTGCTGTGGGCCATCAACAGCAGCAGAATTGTACTCCAGCACAATCTGTAACCTCATGACCCGGCATATCTCCCACTCAACCATTACCATCAAGTCATGGGATCAACCTGGTTCAATGAAGAGTGCAGGAGGGCAAGAGCCAAGAGCAGAAACAGGCAAACCTGAAGATGAGGTTTCAACCTGGTGAAGCCACCAAACAGGACTACTTGCATGCAAAACAGTGAAAGCAGCGAGTGATAGACAGAGCTAAGTGACCTCACAACCAACAGATCAGATCTAAGCTCTGCAGTCCTGCCACATCCAGTTTTGAATGGTGGTGGACAATTAAATAACTCACTGGAGGGGGAGGCTGCACAAATATCCCCATCATCAATGACGGAAGAGCCCAGCACATCAATTCAAAAGATAAGGCTGAAGCATTCACAGCAATCCACTGACTGGATGATCCATCTTGGCCTCCTCCAGTGGTCCCCAGCATTGCAGGTACCAGTCTTCAGCCAATTTGATTCACTTCACATGATATCAAGAAACAGTTGGAGACACTGATGCTCCAAAGGCTACGGGCCCTGACAACATTCCAGCAATAGTACCAACGACTCGTACTCCGGAACTTGCCGCTCCCATGGCCAAGCTGTGCCAGTCCAGGTACAACACAGGTATCTACCCGACAATGTGGAAAATTACCCAAGTATGTCCTGTACACAAAAAGCTGGACAAATCCAACCCGGCCAATGACCGTCCCATCAGTCGACTCTCAATTATCAGTAAAGTGATGGAAAGTGTCATCAACAGTGCTATCAAGCAGCACCTGCTCAGAGATGCCCAGTTTGGGTTCCACCAGGGCCACTCAGCTCCTGACCTCATTACAGCCTTAGTTCAAACATAGACAAAAGAGATGAATTCCAGAGGTGAAGTGAGAGTGACAGCCCTTGATATCAAGGCTGCATTCAACTGAATGTGACATCAAGGAGCCCTAACAAAACTGGAATCAATGGGTATCTGGGGGCAAACTCTCCGGTGGTTGGAGTCATACCTGACACATAGGAAGATGGCCGTGGTTGTTGGAGGTCAATCATCTCAGCTCCAGGATATTTCTGCAGGAGTTCCCCAGGGTAGTATCCTCGGCCCAAGCATCATCAGCTGTTTCATCAGTGACTTCCCTCCATCAGAAATGGGGATTTTCACCAATGATTGAACAATGTTCAGCACCATTCATGACTCCTCAGATACGGAAGCAGCCCGTGTTCAAATGCAACAAGATCTGGACAATATCCAGGCTTGAGCTGACAAGTGGCAAGTGATATTCACGCCACACAAATGCCAGATATGGCCATCACCAATAAGAGAAAATCTAACCACCACCCCTTGACATTCAAAGATGTTACCATCACTGAATCACGCTCTATCAACATCCTGGGGTTTATCATTGACCAGAAACTCACCTGGACTCACCACATTAACACAGTGGCTAAAAGAGCAGGTCAGAAACTAGGAATACTGCAGCGAGTAACTCACCTCCTGACTCCTGAAAGTGTGTCCACCATCTACAAGGCACAAGTCAGGAGTGTGATGGAATACTCCCCACTTGCCTGGATGAGTGCAGCCCCAACAACACTCAAGAAGCTTGACACCATCCAGGACAAAGCAGTCTGCTTGGTTGGCACCACATCCACAAGTATCCACTCCCTCCACCAACTCAGTAGCAGCAGTGTAAACTATCTACAAGATGCAGTGCAGAAATTCACCAAAGATCCTCAGATAGCATCTTCCAAACTCATGACCACTTTCAAAAAGAGGGACAAGGCAGCAGACATGGGAACACCACCAACTCCAAGTTCCCCTCTAAGCCAGTCACTATCCTGACTTGGAAATATATCCCCGTTCCTTCCCTGTTGCTGGGTCAAAATCCTGGCATTCCCTCCCTAATGGCATTGTGGGTCAACCTACAGCGGGTGGACTGCAGCAGTTCAAGAAGGCAGCTCACCACCACCTTCTCAAGGGCAACTAGGGATGGGTAATAAATGCTGGCTATCTCGCTACGCCCACATCCCACAAATGAATAGAAAAAAAAAATAGGCTTTTATGGGTAAAGGTGTGCAGAGCAATGGGGAAAGAGTGAGGGTACTATTTGAACAGTGCTTTCCAGTGCTTGGCAGAGTGGGCTGAATAGTATTCATCTGTGCTGCATCATTTTATGATTCTACAGAATCACTGGGCTGAATAGTCTTCATCTGTGCTGCATCATTCTATGATTCTACAGAAGAGTGGCAGAACTCACACTCATGTCCGGAAACCTCACTTGGATGTGTGTCACCTCACATGTCAACATGAGGCTCATTCGCCAAAAGGATTTGCAAAGTGTGGTTGATGTGCAATCAATCACAGTAAGGCAGAGTGATAACGTACTGTGCCTTCTGACCTGACTTCCCACAAGTTGGGCCAGTCACAGGTGTGTGACATTAAAAAAAACCCATCTGATTCTTCATTTCATTCTGTCTGAGGAACAGGCACTTCGCAATGTTCACTCGCTCTCATTGTCTGATGACTTGCCTTTAGCAGACAAGGCCAACCCGGTGAAAATGCATTCTGAATTTCACTGATTTTCCCACTGCTGCTCAATTATTAATGGACAGTATAAATTCCATCCCCTCCTCAAACATATACAGGATAGAGGGTGGGTATTAGACTAAATTATTATTAAATCCATGACTACTTCAATACGTTAATTTTTTATCACAAATTCAAAACGAGAAAGATTAGCCACGGGGGAAGACAGCAAGTAAAAGCTATAATCTACGACCACAGGCTTATGAATATTTCATGGTGATCTGGGTCTGACTGTAGCCCCAGGATATGGTTAACATATAATTCATGGTGGCTTTATTCAAAGCAAATGTATCTCCAAACAACCTGAATCAATAGAGTTGCCTTAATGTTAGCAATCACGTTAGTTCTGAGTGTTATTTAACGTAACTGGGATAGGTTCTGTTAACGTACAAGAATGTGTTTGCTTCTGGTCGTAAATGCAATGAAAACGTAGCTCTATGTGTGTCCCCATGTGTACTCTCCACTCCCCATACGCTTGGAGTTCCTCCTCTTCTTTACTACTCCATTGCTGCCTGTTTAGCTGCCTTTTGCAATCCTCATAAAGTCTTTGTTTTTGATATGCTGCTCTGCTGTTTTTGTGTGCATTGTCAACCCTGTCTATTGCTCACAAAGATGTCCTTGACCACCAAGAACACTCAAGATATCTAACTTGTTGCTCTGTTGACTCAGGTCACAAGTATCTGACCAACACCCTAAACTGATTGATTTGGCTTACAAAATAGAAAAACAATAATATACTCAGAAAGAATAAGAAATGCACAAACAATACTAAGATTTTAATCAAAGAAAGCCCAACAGATCTATAGTCCACACATACCTCCTTCCACTCTTCTTGGTCCAATTCAATCAGCATATTCTTCCGTTTGTTTCTTCCTCGTGTGCATTTAGCTTCCGATTCACTGTGTCCATACAGTGTGTTTAAGTGACAGCGAGTGTGATTGAGTTCCATATTCTGACTACTATCTATTACTAGGGCAGCATGGTGGCTCAATGGTTAGCACTGCAGCCGCACAGTGCCAGGGACCCGGGGTTTGATTCTACAGTTGGGCAACTGTCTGTGGAATTTGTACATTCTCCCCGCGTCTGCATGGATTTCCTCCGGGTGCTCCAGTCTCCTCCCACACTCCATGGATGTACACGCGAGGTGGATTAGCCATGCTAAGTTGCCCATAGTGTCCAGGAATGTACAGGTTGGGTGGATTGGCCACAGTAGATGTGAAGTTACAAGAATGGGGGTCTGGGTGGGTTGCTTTTCGGAGGGTTAGTGCAGACCCAATGGGCTGAATGGCCTCTATAGAGATTCTGTAATACTGATGTGAAAATCTAGAACTCGAACTGTCTTCTTAACAATCAGGATTCACCCATTTAAGACTGCAATGAGCTGAAATCTTTTCTCCTGGTCACCTAAGAGTCTTTGAAACTTTCTTCCTGAAAATTATGGGGCAGGGGGAGGGGGGTGTGGTTTGGTCACCAAAGCGGTCAGGTATCTTTAAAGCACACGTGAATTGATTTTTCTGAAACATGGATGGGAGAGGTTATCGGGTTGGATGGTAATATGGATTTCAGGTTCCAATCAGATCTTAAGGAATGACGGAGCAGGTTCAAGGGGCTGCAAGACCCAGCGACTCCATATGTTTGTGTGTAACACAGTACTTTAGTTAACACAGACAGTTGTGGATGCTCAAGATCAGAAACAAAAACAGAAATTGCTGGTGAAATTCAGCAGATCTGGCAGCATCTGTAGGAACAAAGTCACCGGACTCAAAACTTTAAAGATGTTTGTTCCCACATATGCTCCCAGACCTGAACTGCTGAGTTTTGCCAGCAATTTCAGTTTTTATTAGAGCATTTAGTTCACCTGTCTTTGTGGATTTTGACCCCACTGGTGAGAATGGATCAACTCAGTTTGACTGGTAACCTGCCAAGTCCAGAAAACTGAAGCTGATAGCCTGAAGGCAGTCAACCGTATCAAGTTATCAATGGAACACTTCCAGGTTTCAACGACTTTCTGTTCTCTCTCATCAACATTCGGCTTCACCACTTGTTCTGTGACTTGTAAATTCAGTTTATCATCCACATTACAGAAGCTTCATTAAATAAAATCCAGCTCCTGACATTTTTCATTCATATCTTCAGCACAATTTGTACTGGGTCTAATGACTATACTTTCTTTCACATTATGGAGAGCAGACCAATGAACAATACTACACAGAAACGGGCCTTTTGGCCCACAATGAGTATTCAGGGTAAAAGTAACTTAGCTGCTTTCCAATTTGACCCTTGTGGAAGTGAACCCCTGTGCTCAGTTTGCTCTTGTTCATTACCTGACTATCCTTGATTCCCTTGGAAAAATCTGCAAGGCAAATTTTCCATACTTCCTGAGTCATAACGACAATGATGAAGAAAATCTTCCCAACAGACAATGTTAATCAGGGTATAATAAACACATCCTTCTAAATTAGCTACAAATGGCATTCCATGCTATTCAAGACTATCCAAATGAAAGGTGAAGAGATTCTGTAGAGCTCTTGGCCTCTGAGCCTAAAAGCTCCGGGTTCGAGTCCCACCCCAGGACATCATGGCCAAAGAAGGTGCATTTATAATATTGGTGAACAAGTTGACTATCAACCTGCAAAATCTTCAAACACACAGTGATGGCAGGCACTAAAAGTGGCTGAGATTCCAGGTCAGCCAAGTGATGGCAAGAACAGTGAATTCACAACCATCACTATCCTTAGCTGCAAATGACAACATGCATGTTCATGTTCTTAAAACGGATAAGAACTCCTGAGTGAACCCGTGACTCTGCACCACCCCCTTGTACAGAGTAATTGCAATTTAGCACTTCAAACCTGTTCCACTGTTCAATTAGATCACAGTTGATGTGGAACCTCGGTCCCAACACCCACTGTGACTTTGAAGAATGACCCTGTTCTTCTTTGAGAAGTGCCTTAGCATCTTTTGCATCCACCTGGGAGGTTGGACACAGTCTTGCTTTAACAGCTCACCCAAAGACATTGAGCAGGTGCAACAGAAGTTAGATACAAAACAAAGCTTCCTTTCCATTGTCCCCATCAGACACTTCCAAAGCATGAACAGCACAGGATTTGATACAGAGCGACACTTCCCTCTACACTGTTCACATCAAACACTCCCAGGACAGGTACAGCATGGGGTTAGATACAGAGGAAAGCTCACTCTACATTGTCCCCATCAAATACTCCCAGGACAATTACAGCACAAGAGCTAGATACAGAGTAAAGCTCTCTTTACACTGTCCCCAGCTAACAGTCCAAGGACTGGTGCAGCACAGGGTTAGAAACAAATTAAAGCTTCCCTCCACACTGTTTGCATTAAGCACTCCCAAGAGATGTGGCACGGTGGCTCAGTGGTTAGCACTGCTACCTCACAGCACCAGGAACCCGAGTTTGATTCCACCCTGAGGTGACTGTCTGTGTGGAGTTTGCACATCCTCCCCGTGTCTGTGTGGGTTTCCTCCGGGTGCTTCGGTTTCCTCCCACAGTCCAGAGACGTGCAGGCTAGGTGGATTGGCCAAGCTAAATTGCCCATAGTGTTCAGGGATATGTAGATTAGATGGGTTATAGGGGAATGGGTTTGGGTGGGATGCTTTGAGGGTTGGTGTGGACTTGCTGGGCCGAAGGGCCTGTTTCTACACTGTAGGGATTCTATGATCTTCTATGATGAGAGGTATAGCCTGGGCTAGATGCAGACTAAGGCTGCCTCTGCACTGTCCCTAACAAACAGGTACAGCATGGGATTAGATACAGAGCAAAGTTTACTCTTTATTGCTCCAGTGATTAGTCCCTGAACAGCTAGAACTCATGTACTTGATTGTTAATATCAAGTACTTCCTGAGTAATGAAGACAATGATGAAGAAAATGTACCCAACAGACAATGTTAATCAGGATGTCATAAACCTTACTTTCCACTGCCCTCAATACACACTTTAATATGAGTTCCAATAAGTGAGATCCGATACATCACAATTCAATTTCTGCAGCTGTTTTGCATTGCAGTTTTTAACTAAATAGATAATTAATAATTGTAAAATACATTGTGAACCTTGAAAGCTCTATTCTAATGAAATCAATTATTGGAAGCAGAGAATATTGAAGTTGAACGGAGATTCATCATTCAACGATTTCAGTGCCAAGAGATCCGGGGTTGTTATCTTTTCAGTGCAGCTTGTAATACCAGACAATAATCTTTTATGTGTTTAATCTGTATATAAATAATAAAATTCATACCAAAAAAATTAATTAACAAGAATCTTGCAAGTCAGACATTTCATGAAACAGTGCTACCGCACGCTGTGATGCTCAGATGTTGTCAGAGGAGAGCACAGCTGGGTTCCCACACTAGGCACAAACAATCTGTGAGGTTTTCAAACACAAGCCGAGTTACTGCTTCCTGATTTGCCTTATGGTGTGTTCTGCTGCTGTATTGAATCTTGGCGGAGTTCTGCCCTGGAAGTTTCTTGGCCCAGATTTTCCTGCAGACCTACACTTTTTAGATGCCAATCATCCCCCAGGACCCAGGAACCGAGGTAAGGTGAGAATGTGGTAAGAAGTTACCCAGGGAGTCACTTGCACCTCACTTGTCACGCAGCGTGATTTCAGTGCATCTCTACCTCTCCTTTACCATCATCAACACTCTCTCTGCCTTTTGCACTTCCTGTGCCCTCTGACAATCCATTCCACTAGTTCCTCCTCCTGCCCTGTCCACTGCATAAAAAGTAACATTTTCCAGGCCATCAGTACCTCAGAAGAGTCACACTGGACTTGAAACATTAACTCTGTTTTTCTCTCCACAGATGCTGCCAGACCATGCCAAATCTCCAGGATTTTCTGTTTTTATCTGCAATTTCCATCTCAATGTTGAAATGGTTTCGAGATAAAAAGATGGATGAGCACAGAGCAATGGATGTTGTTGACTTGGACTTTAGTAACGCCTTCAACAAGGTTCTGCATGGTAGACTAATTAGTAAAGTTAAGTCACATGGGATTCAGTGTGAACTTACCAATTGGATACTTAATTAGCTTAACGACAGGAAACAGAGAGTGGTGGTGGAGGGTTGCTTTTTGGACTGAAGGCCTGTGACCATTGGTGTTCCACAGGGATCAGTTCCGGGCCCTCTTTAGTTTGTCATTTAGATAAATGACTTGGATTAGAATATAGAAAGTAGGGTTAGTAAGTTTGCACACGATACCAGAATTGGTGGCACAGAAGACAGTGAAGAAGTTTTTCTCAGATTACAAAGGGATCTTGATCAAGTGGGTCAATGGGCTGAAAAATGGCAGGTGGAGTTCAATCTGGATAAGTGTGAGGTATTGCATTTTGGGACAACAAACAAAGGTAGGGCTTTCCAATTAATGGTAAGACCTTTGGTAGTGTTGTAGAACAGAGGGACCTAGGGGTTCAGGTGCATAATTCTTTGAAGTTTATGTCACATATAGACAGGCATTCAGCACGCTTGCATTCATTGCTCAGTCCTTTGAGTATAGAAGTTGGCACATCATATTGAGGTTGTACAAGACATTGGTGAGGCCTCTGCTGGAATGCTGTGTCCAGTTCTGGTTGCCCAGTTATAGGAAGGATATTACTAAGCTGGGAGGGTTCAGAAGAGATCTACCTGGACGTTGCCAGGTATGGAAGGTTTGAGTTATAAAGAAAGCATAGATAGGCTGGGAATTTTTTCACTGGCGTGTAGGAGGTTGAGAGGCGACTTTATAGTTGTTTATAAAACAATGAGGGGTACACATAGATTTAATGGTAGTTGTCTTTTCCCTAGGATGGGGGATTTCAAGGCTAGGGGGAACATTTTCAAGGTGAGAGGAGAGAGATTTAAAAAAGATATGAGGGGCAAATTTTTTACACAGAGTGTGGAATGTACTTACTGAGGAAGTGGTGGATGTGGGTACAATTACAACAGTTAAAAGACATTTGGATAGATACATGAAAGATTTGAAGGGCCAGGAGTAGGCAGGTGGGACTAGTTTAGTTTGGGATTATGTTCGACATGGACTGGTTCGACTGAAGGGTCTGTTTCCGTGCCATATGACTCGATGATTCCTAGTGCTCCATCCGCCTTGCCCAATGCAAGGAATGGCAAATGCATTTCTTCTACCTCACTGGGTTGAATGATATGAAGGAGGTGATTTACTAAAACAGCATGGTTGGCTGGTCACAAAAAGGTTGCTTTTCAAATGAATCCCTCGACAGATGAGGCAGAATTGGCCTGAGGCTAGAACAGGGCTTCCTAAAGTAGGGAGTGGTCAAGACCCCAAATTAGGCATGGTGACCCACAGGCTAAACTCTCCTCCTTTCACTTCACAAAAGTGACATTCACAATTTAACAACGCAATGAAAGCTGAAACATGGAGTAGACATTTGATTAAAGTTCCTGAATACATGCAAATGTACTTCATGTTTACGTACATTTGAGATATAACATGAACATTATGATATCAGACTATGTTCTGTGAAAAGGACCTCCCACATACATTAACTGGTGAGCATCAGTGATCAGGACTAGATAGAGAATAGCATTCTGTTGTAAAGGACAACAAGTGCTTGAGATGACTTAAATAAGAAGTCATGTAATATGTCATACCTTGGGCAATAAATTAAGCTCAGTGTAAAAGAAGTCTTCATTGAAGTAACCTAATTCTTCTCTAAATTGTCTGGCCACAGTTACCTAAACCCTGTCACATTAATATATTTTACAGCTAATCAGCAGAGCTGGCTTTTACCCAAGCAATTAAGAATTTCCTCATTATATGTGTGAGGCAAAAGCATGTCCGAGATCTCAACACACAGTGAAGAAATCCTGGAAACAAACGGTGTCATATGCCTTGGTTCAAATGAAGAGAGATTTTACTTCAAAAATCAAAGGCACTATTTTTGATACAGAAACCATAGCAGGAGGGAAAACTGAAGGATTTTCTATGAAAAAGAGAGATGGAGAGAGACTGTAGAAATTCGGGGACAAATTAAGAATTCAATTTGCCAAAAACAGGCAAATGATTGCGTGCATCAGAATCTTCCAATCTTCTGCGGTGAAGCAAGGTTAATTACATGGAAATTAACAGACAACAACAACACCTGACTGGGATTCATGAGGCAAATACCAAGGAACATGATGAATATGAGGACAATACCATTTGGCCTATCAACCCTCCTTGCCACTCAACATCATTGTGGATGACCTTCGGTTTTAACTCAATTTTCCTACCCACTCCCTATACCCCTCAAATCCCTGAGAGACTAAGAAATCTGCCTTTCCCCAGAAAGTCATGCAGAAGGCCATGAGATTATCAGGAATTCAGCAGAAAGTTCATAAACCAGATAGGTTCACTACAGGGTGGAAGCAGGCCATTCGGTCCAACGAGTCCGCATCGATCTCCCGCAAAGCATCCCATCCAGACCCACCCCCATCCTATCCCCGTAACCCTGCATTTCCCATGCCTAATCCATATAGCCTGCACATCCCTGGACACTATGAGCAATTTAGCTTGGCCACTCCACCAACCTGCACATCATTGGACTTTAGGACAAAACCGGAGCACCCAGAGAAGACTCACGCAGACACAGGGAGAACATGCAAACTCCACAGAGACAGTCGCCCGAGGGTGGAATCAAACCCCGGGTCCCTGGCGCTGTGACACTAACCATTGAGCCACCGTGCTGCCCTATCTAGTAATAGATAATTGTCAGAATATGGAACTCACTCACACTAGCTGTCAATGAGACACACAGTGTGGACACAGTCAATCAGAAGCTAAATAAATAGAAGGAAGAAACAAATAGAAAGAAGAAACGAACAGAAAGATATGCAGATGGAGTTGTACCAAGAAGAGTGGAAGGTGGTGTGTGTAAAGCACAGATCTGTTGGGCTGAATGGCCTGCTCTGGTCCTGTAAATAACTTGCAGAAAATATGACAGGAGTTAAACAACTCTTCCTGAGGGAGAAAGTTTTCACCATTGCTAAAATTGTGAGTTCACAATCAGCATCAAATTATCTGCTTTCTAAACATGGGGCCATCCTTGTAAATGTCTGGTCTAAAACAGCAATTTCTCATTTCAGCTTTTGGAAAGCGCAAAATTAGACACTGTCCTTACACTCTGAGCAGTAACTCTGAGTGATATCACTCTGTTCACCTTGCTTAAAATTGGTTGCTTTATCGCTGGTGCAACCAATTGGGAAAAATTCTTGCACAACTACAGTTGGACTCATCCAGCCTGACAAACCTTTGTCATTTCCCCACTCCTTAAAGTCCAGGCACACCCAATTTCAATCACTCTTGCTTTCTTGCTGCCTATTTCCCTGGAATTTCCTCCCACACCGTCTCTACTTGTCCTCCTTGAAGATGCTCCTGACCTCACCCCTTTTTAATCACTTGTTTTGCTTTCTCCTCCTCGAACACTGTGTTAAGTTCTGTCAATCATATTCTTATGAAGAAACTCCTTCAGCATCTTTGTTCCGTCACAGGTGCCACATAAATGCAAATTTGTCTTGCTGACAAACCTTGCACACTTAATAAACAAACACAAACTGTGTGCTCCTCCTGACCAGGCACACCGAACTGCACAGTAGGCTGTAAGCATCAACTGGTCACTGCCCCTTTTTCCTTCAGTTCTGAACTTATATTCCCTGACTGGAATCTATCACAGCAGTGCAGTGAACAGAAAGTGCTTCCTTTGGACAGGCTGTAGTGCTTAGTGTTGTAACCCTTCATCATAGAATTCCTACAGTGCGGAAACAGGCTATTCAGCGCAACAAGTCCATACCGACTCTGAAGAGCATCCCACCCAGACCTACCCCCCACCCTATCCCGATAACCCTGCATTTCCCATGGTTAATCCACGTAGCCTGTACATTCCTGGACATCACAGACAATACAGCATGGCCAATCCATCTAACCTGCACATTGTTGGACTCGAGGAGGAAACCGGAGCACCCGGAGGAAACCCAAATAGACACCAGGAAAATGTGCAAACTCCGCACAGACAGTCATCCAAGATCTAACGCGGGTGTCTGGAGCTGTGAGGCAGCAGTGCTAACCACTGAGAAACCAAGCCGCCTCTACTTTATGGAAGTGCCCAGATGAAGGGTGAGAGTCCATCACAATCCAGACACTCATTCATTTGCAAGATATAATCCAAGGAACTGCAGGCTTGGTGAATTGGCCATGCTAAATTGCCCCAATGCCCAAGGATATGCAGGCTCGGTGTGTGGGCCACGGTAAATGAGGGGCAATATGGATTGGGGAGGGGTTGGGTTTGGATGCAAAGCTTTTCGGAGGGTCGGTGCAGATTTGATGGGCTGAACGTCTCTTTCTGCACTGCAGGGTTTCAATAATTCTAGGATTATAGATATGAAGGTACATTTCTTAAGATGAAGGATGAGGAAAGGTAGCCCATTTGTATGACTGCAGATTTTTTTTTTGTGTGGTTCCAATTGCCAGACATTGCATGGCAACCACATCAGAAGCACTGTGATTGACAAGTGTGCCAGGGTGACACCTTGCAATGTGCACTCCAAATTCAACTCCTGTGTTGCATTCTGGAATTGGCCAGTGCCAAAAGAAATACACAGTTCCTGTGTTTGCAACAAGCTAAGGTATTGCTTACTATTGATTTATCAAAAATGAAAAAAACACTCAGCATCTCTTCTGTGAAGCTGAACAACTGTTCTGAAAAACAGAGGTGCCTGAGTTTAACTCAAACAGCATAACCAACTGTTAATGATTTGCTGTAACCTTTTTGCGCTCTGTGATTTTCAGCCTCGCAGCCATGTCTCTTAAGAGAAAATATCATGAGCTTCAAGTAATTTTATTTCACAGGCGACAAGTTAGTTTCTTCTTCAGAAAACAGTTCTCCTCTTGCTCATTATACGTTGACACAATATTATCCAGGGATACTCACTGTTCTAAGAAAGTGCAATGATGTGGGGAGATCTGGGGTGGCACGGTGGCTCAGTGGTTAGCACTGCTGCCTCACAATGCCAGGGACCAGCGTTCGATTCCACCATCGGGCGACTGTCTGTGTGGAGTTTGCACATTCTCCCTGTGTCTGCGTGGGTTTGCTCCGGGTGTTCCGGTTTCTTCCCACAGTCCAAAGATGTGCAGACCAGGTGAATTGGCCTTGTTAAATTGTCCGTAGTGTTCAGGGATGTGTAGGTTAGGTGGGTTTATAGGGGATTGGGTCTGGGTGGGATGCACTGAGGGGCGGTGTAGACTTGTTGGGCCGAAGGGCCTGTTTACACACTGTAGGGATTCTATCTATGTGACAGTTTAATATGGATGCTTGATTGGTACTACATCTACTCCCTCCACCACCAAGATGCACTGCGGAAATTCACCAAAGGCAGCACCTTCCCAACACACAACCACTTCCAATGACAAGGGCAGCAGACACATGGGAACACCACCCCCTGCAATTTCCCCTCCGAGGCACTCACCATGCCGACTTGGAAATATATCGCTGTTCCTTCACTGTGCTGGGTCAAAATCCCGGAATTCCTTCCCCAAGGGCATTGAGGGTCCACCTACAGCATGTGGACAGCAGGTTCAAGAAAGGAGCTCACCACCACCTTCCCAAGGCTAACTATGGACAGGTAATAAACGCTGGCCCAGAGAGAAACATGCAAGTCCCACAAATGAATAAATGAAATTCAGAAGTGCCTTAAGGACTACACACAATGGCAATTTCACATAAACTTGTGTCAAACAGCTTAGGGTCTCAAAGGAGGAAGAGTGAACATCCAGGTGCTCCTCGAAGTCTGGGTAATTATATCTAACATAATCCACGCAACCAATAACAAGTTGCATAACAATTACTTCTACTTGTGTAATACAGGAGCCCCTTCCAGTTAATCCAGAAAGTGCTTCTTCTCTCTCATACTGGATCCAGCAGGCCCCTTTAGATCCTGACACTTAGACAGGATGCTGGCAGAAGACCCGCCAGACGATGAAGTGCAGCTTCAGTCCCTTGTACATCTGCAGCGGCTCAAGTATGCAGGCCACCACCATATTCTCAACAGCAACGAGGGATGAGCAAAATAAAGGGTGGCTCAACCAGCAATGCCCATGTGCTACCAATGAATAATTAAAAGAAATAACACATCTCAGATGTCCTCGTTTTTCAAGGACTGCAACTTCCCCCACTCAGTGGTCGAGAACGCCCTCGAACGTGTCTCCCTCATTTCCAGCAACTCATCCCTCACACCCTGTCCCCGCAATAACAACCGAAAAAGAATCCCCCTCATCCTCACGTACCACCCCACCAACCTCTGGATCCAACGCATCATCCTCTGACACTTCCGCCATCTGCAATCCGACCCCACCATGAAAGACATTTTTCCCTCCCCACCCTTATCTGCTTTCCGGAGGGACCATTCTCTCCGTGACTGCCTTGTCCACTCCACACTCCCCTCCAGCCCCACCACACCCGGCACTTTTCCCTGCAACCGCAGGAAGTGCTACACCTGCCCCCACACCTCCCCCCTCACCCCCATCCCAGGCCCCAAGAAGACTTTCCACATCAAGCAGATGTTCACCTGCACATCTGCTAATGTGGTATACCGCATCCGCTGTTCCCGTTGTGGCCTCCTCTGCCGGACCTGCTGAACTTTTACAGCAACTTCTGTTTTTGTACCAGAGAAAACTACCCAACATCAAGTAATCTGACATCTCTACTGTTGACCCATGAGGGCAACGTAGAGAGGGGAGGCCTCAGTTTTATGTCCTGTTCCAAAAGATGGCACCTCCAACATTGGAACAGTCCCTCAGAATTGCTTTGGAAACCCTGTCTGGTTTGTGTGTTCAAAGCTCTGGAGCATGACTTGAAGCCACAAGCCGAATGACAAGGTGATGACAGTCCTATACACACATCCAGATCTATATCTTGCAGAACAGGTTTCAGCTGGAAAGGAATTACGAAGGAAGTTAATGTGCACGGAGGTGAGAGGAAACAAATACCTCTGGAAATATATCCCAGTTGTGATAACAAGGGAAGGACTGAGAAGATCGGAAAACAATTCTTGATGAGTTCTGAAAACTGGCTGCTGGTGAATCAGGTTCCAGATGATAGGAGTCCCTGCTGTGACAGGAATGTAAATCGTTCTCGGAGGAAAACGAATGTCAAGTTTACTACAGCATCAGAAAGTGACAGACTGGATTCTTTCACTTGGTTTAAGCGACCATTCACCCAGTGACATTCCCAAACACTTGATGCCCATCCACAGCTGTCACAGTTATCTCAGCACTCAGATGCAGGCTTGTAACATCTATCTTAAAACTTTAGACTTGAATGTCCAAACTAGTGGCTTATGGGTGTTGCTTACTTTTTGTGAAGGGGCTTAGAAAGGTCAAAGGGTCCTTCATGAAACACGACCTCAGAGAACACGACTCAGACAGCAGATGAATGCAGGCCTCCTGGATTGTTCATGGAAGTTTCCTTGTTTATATTGTGAGGTTTATGAGAGGCAGTAAACATTTGAAGACATTAGTTTGCTTTTGATTTCGAATAATCAAGGATTGAGTCTTGCTTTGAAAACTCAAGGGTCAAAGCTTTTAGGGCAGTTTGAAGAGCCCCAAATGGGGTCAGGAGCAAATGTAGTTTCTCTCCGAGAAAGGAACTTAGGAAACTTCAGGAAAAGCTAACTTAGTTTGGTGGAAATGTGTGGCTGGTGAAACTTCGAGACCAGGAGTATCTGATTATAAATTTGTCGGTTGTTAAAAGACTGGGAAATTCTATGCTTTTAGTTCTGAGTGTTTTCATGGAAGCAGACTTCAATGTTCACTGGACACAACAGTGGAGAAGCCATTCAGTCAAACCTAATTTCTCTGCGTCAGACTCACTGCAGTGATCATGTTTGAGAACAGATGAGGCTTGGTTTTGCGTTTTTTTTTAAAATCTTTCAAACTGTGTTCTACATTTAGACAGCTTGCTTTACTTTTTCTTTTATATAATAAACATGTTTTATGACTGAACAAAATCCACAACCTTGTGCACCTATGTTTCAGTGAATGACCACCACCTTCAAGAAAACAAATATGACTTACCAAGTCACCAAGAATCATGTAACTAGGGTTGTACAGATATCTTTAAACAATTTGATGGAGGAGTGGGGTTTGGAGTTGGAAGGGTTGGTGTTGAGAGAGGGGAATCATAGGATTACCAAGCAAAATAACATGGCAGCAGAACAATAAATAATGGTATATCTCAGACAGGAAAAAGGATTTTAAGAAGGGGATAAAGTGACTAGGGCTCACCAAGGAAGTTAAGGATAGCCTCAAACAAAAAGAAAAAGATGCAATGTGGCAAAGATTAGCGGGAAGCCAGAAGTTAAGTCAGAAATAAAAATAAATCAAAAGTTGACCCAATCAGGGAGAAAGTAATTTTGTGGGGAAATTAGAAAGTGGTATCAAAATGCACAGTAAGTGCTTCTTTAAACACAGAACACAGAATAGTATAGCTCAGGAAGGGGCCCTTTGGCCCTCAATGAAAAGGAATAAAAAATGGAACAGAGAGGGCAACGTGAACATTGGCCAGTTCAAGAATAAGGCTGGGGAAATAATAATGGGGAACTAAGAAATGGCAAAAGAATTGAATAAATACATCTCATCAGCCTTCTGAGTTGAAGACACAAATAGCATTGCAAATATACCAGAAAAGCAAGGATTTAAAGCAGGGTGGGAGGGATGAAATGAAATAACTATCACTTGAGAAAACTTACGGGGGAAACTCATGGGACTAAAGGTCGAAAAGATCCCTGAAGTTGATTGTTTAATATCCTAGGATGCAATCAAAGTAGCTACAGAGACAGTTGATACATTGGATGTAATCTTCCAAAACTCCTGAGATTCTGGAAAAGTCCGAGAGCACAGGAAAATTGTCAATGAAACAGCTTTATTTACAAAGGGAAAGAAACAAATAAAAAGTGACTTTAGGCCAGTGAAGTTAATATCTGTCACTGTGAAAATGTGAAGAGTCTATTAAAAGGATGTGACAACACAATATGTAGAAATGTAAAATGTGATCAAGCAGAGTCACCATGGCTTCACAAAAGGAAATCATGCCCGACGAATTTATTACAATTCTTTGCTGAGGTAAACAGGATTGACACAAGGGAACAAGCAGATACAGTATATATGGGTTTCTATATATTTCATAAGGCACTACACAGTGAACTGCTTAAGAAGCCAACAGCCAAAGGAGTTGAAGGTGATATGTTAACATTGATTACATCCTTTTCTCTTTAGAATGACAAAGGATGAGAGGTGACTTGATAGAAGTGTACAAAATGATCAGAGGTATAGATGGAGTGGACAGCCAGAGACTTTTTCCTTGGGTGGAGGTAGCTATTACGAGGGGACATAGTTTTAAAGTGAGTGGAGGCATTTAAGCGGCTATTAGATAGGCATACGGATGATAGTATAAGGTAGGGGTGGAGATGAGATAGTCCTTAGGTTTAGGGTAAAAGTTCGGCACAACATCGTGGGCCGAAGGGCCTGTATTGTGCTGTATTGTTCTACGTTCTATGTTCTATTGATAGAGGATCAGCCAAATGGTAGAAAACAGAGATATGGTTTAAAGGGGACACTTTTAGGATGACAACTTCAACTGGTAGCATGCCACAGGGGTCAGTGCTGGGGCCACAATTGTTTACAGTGTACATTAATAATTTGGAGGAGGAAAGGGAAAGTACGATGAACAAGTTTGCGGGTGGCATAAAAATGTGGGTGGGGGGGAAGGCATGTGACAATGATGACACAGACAGGTTAAGACAGTGGGAAAACAACTTGGAAGATGCAAAATCCTAAAAGGCACAAGCTGGGAGAGTGACAGAATATTCGCCACTTGCCTGGAAGGGTGCAATTCTGACAAATCTCAAGAACCTCGATACCGTCCACTTGACTAGCACCCTATTGATGACCTTAACCATTCACTTCCTCCATCACACCTACAGTGGCAGCAATGTGTACCATCTGCAGGATGCACTGCAGGGACTTAACAGGATTCCATCAACAGCACTTTCCAAAGGTATGGCCTTCACAAATGAGAAAGATGAGGGCAACAGAAGCATGGGAACACCACTGCCTGCCAGGCACTCTCTGATCTGCACCCCATCCTGACTTGTGACCAACAAATGACTGTTCCTTCACTGATGCTGGGTCAAAATCCTGGAACTTCCTTCCTGACTGCACTATGGGCATCCCCACACCAGAAGGACTCTAGCAGTTCAAGAAGGCAGCTCATCGGCACCCTCTCCAGTTAAAATAGAGATGGGCAATAAATGCTAACATGGCCAGCAGTGCTCACATTCCTGTAACGAAGAAAATAAGTAAACAAATAGTTGTAAATACAGCAAATGCCTACGGATCTAATGGACATTTCCTTCTCTGAGGTGTACTCTCTTTGCTGGCTCCGAAGGGTAGACCTACAATGACTCTGCCTCATCTCCAGAATTCCCAGCTTTCTAAGACAGAGACACGCACAGCTCCTGCTTAATGCTCAGCGACTTTCAATGAAATATGCATGGGCATGGAAATCAAGTCAAGACTGAAACAAGCTCAGCAGTGATGACCCTTAATCCTCAACAACCTGCCAGGTTGTAAAGAACGAAGCACTTGGGACAGGATAGTAAAAGACTGTCGAGAATTCGCAGTGTGGTCACCGTAGATCGGAGCCCTCAGAAGAGACAATGCAAACAGTGAGCCAGTTAAATCTTCCAAAGTACTGAGTCCGCTAACTCAGCAACAATCAGGACTCCAGGAGAATATAAAAACCAGAACTTGAATGTAGCGCAGCAAATGCGCTGGACATCTCTGTTAATGTCACTCCTGAGACAGAATGCGAAAAAACTGGAACACATCACATTGTAATCTCCAAGGAAAAGCAGTCTGTGGCCTGTGAAGGGGACACGTAGCCTACCTTCGGAGACTTCTTTAATATTGCATTTTGTTAGCCTTGCGGGCACATTAAGATTCATAACAAGGAATCAAACTTAATTATACATGAATCACAAATCTAAAAATGAATTGAAATATTACTTTGTCAACCCACTTTTTTCTCTTGCTGGTTTCTCAGCAGTTTGAGATTTTATTATTGCATACTTCAACAAGGCTATGTTAGCGATATATATTTCGGGCAATGACACCCTCTGTCAATGCCTTTGTTTGGCTGATGAATCAACTTTAAGGTTTTGGAGTAGATCTGTAGCTCGGGTTGTGGGTGTTGAGGTTGGTTGGCTCGCCAAGCTGGTTTCTTGTATCGCAGACGTTTCGTTACCATGCTGGGTAACAACCTCAGTGCAGCTCTCCGATGAAGCGTCGGTGTGTTTTCCCGCCTGGTTTTTAAACTCTGGAGTCCGTTGAGGTGGATTGCCTCACTTCTGGCTTTCCTTCGTAGTGGAATGTATGTGGTCGAGTTCAATGCGTTTATTAATAGCATGTTTCGTGGAGTGCCAGGCTCCTAGGAATTCTCGTGCCTGTCTCTGCCTAGCGTGAATCAACTTTATTCGACGCTACCTGTTCATGAGTTGAGCTGGATGCCCGCTCATCAAGAAGAAGAAGAGGGATTTAGAAGAATGAAGGGGAATTTAGAAGAATGAGTGGGGATCTTATGGAAACAAATAAAATTATGAAGGGAATAGATAAGATAGAAGCAGGGAGGTTGTTTCCACTGGCAGGTGAAACGAGAACTAGGAACATAGCCTCAAAAGAAGGGTGAGCAGATTTAAGACTGAGTTGGAGGTGGTGGGGGGGGGAACATCTTCACCCAATGGGTTGTGAATCTGTGGAATCCCCTGCCCAGTGAAGCAGTTGAGGCTACCTTGTTGAATGTTTTTAAGGCAAAGTAAAGGAATTAAGGGTTATGGTGAATGGGCGGCTAAGTCCACGAAAAGATCAATGATGATCTTACTGAATGGCGGAGCAGGCTTAGCAGGCCAGATGGTCTACTCCTGCTCCTATTTCTCATGTTCTTATGTTCTGCTCCAAGGACACCTGCAAATGATCTGTGATGTTGATGGACTTCGATGTAACAACAGTAGCTACCAATGGCATGATCTGTGTAGCCCGGTTATGTGGAGGAACACTGGAGGGGAAACGAACAGCTCAGCTTGCTGGGTAGACGGCCCAGAGCAAACAGACTCCAGTCAATCCTCCACCTTCCCAGCCCACGATCACTCTTCGCTCCGAGTCACCTTTGACTGAAAACACAGCACCTCAACCACGTAGAAAGACAAGGGCAGCAAATGCGTGCAGAGATCAGCACCTGCAAGTGCCCTCTCCAAGCCGATCACCATCCTGACTTGGAAATATCTCACCGGCCCCATCGCTGTTGGAGGGTCAAAATGCTGAAATTTCCTTCCACACAGCATTGTGGCATATGAGTGTAGGGTAGGGTAAGATGCCAGAAGGATGAGGGGTAGGGTGCCAGACAGATGAGGGGACAAGTGGCAGTTAGATGGTTGAGGGTTTAGAGGAGGGGATTGGATCGGGTGGGCCAGAACCAGTCAGTGGGGATCATGGAGCTGAGGAGGGGTGAAAATTGGATGTCAGGTCGGGTTGGACCATAGGTGTTGGGGTCAGGGGTTCAGAACCAGGGATTGGGTTGGGTCTCGAGAGAGAGAGAGAGATTTCAGTTGCCCGTGCGCAGTCAGAGTTGGGGAAGGATGGAGCATGTTGTTACTTTTTTGGGGAAAAGTATGGGAGTCACGGGCGAGCAATCAGGTCCAACAAGATTCTTGAGTGCAGTAATTATGACAGCAGCTTACATTGCCTTGCAAGCAGCGCGCTGGAGAACACAAGAACTCACTATGCCCAAAAAGAAGTCTTCTTTCCTTACAGGGCCATAGAGCATGGAAACAGCCCATTCCATCCAACAGTCCCAGCTGACCATGTTCCCAAACTAAACTAGTCCCACCTGCCTGGGCTTGGCCCATATCCCTCCAAACCTTTCCTATTCATGTACGTGTCCAAATGTCTTTTAAATATTGTAACTCACCTGCATCCACCACTTTCTCCAGAGTTCATTCACACACAAACCACTCTCTGTGTGAAACAGTTGCCCCTCACGTCATTTTTAAATCTTTCTCCTTTCACCTTAAACTTCCGCCCCCTAGTTTTGAACCCCGCACCCTGGGGAAAAGACCTTGGCTATTCACCATATCCATGTCCTTTGTGATTTTGTAAACCTCGATAAGGTCAATCCTCAACCTCCAATGCTCTAGTGAAAGAAGTTCCAGCCTATCCCACCTCTCCTGATAACTCAAACCCTCCATCCCCGGCAACAATCTGGTAAATCTTTGCTGAACCTTCTCCAGGTTACCTAATAGGGCGACAAGAACTGCACAAAATACTCCAGAACAAGCCTCACTGACGTCCTGTACAACCTCAGTATGACGTCCCAACTCCTGTACTCAAAAGTCTGAGCAATGAAGGCAGGCATGCTAAACACCTTCTTAACCACCCTGTCTATCTTTTTGCAAATTTCCAAGAAATATGCACCTGCACCCTAGGTTTCTCTGGTCTACAACACTCTCCATTAATTATATAAGTCCTGTCCTTGTTTGTATTACCAAAATGCAATATCTCACATTTATCCAAATTAAACTCCATCTGCACTCCACGGCCCATTGACCTCATTGCTCAAGATTTCTCTGTAGTCTCAGATAACCTTCTTTTGCCAACAGGAATCCTTGTCCTCAAGTTATTGACTGTTTACTGTCTGCTGGCAACTGTTCCCTTTGTTTCTTCAAGGAAAGTCCTTGCTGGATTTCGAACACTGTCAAATCTCCACTGAATCTCCTTCATTCTCAGGTGAACAAGTTCAGCTTCTCCACTAATGAAGACCCTTGTCCCTTCAGAGAAGATTTACAAGGATGTTGCCGGGGTCAGAGTGTTTGAACTATCGGAAGAGGCTGAATAGGCTGAGGCTATTTTCCCTGGAGTGCCGGAGGCTGAGAGGTGAGCTTATAAAATCATGAAGGGCATGGATTCAGCGAATAGCCATGGTCGTTTTCCCAGATTAAGGGAGTCCAAAATTAGAGGGCACGGGTTTAAAGTGAGAGGGGAAAGATTTAAAAGGGGGCATGAGGGGCAACGTTTTCACGCAGAGGGTGGTGCGTGTATGGAATGAGCTGCCAGAACAAGTGAGGGAGGCAGGTACAATTACAACATTTAAAAGGCATCTGGATGGGTCCATGAATAGGAAGGGTTTGGAGGGATATGGGCCAAAAAATGGGACTACATTAATTTAGCTTACCTGGCTGGCACGGACGAGTTGGACCGAAGGGTCCATTTCCGTACTGTACAACTGTATTGCTCTATAACTGGTGCAAGTGAGCAGTTACTGGTCATGCATCAAGTTGTGTCTTGGTGAGTCCCACAAGAAACTGCCTGGGTTTAGAAATGCCATGCGCATTTCCTCCTGGTACCTAAGCTACAACTGGGTTCTGCTAATTAAGTTGGCGCATGCAAGAAAAAGTCAACAAGACTTCCCAGATTCACATGTAAAAGACGAGTTGAAGACAATCTTATTTTTGCACAGTCTGGAGAGAAGGAGGTGGGGGGGAGAAGGGAAAGAATAGGAAGATGAAATAAGATTCTTTAAAAGATAGTAGAATCGCATGCTTGCCAGTGGTTCACAAGACAAAAATAGTTTCCATTTTTATCCAACATTTTGTTGTCAGAAAACCTGCATGGTGCAGTTTCACCATTATTCCCAACTCACGCTTCTGTTTCTTTTTGTTTGAAAGAGTGGTGTTCCCGAGGGGGAGGCACACTGAATTCTTGATAAAACTACCAAAACTCTTCACATGTGACAGTGGAGAGCGTCAACAATGCAGTTCCTTGTGGAGAAGTCACCGTCCCTCATTAGCACTCTATCGGATTGCAAGTGAGAGTGAGCACAACTGGAGAACTGGGGAACAGCTGTCAACGTGTCAGAGTTTTAATTGCTTCCTTGACTGCCCGCTGAGATTTCCACAACACCTCCAGCGAACGAACAGAAGCCCTTGATTTGTGTTTGCTTGCTCACAGTTTCTCTTCATCTTCAGAGAAACACACTCCTTTCGTCATTCTGCAGTTTAATCCGGCTCGCTTTCTTCACAGGACCCCAGTCCCACTCCAGAAGGCATTCCCCATCTCACTCAATTCAGACATTTTCTAATCAACCTGTACAGAGATGTGATTGCACAACTCTGGAGAAGGTGGGTCTTGAACTCAGGTCTCTTGGCTCAGAGGTAGGGACGTTACCATGAGCCCTTCTCACTCAATTCACCATTCCTTTCTCGACGTGTGTCAGCCATGTCTCAACGCTTAGCAGGCTCATCCCTTGAGACAGAAGTTTGCGGGTTCAGGTTCCACTCTAGAAACTGGAGAACAAGACAACGATCTAAAATGACATCTCCATGCAGGACCAAGGAAGAGCTGCATGGTTGGAGGTGCTGGCTTTCAAACAAGATGTTAAATGAGACCCTATGTGCCCTCTCAAATAGATCCCAATATATGATTTAAAATGAGACTTAAGGTGACTGTTCCCACATGTCGTGACCAATACTTACGTCTCATCAAAAATCACTGAAGCAAATGATCTGGCCATGATTTCCTTGTGTGTATGATCTTGCCATGCACATGACGTTAGTGGCTGACATTACAACAGCGATCATACTTTGAAGCTTTTCAGTGGTTGTGAACCAGTCGGGGATGTCTTGACTTGTGAAATACGCTCCACGTATTGTCCAGTGCAAAGGGAGACTGTTTCCAGTACTGGGGGAGAGTGTGCCCAGTGTGGGGGGAGAGTGTGCCCAGTGTGCAGGGGGAGAGTGTGCCCTGTGTTGGGGGTAGAGTGTTCCCCGTGCGGGCAGAGAGTGTTCCCAGTACGGTGGGACAGTGTGCACATTGCGGGGGGAGAGTGTGCCTAATGTGTTGGGAGAGATTGTGCCCAGTGCAATGCAAGACTTTGCCTGAAACTGTTGGGTGCAGCAGCTGAGTGCGACTTTACACTCACTCAGTATTTGCTCACTTTTTGCATTAGTTGGTGTCCATCTCCCAATGAAGGGGATCACTGGTTAGATCCCACAGCTGTGATTGAGATGGAAGGAGTGCAGGACTTCCTCTCATCTCACTACTGCACATCTCAAAAAAAAATTACAATTAACCTATTTTTCCAATCAACCGGTTGAGAGATGTTATTACACACCTGTGGAGCAGGTAGGACTTGAACTGTGGTCTCTCAGTCCAGGGGTAGGGACACTACTGCTGTGCCACAAGAGGGCCCCACAAATTAAATTTAATTGTTTTGACATGTAATTGTTTTATCCTGTTTCTGATAAGGCCAATTGTAACCTGTCTCCTGTACCTGAAAAGTGTACAGTGTCATCACATATAGCGCCATCTTAAGTATAAAGTACCTAGGTACAAAATCTTAGTTATAGAAATAGAGAAATAAAGAAATAAGTTAAAAACTTGAGCACTACAGCCTTCTTGGCACAAAAGTAGACAAGTCAAGAAATGAAGTTGAAATGTCAAACATTACATGGCTTGAGTCACTCATTTCCTGTTACCATTCCTGTCTTCCAAAAGTGCAGTTTCTGTTCTGTATCATTGTTTATGAAAAAAGAATGGAGATTCAATAATTATCTTTAAAATCAGTAAGGTTCTGATTGGGTGAACAAAAATTAAACATTTTCAGTGGTTTTAAATAGAAGTCAGGAACCAGAGGACAGAGACTTAAGATGAGTGACAGAAGGAAACTTGTTTTTCAATCCCACAAGCTGCTGTGATCTTGCTGAAAGGTTGTTCGTAGATCAGTAATAAACTTAAAAAAGTGAAGTAAAGAGAAAGCATTTTCAAAATGGGGGTAAAAGAACAGGGCAGCACATAAACAGGACAGCCTGACCAACAATCTAGCACAACAAATCTGTACTGAATGGATAGCTCTGTGGTAGTATCATCCATGATTCTATAAGGGACATAGTCACAAGGGATACAAGACTTGTATGCTAATCCACAGGACCTTCTTTCACAAGCTGCCGGACTGTGAGCCAAAACAACATGGTTTGCATTCCCTCACATTAGATTTTGTGTAACATCCTCCTCTCTCTCTCTCTCTCAAGTTCATTAGCAGTCACTAGAACTTGAATAATCTTTGGTGTTCTCTCATTTCCATGAGCTGTCAACAGTGTCTTTAACACACCAAGTACCAATTAATCCTCTCCTGCAGTCTCATAGCACATTTAATGTCTGTGAATTGGCCAATCACCTCCCAGCAGAGAGCTCCAGTCATTCAAGCTTCTTCAGATCAATCTGCTCCTCCCATTCATACACTGCACCCATTGCCTGCTGCTCATCGTTGTAAGTTTAACGTTTTTGTTATGCATCAGGCCAGAACCCCTCAAAATATATGAAGAAGGTAACCCAGACCCTAACATTTTCTGAATTTAAAGGTAAACGTCAGGTTCTGTGTTCCAGATGTAATTCTATTGGTCAAAGTACCTGACGTTAAGCAAAACATAATTTATTCAAACACTGTGGTGAAAATACAATGAAAGAAAGAAGAACTTAGAATAATTTAACTCTACTAGAAAACTTAACAGAATAATGGATACACTAACTATTATTAATCAACTGCTTCAATACAGTAACAACTCAAAAAGACACCCTTGGCAAAAAGTCAAATTCAGAAAACAGATGGTCTCACATGCAGTTCTCCAGTCCAGGAGGAAAGAACATCAGAAGACAATTCTGAGAGAGAGAATGTAGCAGCCAGGAAAGATTACAACCCCGCAGAGACCCCAGCAACAACAGCGAAAAGCTGAAACTAAAAATCCTGGTTCTGTGGGAGCTTGACCACACCCACTCAGGCTGCTTCCATTGTTCCAACTTAAAAAAAAAGCCCAAGGCCTCACAAGTTGTTTATCTTCTCGTAGACTGCTCGGCATCTGCCCACCACCGCCCCCCCCATCTTTCATGAAAAGAAACCAGGTCAAAACATACCTCTCCTATGGTCACACTTTCTTCAGGCATTTATGAAAACAGCAACATGCATTTCCATCCAATCAGTTAAGGATATGCCTGGCTAAACAAACATAATAATTTGGAGCAGGACCAGGCCATTCTGCCATACATTCAGATTGTGACTGATCTGATTGTTTCACATTGCTGCCTACTGCTCAGACCCTAATCCCCCTGACTGAGCAGGTATTCAAGTCTCCTTTGCCAAAACGGTTGAGGACAACACTGAGAACTTCAAATGCACCCTGGTCAATAACAGTCTTTTAACATAGATTTGGGTGTCAAACCAGGAACTCTCTGGTCTGCATGGTTTCTGGCTCTCATTCCTAACAGAGGTACTCAGAACAGTGGGTGAATGGAGTGGTTCACGCACATGTCCCCTGTTAACTCCACTTTCTTCTCGCATCCCTCCTCTGTGGTAACGAACGGGTGCAGCACCGTGGTCGGAGGCACCGTGGTCCACTGACGAGATATTAACTGAGGCCTCATCAGCTTTCACAGGCAGACAGTGCAGACCCTATTGTAACAAAGGGGAAAGGGAATTCTTGTTGATGTCCTCGGACAGAAGTTTCAACACCATTGATGTATACATGAACTAGCCATTACCACTTGGCATTTGTGGGAGCTTGCTGTGTGCAAGCTGGCTGCTATGTCTCCAGCATTACAACAGTGACTACATTTCAAGCTGTATTCCATTGCCTGTGCGGTGCTTTGCCAGGTCTTCAAGTTGTATTACTGCAGCAGTCTACAAAGTCATGGTTGTATGTGGATGGGAAAAAAATGACAGAATTTGACACTTCTGCTGTAAAGCATATTTCCTGAAAGTTATGACGGCAACCTTTTGAAGCAAAAAGCAAGATCTATCTTACCTGTCTCGATGCTGACTTTGAGCAATTGGTGTCCTTTCACAGGAGTGGAAGTACTGTAATTCAACCACAAGTGACTTACGGCAGCCTTTAAACCGAGTCAGAGGGACTGCGTAACTCATTGCTGCTGGCAAGATATTTTGTTTATTCTGAGGGAGTGAATGTTCCCAGGAATCTGAGCTCAGCATTCCAATAAATCCAAAAAACAGCATGGATCTGACAATAGCCTGGTGATAACTCACAGCAGGAGATCATCACTGTTGGGTGAATTATCACTTCATCATGGAAATGAATATATTGCGTGTTCTCAGTCAGGCGCACAAGAAGTGACATTCCTTACAGCCTACCTAGTCTCTCAGCCACTGTGAGTCAGAGCGACAGCACACCTTGTAATTAAACACAGCACCAAGACATCGCTTGGCTGGTGGTGAGAAGGGCACTAACTGTGAGATCCTTCATGTATGCCCGCTGTCTCTGCACCACCGCATGCTACCTTGAAGCAGCTGTGGGGGTGGGGCAGAGGTTGTCATACATCTCCTTTTGGAATGTGCCTTTGCAAAGCAAGTCCAGAGAAAGATGCAGTGGTTTTTACTGAGGTTCATCCCAAGCAGCTCCATGACTCAGGACTCTGTGGTCTATGGTCTGTTCCCCGGGGTGCACACTTACACACACTTAGTGCACCTGGAAGACCATCAACTCAGTGAAAAACGCTCTTTGGTCTGCCCGAAACTTGTTGGTCCTCCAGAGGAAGAAGTTGACCCAAACCAAGTGTTGCAGAGTGGTACATTCCAAGATCCAGGACTACGTGCTGAGGGAGACACTAAAGCTTGGGGCAGCTGCTGCCAAGGGACACTGGGGAAAGATCACTGTGCGAAGTCTGTCTGCCAAAGTTAAATGGGGGTCCTTACAGTTATCACACACTCCCGATGCCTCAAATGCATGTCAACATAGTCTTGTGCATGACTAAGAGATGCCTTTGGTTTGTCTGTTTGATAGAGTCAAACTCCAATGTCTGCCTGTTTCCTCAAATGCCACTGTACAGAACCGAACTGCATTTGTGACTACATATCTGTGTAATGAATTTTTTTATGCATTAGGCATATTTTTGAAATAAAAAGAAAATCTATTCTGACCACAACATTCACCTCTTCTTGCATGCATTTTAATACAGCCCACATTGACAAAAAAATAGATACGAAAGGTGCCTCTGGATGGGAAATGATTTGGCACCCTTCCTGTTCCCAGTCATTGCTGCCATAAATGTCAGTGCTAGTATGTCCACAATCAGAAATGTTCCATCAGAAATGACACTCCTATCAGCACCAGGTGGTGTTGTATGCTCCAAGTCAGGGCTGGAGCACTTTGTTCAGACAGAGCAGTGATAGCAGCTCTCAACATGAAGTCCATCTGCCCAATGAACATTTCGACTAACCCAGTGCTGTGACCTCCTCTGGGAGTGATTAACAGGGAGTGAGTGGGGAAAGCTTTACACTGTAACCAACCATGTGCTCTACCTGTTGTAGGTGTGTTTGATGTGGAAACTGTCGAGGGAACTTGATTCTGTATCTAACCTTATATCGAGTTGCTTTCAGAGTCATTGATAGGACAGTATCCATGGAGCTATACTCTGTGACTAACTCAGGTCCTGCCTCAGCTCAGCAGGTCTTCAATGCGGACAGTGTAGACTTGTATCTTGTACCGAGCCAAGGCTGTGTTTGCCCTGCAAGCCTCTGATGGAATTGTATATGGGAATTCTTACTCCTGTTTCTAACCCGTGCTGTAGCTACCTTGGGAATGTCTGATGGGAAGGTATCGAGGGTATACACTGTACATCAGGAGTGTGACACAATGTAATCCACTTGCCTAAATGATCCTGGTGCCACCGATACTCCAGAGGCTCGGTACGAATCCAGGATAAAAGACTCGACAAAAACCACACACCTTCTGTCACCATTGCACCAATGCAGCAGTGTGTATCTGCACTGTAGTCAAGGCTCCTTTGACAGCACCTTCCAAACGTGCAAGCTGTACCAGCTAGAAAGACAGAAAGTCACCATCCTGACTTGAAACTATTTGGCTGTTCCTTCAGTGTTGCTAACTCCTATCCTCATAGCTTGACAAGGACTGCAGCAGTTCAAGAAGCAGCTCATCACCACATTCTTCAGGGAAACTGGGGATGCACAACAGATGCTGGTCTTTCCAAGTACGCCCACACCCCATGAATGAATGCATGGATAATAATTTGATATAAGGCAATGCACTACTGATAACTGCAGTTGGAGACAATGAGGTTTCTTAAATCACTGCAAGAAATCTAGTGAAATTCACTCATGCCAGACGGGAGGAGAAGCCATAGTGGGGCTATGAAGGAGTTGAATCATGTGCAGTTAGACGAAGGGTAAATTTTCACTTTTACTGTCAGTAACATTAAAACAAATGGGAACTGCGGATGTACAAGGGCAGGCTGGGAGGGCAGGAGCAGCATTAGCAGAAGGTTGGTGCCAGTCTTAGGCAAATTATAGGCAATCCCTACGTAAGCAGTGGGGAAACAGGAGACTGTGTAAAACACCTGGATTAAAATGTGAAAATTGAAACATGTAATCTTGTACAGTTCGGATAAAGCTAGGGTGGGGGCTGTCTGTTAACCCTGCAGAGTTGGTTCACAGCGATATTCAGTTTCATAAAATCATGAGGGACAGATACGGCGAACGACAAAGGTCTTTTCCCTAGGGTGGAGGAGTTCAAAACTAGGTGGCATATTTTTAAAGGTGAGAGAAAAATGATTTAAAAAGGACATGAGGGGCGACTGTTTTTTACATAGAGATTGGTTCATGTGTGCAAACGTACTGTCAGAGAAAATGGCAGATGCAGATGCAGTTACAAAGTTAAAGAAGACATTTGGATAATTACATGAGCAGGAAAGGTTTGGAGGGATATAGGCCAAACGCAGACTAGTTTAGTTTGGGAACGTGGACAGTGTGGACTGGTTGGATTGAAGAGCCTGTTTCCGTGCTATATGACTCTATGCTAAGACAAACTCTCCTTGCATACTTCATGAAAATTCATGATGGTTGGTCACAAATCTGAGTCTTCTACTAACGTGTTGAGGTAGACAACAACGGAGTAGCAGATGAAGGTGAGGGAGGGGGCTGGTGCTCAGATGAGTCACACCTGAAGTGGAAATCACTAGTTTGAGGGTCAACCCAAAAATCCCTGGACTTGAGTGTTGACTCTCGATCTTCATTCATCAAGAATGGACATCAGACATTGACGACTACACTCAGAGAAACGCAATTCAGACAAGCTGATTTGATCTATGGATAGCACGTGTCCAATGTGGCTGCTTTTGTTGCTGCCACTGTAACAGAAAACCTTCCTATTTGTTTACAGATTATATGCCAAATAAATAATTATCACTTTCTAGTTCATCTTGTTTCAAGCCATCTGGCCACTATCACAATGCTGTTTGCTGTGTACGATTTGATGTTCTCATTTCCCACAATACATACAACGACTACACTTCAAAAGTACTTCCAGGGCTGAACAGCCCTTCAGGGTGTTCAACGAGATTGTGCAAGGAGGAACAGTCATGCATGTTGTTTTTATTTTAATTGTCATGTCCCAACTTTTTTCTTTTTTTTGTCCTCACAATTCACTGTCCTTGCTTACAGCACACGTGTGGCTGAGGGAGTTGGGAAGAATGTATTCTCATCCGCAGTGTTAGGGTCTACACTTACAATAGAGGGCCTGCACTGCAACTGTGCATGCTGGTCTGGAACTCTCTCCATTGCCAGTCAGGCTGTAGCAGAATCCATGAACACCTGTGATTATGGGGTCGAAGGAAATCAATGGTCACCTCAGAAACTCAAGATCTCAGCCCTCAATCAGGGTTGCAGCATCTGACCAGGAGTGTTTCCAACTAACAGTGACACCATTAATCTTTATTATCGCATGAAGAAAATGTAACTCTCCCCTTCCACTCCACCCAGCAGGAAGTGAAACACTTCTCAAGAAGGGTCACCGGTCTCTCAACGTTAACCTGGAGTAGAGAATTCCAGACATTCAACCCCCTCTGGTACAAGAAAACCCTTTGTGTTTCAGTTTGAAATGAATGTCCCCTTATTCTGTAACTATGTCCCCTAGTTCGAGATTACCCCACAAGTGGAAATGTCTTCTCAACATCTACCCTCTCAAGTCTGCTCAAAACCTTGGATATTTCAATAAGGTCACCTGGCAACCTTCTGTGAATAAAGAAAAGCCAAACCTGTTTGGCTGTTCTCAATATTTCAAGATGGCAACGACAGAGTAGCAGTGCTCAGAGGCTTGTCCACTTCTGTCTGCTTTTCTTTTCTTTGTATCTTTCTTTCTAATTTTGCCTTTTAGTTTTGCTTTTTATTGTCACGCAAGTCTTTTCTCTCACCTTTCCGTCTCGGTAGCAGCGGCATCGGCAAGAGTGGTCCCTGCGTGGCATGGGGACAAATATGGCGGCGTAGGCCCGGGGAGCAGCGAGGCCAACCAAATGACGAAGGGGAAAGCGTTCATCGGCGATGGCAGCCCATTGCTGGGACGAGGCAAACATGGCTTCACTCCAGTTTGACGCCTCCCACTGAACGAGAGGTGGGTCCCAGGCTTAATCCTCCCACCCACACTCATGGGCTGAGCCAAGGCTCCAGGCGTGTGGCGATGAGCTCAGTTCCAGCGCAGGACCCTGAGGCACCGGTGGCGGCTGCATCGGAGAGATTGGCCCAGCATGAACTCATGGCGGCTGTGGCAGTGATGGAGGCAAAATGGAGTCGGAGTGAGGCGGCTCTTTGTCAGCCTCAGTTTAGCAGCAGAGACTCGAGGCATTGGGGTGGAGGAGCCTGGATCCAGGCCCATGGCTGATCGAGAAGTGGGAGCTGTACCAAAGATCACTGAACTTTACTGAGATAAGACTGTAAGATGAACTTTATTTTGCTTTGTTTTTCTGGCTTTATATTCTGTGTTCTGGTTTATTTTCCATGTTATAAGATGGTGCCAGAGAGTGGCGATACTAAACAACATTTTTCACTGTGTTTGTAACAAATACGCATGGCAATAAATCAAATCAAATCAAATCAATAAGGTGACGCCCATCCCAAGATTCAGACAAGTGAATTTCTTTTGAATTGTCTCCAATACCAAAATATCCTGACTTAAATACAGGGAAGCATGGTGGCTCAGTGGTTAGCACTGCTGCCTCGCAGCGCCAGTGACCCAGGTTTGATTCCACCCTCAGGCGTCTGTCTGTGTGGAGTTTGCACGTTCTCCCCGTGTCTGCGTGGTTTATCTCCGGTTTCCTCCCACAGTCACAAAGATGTGCAGGTTAGGGTGGATTGCCCATAGTGTTCAGGGAGGTGTAGATTAGGTGGGTTATAGGGGGATGGGTCTGGGTGGAATGCCCTGAGGGTCGGTGTGGACTTGTTGGGCTGAAGGGCCTGTTTCCACACTGTAGGGATTCTATGATCTATGACATTACTCTGGGTGCACCTTCACCAACAACCTGTAATAGTTGTAATATTACATTCCTATTTTCAAACACCAAACCCCTTGCACCCTCAAGGCCAAAATTCCACATGCCTTCGAAATTACTTGCTGCACCTGCATGCTGACTTCTTGTATTTCAGAACACTCCAATTCCTCTACGCTGATTTCACTTTTCTTAAAAAGAGAGAATCTCTCTCCATTTCAGGAAGAGTCTGCCCACTGAGCCAAAGGGACGACCTCACTCTTTCCTCCAGTGAAATCAATCTGCCAAGATTTTGCCCAACCACTCAATCCATCTCTGCCCACTCGCAGACTCCGAAGGCATTGTGTACTGTCTGGATCATGTTCATTTTCAAAGATGTAATTGCCTTGTGCTGTGATGGTATCCTGGGCAATTATGAGCTGTTCAGTGCTTCATTATTTATTCATGTGAATTTTTATTCTGCATTATTAATGCTAATTATTCTGACTAGTTAAACACTGCTGTAGGGAACTGAGAAAAGCTGTTCATGTGGCATCACAGCCTATGTTTGATGCCACTTCATCCACCAAGGTAAATTCAACTTATGCATATTCTTTTCTTTATTGTCTTTTTACAGGCTGAGCGTGAAGGGACAGAATGCGATCATGGCCCGAAGCTAGCCCCCTGGGCAAATGCACTCAGTAAAGAGATAAATGCACAATATATTTACGCCCAGAGCGATGTGTTCGGTTTAGTGGAAGCATGGTGGCTCAGTGGTTAGCACTACCACCTCTCAGTGCCAGGGACACAGGTTCGATTCTACCCTCGGGCAACTGTCTGTGTGGAGGTTGCCCATTCTCTCTGCATCTAAGATAACAAAGTGTAGAGCTGGATGAACACAGCAAGCCAAGCAGCATCAGGGGAGCAGGAAGGCTGACGTTTCGGGCCTAGACCCGAGAGACCAAACTGCAGGATGTAGCATCCAGGCTGCTGCTTCCTTTTTGGCAACAGGCTAACAGTGCCACTGCACGAAGGCATCTTCTACCCATTCCTGTAGATTTCCCATTGCCTGTCCTCTTGGGTCAAGGGATAATTAATTTCCTCTGTCCATTTCCCACCCACATTCCCATCCGTGAGATTCCCACCATCCAGCAACCAAGGCATCATGTCACCATGTTCCAAGGACTATCGAGGAGAACGTGGTGGTCCTCTACTACAAGTGGGAAACGAGTCCCAAGGGAGTGGCAGCTGCTTGGAGGTTTGTGGAGAAGGTCCAGATGTTGCCCCGCTCCTCCACCCCGAGAATCCATAGATCCCGACTTCCTCTGTACATCTGGAATAGGGAATGGAGTTCCAGACAATCCAAGTTGACATCAGTTGACGTCTGACTTCTGGAGGGCAGTCCAGAACCTGGAGAGTCATTAAATTGACTGAATGGAGATGGATCTGAGCATGGAAATGTGGAGAATAGTTTACTCATTCTCCGGAGAGACCAGAACTCAAAGCTGCCAACATCAGATTGTTGCTAATTAAATCCAGCAGGAGATTCGAGAGGAATTTCTAAACCCAGAGAGAATTTAGAACGTGGGACTCACTCCCATAGGCAGATGTGAGGGTAATGGATTCAGTCAGTTCAGGGGAATCACATGAACGATGAGGGAACAAAGAATAGGTTATACTGGGGTGGTGCAAGAGGAAGAAGATTCAGCTGAGCATAGATGCCCGCACAGACTAGATGGGTCATTTTATGTAAAGGCATGCACGTCTGTTTGTGAGATAAGCTAATGAGACACAGAATACGTCGTCACAAAAAGTAACACAATGTCACATGATCATCGCTCTCTCACAGCCTCATGGCAAGATAAAGCCGCAGGAAGAGGTTTCTTAAGTAAAACTAATGTTTTCCTTTGTTCAGCAGGCTCTGTTGATGTTCTTTCGCAGCATGACAAGACCAAGAGTATGAGGGGCAGTGACCTGTTGCTGTCCCTTGATGCCAAGTCACACTTCTATGTACCTCCCTTTCTCCTGAAAGTCAACATCTCAAGGACCAAACACAGTCAAGATAAAGAAGTGAATCATATATTTCTCTTCTGGTGGACTGGCACTCTCTTCCCTCTACTTGACTCACTCGAAACTCCATTTCTGCTTTGCTACCTTCCACTATCCTTCCTCAGGACTCTTCACTGAGCCCTCACCACCACCCCCTTCTCAACAACTCTGTCAGTCCTGCTCACGTTCCTCCATTCTGGTGATGAACCCTCCCGTATACCTTTCCTCCTCTTCCATGAGGAGCGACCTGCAGCAATGGGGAATGGGGTCGCTGTGCAGTGTATGAACAGGATCCTCCTCGTCCCCCTGCCATCGAAAACCACAAACCTTGCGTCACGTAAGGCTCGCAGGATAAGCTTGTTAAAAATGAGGCAGAGAGCAGAAATTTCATTTATAAGGGAAACAGAAATACAATGAGTTCAGGATAATGTCTTTCCATCACCGAGTCAATACCTGCTCAATCAACAGAAGAAAACTGAAATATCTCCGAACCGTCAATAAAATATCTTCCAACAAACAGCAGGATGACACAGTTGAATGAATTTGTAATCTCCTGCATCACTGACTAGTTATCAATAGGTTATTGTACCACACATGCTAGGCAGGCAGAGGTTAAATTGTAATAGAGTCAGGCCTTCCCTGGAGGCTCTGCTTGATGTACAAATGTCTGACTGCAATTATGTTCTTGTGCTTTCCAGCTCGGCAAGAATGCGACGTGCTGAATCTAAACACGTCAACTGCTCCCATCTTCCAGATATTGACAGCCACAAGGTGGCTGGCCGCATAGATTAAGTCCCACGCAGCTTCCGAATGGAAAAGCTGACCGTGTATCACTTGTGCCAGGATTCAGGCTGCGGCCGATGCCAGTCATGTCACATTCCAGCGCGAACCTCGGCTCAGCAGACCATCTGTTTTGGGTGTGTCAGTCCCTGAACGGGCCACAAGAGACTGTCAATGTACATCTAAAAAAAGTGATCAAAGTTTATCATGAGCAACAGGAAAAAGAATAACCTGCTGTCTGATCTGTAAGAACGGAATGAGATGGTCTTATTACAAGTATCAGAAATAAAGATTAAACTGTCATAGAATCCTCACAGTCTGGAAGCATCTTTTAGAATAGAAATTTATCATCACGTGTACTTTAGCACGATAAATACAGTGAAAAGTTTCATCTGTTGCCCCATGCTGTGCCTACATCAATGACAGAAGTCACACAGAATAATGTTTTTAAGAGTAAAATTAAGACAAAGTTCCACCCCAAGCAAACCGAGGCATATAAATAACAAGTGGGACAGAACACCAACACTTCGCCAGAGATGCACTGACGACGTGATCCAACAGGGTGACGAAAAGTTTGCAATCAAACACACCGGCTCGGCGAGCAAATCTACAACCTCATCCACAACCTGAGCTGCAAGTCTTCTCAAAAACTTTAAAGTTCATTACAGTTCAGTTAATGGTCCTTGGGCTCAGGGAAAGCCGGAACGATGGAATACCCTGAGGACGCAGCTGGGATGAGACCACAGCCTTCTGTTTCTGCAGCGTTTCTCTGACTGACTTTAAGTCACTCAGATCTTCTTCTCTCCTGCCCTGACTGCTCTGAGACTGTGAAGCAGCACCGATACTTTTACAGGCCTTTTACGGCACAAGGACCTGCTTTTCTGTGTCTACTCACTGACCCTCTGATTCTGCCCATATGAGAACACATATTTCCAAATAAAATTGATAATATGCCACGAATGTTCTTCACACTTATAGTATTTTTATGACAAGTGTTCAGCAACTTCGATTGGTTGATTGGAGTCAAATTAGAGTTGACCTTCACCCTTTACCCCCCAGCTGAACAGGTGATCGGGCCCTGTTTACATCAGGCTTGAACAATCCTCCAGACTTCAGCAAGTTGAGGTGGTGTCCTTTTCTCTGCAGTTATAAAACATCCGAAAGCCTGAAGAAATAAAGTCTGTTTTTCTCTCACGAGTTGCTGTCAGCTGTTGCTTTTAACAATTACATCAGAGACTTCATAAGCTGTGAACAGGCACTCCGTGATTCCTTCAAACAAGTGAAAGGATGAGGAGAAGAGAGGGGTCAAGGAGCCACCAAGTCCTTGCAAGCCAACCTCAACAAACCCTGTGGACAGAGACCATTGAACTGCCTTCCTAGTTCTTTCCCCCCAACTATGACACCAATGTTTTGCTGTTGCTCGTGTCAGTCTGCACGAGTGGAAGGGGACTCTGATTCAGTGGTTAGAGTTTTAACAAGTTGAACAATGTTTCGGCAGCTCATAGTTGTTTTCCTATCGCTCAAATTGATTTCTCTGCATGAAACTGTAACTCCTATCAGAGAATCATACACAACAGAAACAGACCCTTTGGTCCAACTGGTCCATGCTGACCATGTCCCCAAACTAAACTAGTCCCACTTGGCTGTGTTTGGTCCATATCCCTCCAAACCTTTCCTATTCATGTGCTTATCCAAATGTCTTTTAAACATTGTAACTGTACTTGCGTCCACCACTTTCTCTGGCAGTTCATTCAACACACAAACCACTCTCTGTGTAAAAAAAGCTGCCCCTCGTGCTTTTTAAAACTTTCTCCTCTCACCTTAAAAATATGCCCCCTCGTTTCAAACTTCCCCATCCTGGAGAGGAGACCTGTGCTATTCATCTCATCTATGCCCCTCATGATTTTATCAACTTTTATGAGGTCATCCTTTAAACTCATACGCTCCAGTGAAAAAAGTCCAAGCCTATCCAGCCTCTCCCTATAACTCAAACCCTCCATTCATGGCGGCATCCTTATAAGTCTTTGCTGAACCTGCTCCAGTTTAATAATATCCTTCCTATAACAGGGCGACGAGAACTACACACAGTACTCCACAAGAGGTCTCACCGACATCCTGTACGACCCCAACATGACATCCTAACTCCGATACTCAAGGGTCATCTGAGCAATGAAAGCAAGTATGCTAAATGCCTTCTTAACCACCCTGTCTACCTCTGATGAAAATTTCAAAGAATTACATACCTGAACCCTTAGGTGTCTCTGTTCTACAACACTACCCAGGCTCCTACCACTATATCAAGTGTAGAAACTTGATCTGTGGTATATGTTAACCTGGGTCTGAAAGGGATGGTAAGTTACACAGTTTCGCATCCTTTGTCAAGATATTTAATTTGTGAAATGACACCAGCAATAGCACGGCTTGATTTCTAGCATAAAAACTGAAAGAACTGCAGATGCTGTAAATCAGGGGCTAAAACAGAAATTGCTGGAAAGCTCAGCAGGTCTGGCAGCATCAGTGAAGAAAACATCAGGGTTAATGTTTCGGGGCTGCTGACCCTTCATCAGAAATCTGCAAGTGGTGGTATTCCCATGCATCTGCTGCCCTTGTCCTTACTGAATAGGTTTGGAAGTTTCTGTTGAGGGAGTCTGTTGGGTATTGTCCACAGTTCAGTGTGCCACATGGATGTCAAGTGCTTGGACAGTGACCTGCAAGTTTTATCCCTCAGAATTTGCTGTCTATATCAATTCAATTAATTTAGCTGCAAATCTATGAATCATTTTTCACCTGCGTTAAACTGATGAACTGGGTAGGATTTATTGCTTTCCTGCCAAGACAGGAGAACATTGATATGATACCCCAGCAGCATGTGATAAGATAGCACATCAACTGTTATTGTAGAAAACAAAGCTCATGGTGGAGGGGCTAACATATTGCCACAGAGAGAAGAATGGCCAGCCAAGGGGGAACAGAGTAAGCAAAAATGAGATTTTTTTTTCCAGTCAGTAAGACGTAACCAGTGGTAATGGTGGGCTAATAACTTTTGATAAAAAATGATTTGGATGACAAGATGGAAGGTACAGTTGTGCTAAATTTGTGACCAACATATAGTTTGGCCAGAAACCTAACTGGGAAGAGAACATCAGGATATTGGTTAGGTTAAGCGAGTCAGCAATCATCTGGCAACTGCGTTATTATGTGGGAAATTGTGAAATTGTCCACTTCGACAGAAGAATAAGCTGAGGGGTGACCTTACAGAAGTTTAAAAATTCATGAGGGGCATGGATAGGGTGAATAGCCAAGGCCATTTTCCCAGGGTCAGGGAGGCCAAAACTAGAGGGACTTGGTTTAAGGTGAGAAGAGAAAGATTTAAAAGAGACCTAATTGGTAACTTTTTCATGCAAAGGGTAGTGCCTGTGTGGAATGAGCTGCCAGAGGAAGTGGAGGAGACTGGGTCAATTACAACATTTAAAAGGCATCTGGATGGGTACATGAATAGGAAGGGTTTAGAGGGATATGGGCCAAATGCTGGCAATTGGGACTAGATTAATTTAGGATATCTGGTCAGCATTGGCAAGTTGGACCGAAGGGGCTGTTTCTGTGCTGTACAACTCTATGACTCTTAATGAAGACAGCTATTAACTCAATGGCGATAGACTGCAGAGCTCTGCTATGCAGAGGGGTAGTGGGTGCCTTCCAATTTCAAGTGTAAAAGTTTAGCAAGCAGGTACAGCAAGCAATGAGGTAAGGTCATAGAAGATCAATGTCTATTGCCATGGGAACTGCATACAAAAGTCAAAAAGATTAGGCTTTATTTATACAGGATATTTGGGACATGACAGCTAGAATACAGTGTAATGTTCTTGTCTCCTTATTGAAGGAAGGATACAAATAAACCATAAGCAGGTCAGTGATGGTTCACCTGGAATGGGCAGGTTGTCTTATGAGGAAAAGTTGGACAGGCTAGGTCTGCGTCTACTGCAATTCAGAAGATGTGACTTTACTGAAACATATTACATCCTGAAGGGTCTTGGCAGTGTGGAAGTGAAAAGTATGTTTCCTTTTGTGGGATATTCTAGGCATTATTGTTTAAAAATAAGGGGTCACCTATTTAGCACAGAGACGAGGAGAATTATTTTCTTACCAAGAGTCCTATTTTTTTGGGAATCTCTTCCTCAAAAGGTGGTGGAAACAGAGATTTTGAATCTTTTTAAGTTTGGAAAGATTGTTAGATTTATTCAGTGGCACGGTCAGTTTGAGGGTGAATTCACATTTCCGTCTCTCAAGTGTGTCACGCTCCACATTAACTTGGAGGCCTGGGATACATGAGCGCCCACACAGCTTTTGCAAAAACACACATTTCTAATTCATAAGTGACATGGTCTTGCTCATGGATGCTGTCAATCTACTGAGGGCACAAACATAGGGAGTTAAATAAAGGACTAGGTTCTGCCATGATACATTACATAAAGAATTTCTAATTGCCATGCATGCAACGCACCATTGGCAAAGTTTTTAACTATAATGGCACCGACTTTAAATTCTAATGTACTCCTGTCTGAAAAGCAGTATCAGCTACCCAATCGAAAGCCATGCAATCTCACAAAGGAAGTGGATTAGACCATTCAACCCATTGAGATTGCTACACCATGAGTTGGTGTGTTTTTAGTGTTCTGCGCCTTGACTTCACCCATGTATTTTGGCTCAGCACCCTTGCCTAACAAGGGTCTATCAATGTCAGTTCTGAATTGTAACCCTCACACCTTCTTTTTGTAGGATTTTTAAGAAGGTGTGAGACTTTCAGTTTTCCACCAGCCTGTGCTGGGATTCCTGAAGGGGCTCCTGACATCCTCTCAAGCAGCAGAGCTCAAGGTTGAAGGACACATCCCTTTCCCCAGTTGCTATTTCTGACTATTTGCAACACAGTGAACTGCACATCGGCTTGTGCACTCCAATGTAATTAAAGGAAGTTTACAAGTGCATTGAAAAAAAACCCATCTTGACTGTAAGCATCTAATCATGACAGACAAAATTCTTCAATGCTCTTGTTTTTCTATGAGACGGCTGTATTGCTAGCAACTGTACTGAAGTGATTTATCTTTCCATCAGCAACTATAATTGGCACACAAAGTTTTTCCAATTATGTAAACTGCTTAAATGACAAGGGAATAGCAACTGTCAGAACTTAGACTCCAACTTTCTGCTTTTATTCTGACGGATCAGCTAAACTGTCAGTTTTCCTGAGCAGGTCTGCTGAGTAGTTGCTGCAACGGTTCAGGACTTTAGGGAGATCACATCTGGAGTAAGTGCATGGTTTTGGTCTTTGCACCCGAGAAAGGAATGAATTGCTTCAGAAGTGGGGAGGGGCAAAAATGACAATTAGAAATTATTTCTGCAATGTATCATGGCAGAACCTGGTCCTTTATTCAACTCCCTATGCTTGTGCCCTCAGTAGATTGACAGCATACATGAGCAAGACCATGTCACTCATGAATTTCAAATGTGTGTCTTTGCAAAAGCTGTGTTAGCGTTAGATAAATTGTTACTTGTTGATTGTAAAGTGGGTGTCAGGGATTTATTTTATTTTACCACGAGAAGTTGCTGAAAAGCTGGCTACACCACTTTTCACATTCCTTTTACAGATTACGGGGCAGATGCTCCCCTTTGGGTGTTTCAGTTTCAGTTCTCAGAGGGAGGTCAACCTCTGCTTTATAACAGTGGGCACTGGGCAACAACATCTCTGTGCATGATCAAGGGCATTGACCCTTTCTCCATGGACATTGACATCAGGCATTTGCCAACCCATCACAACTATCCTGGCACTTTGTTTGCACAGACTTACAGTGCAGCATGCACTAGCACCTCACATTGAAAGGCTGAAGGGACAGGCACCCAACTCATAGACTAGACCAGGCTTCACGTCAGGGCTGCTTACCACATTGATTCTTGGGATGAGACAACTGCACCTCGAAACAAAATCTGTCTCTTCAACCCGGAGGTCAGAAGAATTGGAGGATCTTAATTTCACCAGGAATTAAGGCGACAAGGCAATAGCTGTTGGTTGATTAATTAATCAATAGCACCAATTGATGACTGTATTTTTAAAGGGGGAACAGCTCAGTTCGGGGAAAGAGAACAGGTGGACTGAAGCAGTCAATAAAATCTCTGCACGAAAGATCTCTGTCTTGCAATTTCTGTTTGACCAGACTGGTTACATGCTGTGAAAAAAGCATTAAAACAGCACTGAAATAAGTAAGGTTGTGAGGGGTATTGTCAAGGTATATGCGAAAGGCCTGTTTCTCCTGGCTGGAGATTCTAGAACTTGTCATTTAGGGTTGAGGTGAGGAAAATCTTCAGAATTGTCCCCTGGAGGGTTTTAAATGCTCATTTATTGAATGTGACCGTGACTGAGGTCAATAGGTTTTTGAAGTCTAAGCAGTTCAGTCGGAGATCAGTTGGGGATTCAAGGTGAAGTCAACGATCAGCTACAACTCTCTTAATTGGTACCGCCATACAGCCCAATTCTACTGAGAGTGGAATCACATCATTTTACAGCATGGAAAGAGGTCCTTCAGCCTATCCTGTCTGTGTTCATAATCAAGCACCAATATACTCTCATCCCATTTCCCAGCACATGGTCCCAACAGCCTCGTATGCTATGGCGCTTCAAGTGATCACCAAAATACTTTGTAAATGTTGCGATGGTTCATGCTTCCAGCACCCTTTCAGGTGGTGAGTTCCAGATACCAGCCAAATGGAAAGAGTGAAAAGATTCTTCCTTAAATACCTTCCAAACTTCGCATCTTAAATATATGCTGCATTGATCCCTCCACATGCCTCTTTTCATTCCACACACTTCGATCAGGACATCTCTCCCTCACCCTCAGAGAGACAACCATAGCCTATCTAGTCTCTCGCCAGAGCTGAAACACTCCAACCCAGGCCATATCCTGGTGAATCTCTTCTCCAACCTCTCCAATGCAATCACATCTTTCTTCCAGTGTGCCATCTGAACTACGCACAATACTCCCAACTTTTCGTGCAATCCCTTGCACTTCAGGCTTTTCACACCCTATCTCATGCTTGGGAAAAGGTGGATGCCTTCTTTGTTTGAGATCGTGCACCGTGCAGTGCCTTACAGTTCCCATGTCAGAAGAATTTGCAAGAGAGCCTGGCACTACCACTACTGCCCAAAGATGAGAAGGCTTTGCTGTCTCTCAACCACCACAATTTGAGAAAAAAAAACAGGGTTGCAGAAAGAATTAAAAACATACCAGGAGTAGCAAAAGTGATGATAAAAATGATGCAAAGAGTTGTAATTGCGAACTTCGTGGGGTTGGATTCAAGCACAGACAATCAGAAATGTAAAACTTTCAACATTGATTGGTGTGAGAGGTAGTATGAGGGCAACCTGTCAATTTGCTGATGCAAGAGATTTAAAAAATTAACATGGACAATCAAATGTTCAAGGGTCCTACAGAGATTACAGAGCCCCGGCCTGCCTGGCATATCATGTGTGCCACCTTCAGAGAACCAAACAAAATGGAATCACAGTACATTTGTGCACATGAAGAGGGGAGATGATTGAGACTACTGCTATTCTCATGCACTAACTTTAGGTATAATGTTAATGTTCACATTCTAATCTTACGTACCAAACTGTATCAAGTCAAAAATCACAGGGAACAAGTAGGGTCTCTAACTAGTCTTGAACAAGTCACCACAAATGCTCAGAGTGTTTATTTAACAAATCCCCAATGATTCTGCTCGTTGTGAACATCAAGGTGCCAATCTCATCAGTACTCAGATGTTGAATTTGAGTACTGATTTCACAATATTCTTGATCATACAACTGTCTCCCTGTTCTCCTGAGTCTACTAGCCTGCAATGAACTAAAAGGAAATGGTTTCGTCAAACACTGCACTCCAATCCTGCATTGTTGTCCATGTCAAGAAATCATTGTGCCCTCTTTATTCAAGACCACCGGTTCCAGTTCAGATTGGCTGCAAAGTATCATTCTATCAGATAAATTTGCAACCCTCCCTGATGCAACGTTTGAATACATTGTGCAAGCTGTACAGAGCAGACTGTCACATACCCAACAGAGTTTCCTCACCCTGGATGTACTGCTGCTAGAAAATGCCAAGAATGAAGATTTGTTCATTGGTTGAGGCACTGGTGACACCTTGGAACAAAGACATGAAAAGCTTTAGCAATGTCATAAGAAATGAATAGGAGTTAGCCATGGTGGCCTCAAGCCCGCTTTGTCATTCAACTAAATCACGGTTGATGTTCTACCTCCGTGCCATTTTCCCACACTATCTTACATCCCTGGAGGTAATTCTTCCACAAAATCTCCATTGTCCTTGATGTAATTTCCCTGCACAGGCCCCACATCCCTTGATGTCATTAATATCTAGAATTGTCTTGTATGCAACGATTGAATTTTCCCAGGATATACGGACTGTAGGAGGTTGAGGGGTGACCTTATCGAGATTTATAATATCATGAAGAGGATAAGTAGGGTTAATGGCGGGCGCCTTTTCCCTTGGGTGAAGGATTTCAAGACGAGGGGGCAGATTTTTAAGGTGAGATGAGAGAGAGAGATGGAAAAAATGTAACCCCTCTGACCTGTCCTCTGGAGTAAGACAGTAGGACGGCTGGCAGTGGGTGATCCCTGGGTTCAAAGACCCCCGGGAGTGGAAACCCTGCCTTTCCCGAGGTTCCCCTGACCCTGAAGTGCTGATGCCAATCGGAGGCAGGCAGTGCCTCATTGACCTGTGCATCATGTACCAACTGGATGCTAAGGTCAATGAAGGACCCAGGTCACAAGACAGTGAGCACAGTGGAGAGGCTGTGGGAAGACAGGGTTGTCGGTGCACTTGGGTGAGGGTGTGGGGGGTTAGGAAAGGTGGCGGCAGTGCCATGGGCATGGGCACAGGGTGGGGGGGAGCGCAGATAGAAAAAGATCAAATCGCTCTTTGAATGGACCAATCTGAGAGACAGCCAGATAGACCGCCATGGCTTAAAATGAAACCACAGATGTCGGCAATCTGAAATTCAAACAAGGAGTGATGCAAATTCTCAGCACCATGAGGCCTGGACCAGTGGGCTAAGACCCGCGTTTGAGGTGGTGAGGGGGATAGGTGGTCTCACCCAGCAGCTGGAAACGTCAGTGAGGGGGGTGCGGAGAGGTGCTCCATGGCTACCGTTTCAAGGCATGGGAGGCAATGGACTGCCCCCACCCTCTACACCAGCTGAAAAGGACAGAAAAGGCCACACACAGTTTCAGCTGCCATGCACTCTCTGCCCCACTATCCCTACTCAGAAGCTTCGGTCTGGCAGACACGATGGTGTCTGTATATCTGTGCATCTTCAGAGTGAGCTATGATGGTGTGAGACGAGGCTTAAAGCATCTACTAAAAGGATAATAGATGGGACTGTTTAGCACGAGAAAGCAAGCATGTAACTGCAGAGATGTGCCATTTAGCTCACCCGGCAAGATATTGCACTGATTTACACCCAGTCAAACTACTAAACAGGGTCTTTATTTTCTTTCCTTTCCACTCACAATTTCAGCAATTTGTCCTGGCGCACAGCTGCACTGCCACAAATAGATTGACATCTTTGGTCGACGTTTCATCTGCTTCAACTCAGGGAGTGTGTACCGGGTGTTTGACCCAATATAGACTGGGTGCATGTGCCTCTGAGCCAGGCTTATGCTCCCCTCACTGCCCCTGCTCCTCCTCCCCTCCCCCCACCCTACCTCACCTCCCCCCCCCCCGCACCCCAGGTCTTAGGAAAGAATCTGTGCAGTGCGTCAAACCAAGTTGGATGGTTTGAGCTATAGGGAGAGGCTGAATAGGCTGGGGCTATTTTCCCCAGAGTATCGGAGGCTGACCTTATCGAGATTTCTAAAATCATGAGGGGCATGGATAGGGTGAATAGCCAAAGTCTTTTCCCAAGGGTAAGGGAGTCCAAAACTACAGGACATAGGTTTAAGGTGAGATGGGAAAGATTTAGAAAGGACCTAAGGGGCAATGCTTTCACGCAGAAGGTGGTGTGTGTATGGAATGAGCTGCCAGAGGAAGTGGTGTAGGCTGGTACAATTACAATATTTAAAAGGCATCTGGATGGGTATATGAATAGGAAGGGTTGAGGGGAATATGGGCCAAATGCTGGCAAATAGGACTAGATTAATTTAGGATATCTGGTTTGCATGGTTGAGTTGGACCGTAGGGTCTGTTTCCACACTGCACAATACTATGACTTTAAGTCAATCTCCACAATATCCCCAAAATCCCACGTCTTCCTCCACAATGAATCCACTCTGCCTGCTCATGCTTCAGGAATAATACTGTCACAGTGCCATGCAATGGTGAGGTGCTAGCAGTGTGTGATACACTTATCCTTGTGTCTGATGGCCATGGGTCCAAATGCCCCTCTGGGAGCTTGAGCACCTGAAGCCAGTCAGAAGCAAAACTGTGTTGCTGTGTTGGATATGTCATCTTTCCAATGAGGCATTAAACTGTTGCCCCATCTGCCCTCCACAGAGGACATTTAACGCCCCTTGGATCAGGAGCAGGAACAGGTTGCCTGGCCCTTCAATAACGTCATGGCTGATCTGATTGCTCACAGCCTTGCCGTCCCCAGGTAACTTCACTCCCCCCTTGTTCATCAGAAGGATTTCAAGGCTCTGCTTTCATTGCCCTTTCGGGAAGGGAGCTCCAGATACGGCACTCGATTTCATCCGCATGAATGGGCCAGTATGAAACATCACAAGATCAGAACAAATTGTCTCATCGTTTGTTTCACAGATGTTTGTGGGATCTTTCTATCCACAAATTAATTGCTGCACTTCCCAACATTACAATGTGACGGCCCTTTCAAAGTAGCGAATTGGCTGTCCAGATACTTGTGGTCGCATTATTGGCCCATTCGGTCCTGCAGTGTCTGCTCTTCTATTCCATATGATGACTGTTGTCTATCTCAATATTCCCACTTTCTCCTTATACCCCTTGGTGATTTTAGTATCGAACAAAAAAATCAATATCTTTTTTGAACATACTCAGTGACTCAGACTCCCCAGCCCTCCTGTGGTTGCATATTTCACAGGGTGACCACCCTCTGTGTGAAGAAATGATTACTCATCCTGAATCCTCAATGGACTACCCTCTACCCTGAGACTGTGTCTCCTGGTTCTAGACTTCCCAACCTGGGAAAACATCCTCCCTGCATCGAGTTTGTGCAGCGCTGTTACAAGTTTATACATTTCTATCATTCTTCTCAATTCCAGTGAATACAGGCCCAGTCAAACCAATCTCTCCTCATTTGAACAGTCCTGCCAGCCCCAAGATAAGCCGAACCCGAGGTTGTGAAAGTTGCTGCTTTAAGACAAGTTCCTTCTTCATTTGATTTTATGCCATCCATTCAAAACCAAATTCACAACTTATCAAGAATAGATTAAAATAACACATTTTTGACATGTTAATTTTGTTCTGCTCTTCACAGATGCATTAACATGTTGCAGGATATCTGATGGTTACTCCTTTGAAGAATTGAGCCAGTTTGCAGAATGACAAAGTGATAACTGATAGAGTCTATAACTTTATAAACGTCACAGTGAAGTGGCCCTAAATTTCCTTGTTCCACAGCAACAATCCTGTCAATGTGAAAATCCCTAGGATGGTTTTTCTCCCTAGTGTCCTGGCAATGCATGTACTCCAATCAATATCATGCAGATTGACTATATAGTCATCGTTACATTTTTGCTGGGAGCAAAGTTTGCAGTTTCATTTCCTTGAACATGACTTTGGCTGTCAAACAGTTGGGGACTTCCTGAAAATAGAACATAGAACATAGAACATGGAACAGTACAGCACAGTACAGGCCCTTCGGCCCACGATGTTGTGCTGAACTTTTACCCTAAACCTAAGGTCTACCTAACCTCCACCCCTACCTTATACTATCATCCATATGCCTATCTAATAGCCGCTTAAATGCCCCTAATGAGGCCAACTCCACTACCCTCTCCAGCAATGCATTCCATGCTCGTACCACTCTCTGAGATAAGAATCTACCTCTGACGTCTCTCCTGTATCTACCTCCACTCACTTTAAAACTATGCCCCCTCGTAATAGCTACCTCCACCCTAGGAAAAAATCTCTGGCTGTCTACTCTATCTATACCTCTGATCATTTTGTACACCTCTATCAAGTCACCTCTCATCCTTTGTCATTCGAAAGAGAAAAGCCCTAGCTCTCTTAACCTTTCCTCGTTAGACCTTCCCTCCATTCCAGGCAACATCCTGGTAAATCTCCTTTGCACCTTTTCCAACGCCTCCACATCTTTCCTGTAATGAGGCGACCAGAACTGGACACAATACTCCAGATGTGGCCAAACCAGGCTTTTGTATAACTGGAGCATAACTTCTTGGCTCTTGAACTCGATCCCTCTATTAATGAAAGCTAACACACCATACACCTTCTTAACAACTCTATCCACCTGGGTGGCAGCTTTCAGGGAACTGTGAACATGAACCCCAAGATCCCTCTGCTCCTCCACACTGCCAAGAATCTTTTCGTTAACCCTGTATTCTGCTTTCAAGTTTGTCCTTCCAAAATGAATCACCTCACAATTTTCAGGGTTAAACTCCATCTGCCACTTCTCAGCCCAGCTCTGCATCCTATCAATGTCCCTCTGTAACCTAGAACAGCCCTCCACACTGTGCACAACGCGACCCACCTTTGTATCGTCTGCGAACTTACTAATCCACCCTTCCACTCCTTCATCCAAATCATTTACAAAAATCACAAATAGAAGAGGACCCAGAACAGATCCTTGTGGTACACCACTCGTAACTGAGCACCATGTTGAATATTTTCCGTCCACTACCACCCTTTGTCTTCTAAGGGTCAGCCAATTCTGAATCCAATCTGCCACATTTCCCCCTATCCCATGCCTCCTTACCTTCTGCATGAGCCTACCATGGGGAACCTTAGCAAACGCCTTACTTAAATCCATGTATACCACATCCACTGCTCTACCTTCATCCACGTGTTTGGTCACCTCTTCAAAGAATTCAATAAGGTTTGTGAGGCATGATCGACTCTTCACAAATCCATGCTGACTATCACGAATCAAACTATGCCTTTCCAAGTGATCATAAATCCTATCTCTAAGAGCCCTTTCCAATAATTTGGCCAACACTGATGTAAGGCTAACTGGCCTGTAATTTCCGGGGTTATCCCTATTCCCTTTTTTTGAACAAGGGAATAACGTTTGCCTCTCTCCAATCTTCCGGCTCTATACCTGTGGACAGAAAGGCTCCATACAAATGCATTCTCTTCATGTAATAAAACAAAGGACTGGAGATGTTGGAGAAATTCAGCGGGTCTGGCAGCACCTGTAGGATGAAAGCGGAATTAATATTTGAGTCCAGTGACTTGTCATCATAACTGAGAGCAGCTTGGAAAAGGTGCTATTTATGTTGAAGATGGGGGTGGGGGGGAGGGAGGGGAGAACAGGTGAGCGGACATGTGGAAACGGAGCCCAGACAGAGAAATAGGAAAGGGGTTGGCAGATGAGGGGATTATTGACAGTCAGCCAAGACAGGAGAGATGCTGAAGGAGTGATAATGAGAGCTGAGAACCAGGGAGAATGGGTTGGCTCTGTTGAAAGCAGCGCATGTCATGAGAGGACCAGGGTGTGGGGGTGGGTTAAAAAAAAAAACATGGAAGGATGTAATCAGACTCTGAAGTTATTAAACTCAGTATTCAGTCCTGAAGGCTGCAGAGTCCCAAGGCAAAAGATGAGATTCAAGATTGCACTGAGGCTCACTGAAGCACTGCAGCAAGTCTGACAATAGCAATATTGGTGTCAGAATATGGTGGGGTGCAGAAATGGCGGGCAACTGGAATCTCAGGATCATTTTTACAGACAGAACATTGGTGTTCCGCAAAGCACTCACCCAGTCTGTGCTTAGTCCCTCAAATGTAGAGGAGACCACATTGTGAACAGAGATTGTCATAGGCTAGTTCGAGTGAAGCGCAGGTAAATGACTGCTTCACCTGGAAGGTGTGTCTTGACCCTTGGATATTGAGGTGGGAGGAAGTAAACGGGCAAAGTTACACCTTCTGCGGTTGCAGGGGAAGGTGCCAAGAGGTTTGGGGATGTGCTGGGAGTGGGGGAGGAGTGTACCAGTGTGTCTTAGAGGGAACGGTTCCTGCGAAATGCTGACAAAGGAGGGGAGGGGAATATGCGTTTGGCGGTGGCATCCCACTGGATGTGGCAGAAATGGCAGCTAAGATCCTTTCAATTCAGAGGCTGGTGGGATGGAATGTGAGGACAAGAGGATTCCTGTTGTTGTTGTGGGAGGGAAGAGAAGGGTTGAGGGCACAAGAGCAAGAGATGGGTTGGACATGGCGTAGGGTCCTATCAACCACCGAGAAATCCTCAGTTGAGGAAAAAGCTGGACATTTCTGAGGCTCCCCTGTGGAAGGTGGCATCATCAGATGGAAATGGAGGAACTGGGAAAACAGGATGGAGCCGTTACAAGAAACAGGGTGTGGGGATGTATAGTCCAGGTTACTATGGGAATCAGTGGGTTTGTAATGGATATCAGAGGCCAGCCTATCCCCAGATATGGAAACAGAGATATCAAGGAAGGGAAGGGAGAAGCCATACATGAAGCAGGTGAAGGTGAGAACAGGGTGGAATTTGGAAGCAGTATTGATAAATTTTTTTCATTTTCTGCAAAGAGGAGAACAGTGCCACTGATGTCATCGCTGTACTGGAGAAAGAGTTGTGGGTAGGGGCCGGAGTAAGATTAGAACAAGGTATGTTCAACGTACTACACAAAGAGACAGGTATGACTGGGTTTAATTCCAACCTCAGGGTTAAAGGGATAGGGTAGGGGGCTGGGTCGAGGTACGATGCTCTTCAGAGGGTCAGTGTGGGCTCAATGGGCCAAATGGCCTGCTTTCTAGGATTCACTGTTTGTCCCACATAATTCAATCATATTTTGCCGTCTGGTTGCCAACTGCTTGGTTGATGTAGAGTGAACCAAAGCACATGGTTCCCATTCTTTTAACATTTTATTGATTCATTGCTGGTCAGGTCAGCATTTATTGTCCATCTGCAATTGCCCAGAATGGAGTTAAGTGTTAAACATTGCTGTGGCTCTGGAGTCACATGTATGCCAAACCCAGGTAAAAATGGCAGACTTTCTTCCCCAAAGGATATGAGCGAACCAGACGCATTCTTCTCTCCGAGATAGTAGGAACTGCAGATGCTGGAGAATCCGAGACAACAAGGTGCAGGGCTGGATGAACACAGCAGGCCAAGCAGCATCATAGGAGCAGAGAGGCTGACGTTTCGGGCCTAGACCCTTCATCAGAAAAGGGGGAGGGGAAGGGGGTTTTGAAATAAATAGGGAGAGAGTGGGAGGCGGATAGAAGAGGGATAGAGGAGAGGATAGGTGGAGAGGAAACAAACAGGTCGAAGAGGCGGGGATGGAGCCAGTAAAGGTGAGTGTAGGTAGGGAGTTAGGAAGGGGATAGGTCAGTCCAGGGAGGACGGACAGGTCAAGGGGGCGGGATGAGGTTGGTCGGTAGGAGATGGAGGTGCGGCTTGAGGTGGGAGGAGGGGATAGGTGGGAGGAAGAACAGGTTAGGGAGGCAGGGACGAGCTGGACTGGTTTTGGGATGCGGTGGGGGGAGGGGAGATTTTGAAACTTGTGAAATCCACATTGATACCATTGGGCTGCAGGGTTCCCAAGCGGAATATGAGTTGCTGTTCCTGCAACCTTCGGGTGGCATCGTTGTGGCACTGCAGGAGGCCCAGGATGGACATGTCGTCTGAGGAATGGGAGGGGGAGTTGAAATGGTTCGCGACTGGGAGGTGCAGTTGTTTGTTGCGAACCGAGCGTAAGTGTTCTGCAAAGCGGTCCCCGAGTCTCCGCTTGGTTTCCCCGATGTAGAGGAAGCCACACCGGGTACAGCGGATGCAGTATACCACATTGGCAGATGTGCAGGTGAACATCTGCTTGATGTGGAAAGTCTTCTTGGGGCCTGGGTTGGGGGTGAGGGAGGAGGTGTAGGGGCAGGTGTAGCACTTCCTGCGGTTGCAGGGAGTGCTCATCAGGAAGCTCTTAATTCCAGATTTTTATTCAATTCAAATGCCGCCATCTGCCATGGCAAGATTCAAACGTGGGTCCCGACAACATGACCTGGGTCTCTGAATTAATCATTTAAAGACAGTACCACTGGGCCATGACCTCCCCAAAAATATGTCAAGTCTGAAGGAAAGCACTGGCTCATTGAATAGACACAGCCCATTGAACCCAACCACGTCCTATGCTCTACAACCCATGTTTCCTCATACAAATCTACACATCACCAGGATGTTTAGAACAGGTGAGCCATCTGTTGTGATTGGAATAAGCAAGGATTATCAATGCTGAAAGTGTTCATCAACCAGGCACCCTGCTTTATCATTTCCCAGGGTCTGATAGAGTTAGACAGCACAGAAACAAACCCGTCAGTCCAACCAGTGCATGATGAACATCATCCCAATCTAAACTAGTCCCATCTACCTGCTCCTGGTCTATATTCCTCCAACCTTTCCTATTCATATACTTATCCAAATGTCTTCTAAACATTGTAATTGTACTTAAATGCCACTCTCTCTCCTTTCTTGCCTCCTGTCCTATCCTTCCCAGAGCATCTAAACCCCAGAACATTGAGCTACCAGTCCTGTCCATCTCTCAGTCAAGTTTTTGTAACAGCTATAACATCCCCAATCCCATGTTCTTAAACATGCCCTGAGTTCATCAGCCTTACCTAAGACCCCTTGCTTTGAAATGCATGTAATTTACTTCTTCAGAGTTACTTGTACTTGATGCAGATCACTGGTCCCATCTTGTAAACTGGTTTCTGCCAACCACAGGCAAGAGCAGGTTTTGAGATGGGATCTTCACTTGCCGAACAATCTCCTGATAAGCAGTTCTAAAGGAATTTTGAAGACTGGCAACGCCGAGGGACCTACATCTCAGCAAGTGCCTTCAGCTTTGAGCCAAGGAGGAAGAGCGTGGAAGAGTCAGCAAGCCTCCGCTCGCTCCTCGTGATGCTCTCTTCGGTGCAGGGCTCACTACCTCACCTCACAAGAGGATGCTCCGAAGACAGGCACAGGCAGCAATTGCTTGAGTCCCTCCTGCTCCCCACAAAGCACCTCCGTACACTGACTGCGACCCCTCAAGCACATCTGCATTCCCATTCCACAACCAACACCAACATTATCATCAGCACCAGCACAAATGAAGTTGGAAACAGCATGGTTTTGTCAAGATCCCCTTTGGTCTCATCCCAACAACAGTCTACAGACTCTTGCTGGATGTCATCTCTCTGCTTTGCGGTTCCAATCCCTGCCCCAGGTTTTCATGAATGACGGCACTGCAGTTGGGGTGGGAGGTGGGAGTGGGCTGCGACTGACACTGACCAAACTCCTCACTATACCAAGGAGAAATTCATCAGCCTGCACCAGCAGCGAGCATGGCTCCCTAAGGTTGTCTAATTGCTTTTGCAGATATTACAGTGCCCGAACTTAATTATTTTGAACACAAGGATCAGCATATGTAATTAGAACAGGAAAAAAAGATTAAAAGGCGATCCCATGAACATTCAAAAAGCAAATTATCTCTGTTTTTTGTAAAAAAAAATCTCTTGTGAAATATCTACATTTGTCCTGAGAATCACTTCCTTAAATACATCAAGTACAATCAACTCTAATTAAAAGGAGAAGCCTTCCATTTTACGAACATGTCACTCAGCAATTAATTTGAAAGCAACCACAGTGACCCTCAAGGACTCTGATAACATGTTGAGTTTGCAGCTCGAAAATACAGTCTTGTACTTTTTTGGTCCAGTGAAACCCTACTTGTAAAGCTTCTGACCAATCATTAACTCTGTTTCTCTCTCCAGGTGCTGTCTGGTCTGTACAGATTTACAATATTTTCAGTTCCAGTGCCCGCGAAGAGTGTCCACTGAACCTCTATTTCCTATCAAGCTACATCAACCCCATCTCCATTCTCCTGTTGTGAACAAGCTCCAGGTGTCCTGTCCCGCACAACATTCATCCTGACCCTGACCCAATCAACAACATACTGCATTTATCTAGCACCTCTGGCACAGCAGACCTCTGTTGCAGGAATGTTACCAAGCAAAATCTCTTGGCATACTCAGAGCTATAAGGGAGGATGAACAAAAGCGTGGCCAAAAAGAGATTTATTTTTAGGAGTGGAACCAAGGATGAAAAAGAGGCAAAGGGGGTCGAGGGAGGAACCAGAGTGCCTGAGGGTTCAAAAGCCAAAGGAAGTGCCGGCCGTGGAAGTGCAATTAATAATAGCGATGCGTAAGAACCAGGGGTCGGAAGGGTGCAGAGATCCTGAAGAGACAGATGGATGCTGAAGGAGGATGTGGAGAAAGAAAAGGAGAGAACATGGACTCTGACTGTGCTCCCTGCTGACTTTGACAAACCCAATTCATGAGGCAGACACCTCCACTTAGCTGTGTGAACACCGCCTACCCCTGCCCTTACCCCCACCCTCCTCTGTTTCTGGGAAAGTCAGCACAGTGAGCAAATAGGAGGGCAGTCATGTGCGTTATGCCACCAGTCTAACCCAGTCAGGATGGTAAACTGCCGCTCAATCTGATCTTTAGGGTCTAATAAGCGAAGGATTTAGGGCCGAGGTGGGGAATTGAACTTGGCGTATAAGTCCATAGACCCCTGAAGGCGTCAACACAGGTCGACAGGGTGCTTAAGGAGGCATATGGGATGCTTATCTTCATTAGCGAAGGCACAGAATATAGGAGGAAGGCAGTCTTATTACAACTTTATAAAATATTGTTTAGGCCAAGATGGAATGCTATGCAATTCTGGTCACCTCATTGCCTGCAGGATGCGATTGTTTTGGAGAGGTGCAGAGAACAGTCACCATGACAGCAAGCCTCAGTTATGAGGAGAGACGACATTATCTGGGTTTGTTTATCTTGGAGCAGAGAAGGCTCGGGGCATTTTATTCAGGCGTACAAAATTATGAGAGACACGGTAGAACAAAAACAGATGACCTTATAGAGGTTTATAAAATCATGAGGGGTACAGATAGGGTTAATGGTAGGTGGCCTAGACCTAGGATGGGGAATTTCAAGCTTGCGCCATATTCTTAAGGTGAGAGGAGAGAGATTTAAAAAAGACATGAGGGTCAAATTTTTTACACAGAGGGTGGTTCGCGTGTGGAATGAACTTCACAGGAATTGGGGGATGTGGGTACAGTTGCAACGTTTAAAAGACACCTAGCGAAGTACAAGAATAGGAAAAGTTTGGATGGATATGGTCCAGGGGCAGGCAGGTGGGACTAGTTTCATTTGGGATTATGTTCGGCACGGACTGGTTGGACCATAAGGTCTGTTTCCGTGCTGTATGACTCCGTCTATCTAAAAACAGAAATTGTTGGGAAAACTCAGCAAGTCTGGTAGCATCTGTCGAGAGAAAGCAGGGTTAACATTTTGGGGCCAGTGACCCTTCTTCAGATCATGAAAATCTTTTCCTCATAGCAGATGTATCGAAGACCAGAGGACATACATAAGTATAAGGGGAGGAGTAAGTGGTTTAGAGGGAATTTGAGGGTGGTAGAAACATGAAATGTGCTGCCTGAGAGGGTAGTGGAGGCAGGTACTCTCATAACATTCAAGAAGCATCTGGATGATGCCAGGGGATAGTAGGTTACGGACCAAGTTCAGGTAAATGAGAACAGTATATTTTGGTGTTTGCTGATCGGCATGGACATGGCATGCTTGTTTCTATGCTGCACGACTCTCTATGACTTTAGGCTTTGTGCTAGCATTGGTAAGGATGCTTGGAGGGAGTTCACAAAATAAAAGCACATATAAAGAAAACACCTTGATTGGATATTAGAGGAAGGGACACATTCTGAAGGAGGCATGTCATTTCGAAGAATTATCATTCCAAAAGAGAATTACTGTCGAGTAGACCTGAAAAAGGATTTTACATTGCCAGCTAAAGAATAAATAAGAAAAGGTGATAAAAAGAGTGATCAAGAAGATAACACACACCGTTTCATCAGTCTTTTCAGCAGACTCTTAACAGCTGAAAGAACATGCATTTACAAAACATCTTATCACATTTCCCAATACTTCCTTAAAATACTTCGGCAACAATAGACTCTGAAATGCATTCACCGTTGACATCTAGGTGAATGTAAAACTGATCGAATGACTTTGAGAGTTTTTTTTAAAGAAAAGTTTTCTTCAGCTTCTGCTTGAGGCACTGGGTCAGTGTCCTGAGACTTGCTCCTTCACAGTACTGTGGACACACTGATATAATATGAACTGCAGTGATTTAAGAAGCGAGCTCAATGTCATTGTCTCAGTTAGGAAAGGGCAGCAGGAACAAGCAAAGAAAAGAACAAAACCTCATCATTGCGAGCAAAGCTTGAATTTAATGTCTGTCGGTATGGAGCCGAACAGACACCTCAAAGTATATTAAGAAGGTAGGCTGGATCCTGACATTGTTTTTATTTTGAAGGTAAATGTCAGGTGCTGTGTTCCAGATGCAATTCGATTGATCAAACTACTCAAATTTTAGCAAAACACAATTTATTCAAACACGATAGTTAACATACAACCAAAGAAAGAACGAACTTGGAATAACTTAACTCTACTGGAAACAGAATCATAGATGCAGCAACTATTACGAATTAACTGTTCCAATATAGTAACATCCCACAAGCACACCCTTGGCAAAAAGGCGAATTCAGAAAACAGATTTGGTCTCACATGCAATCCAGCAGCCCAGGCAGAGAAGCCCCCCCAGCTTTTGGCTGGCATTGAGAGAGTGAAAAATAGCTTCCACTTCTTCAAGATCCCAACAACAACTGCCGAAAGCTGAAACTAAAAATCCTGGATCTGTGAGAGCTTGACCACACCCATTCAGGCTGCTTCTATTGTTTCAACTTCTTCAAAACAAAACCCAAGGCCTCACAAGGTGTTTATCTTCTCACAGACTGCTTTTCACCTATCCCCCCATCTCTTTCTCTAAAAGAAACCAGGACAATACACACCTCTCAAAGTCACAGTATTGTCACAGGGTCTCTTGTTTTTTTCTGCATAGGTGGTGGCAAGTTGACATTTAACACTCCTCCATATTCTCAAAATATGAGCATTTTGGAATCTTGACCTGTGGGTCAAATGAGGCCTTGGTTGACATCTAAGTTCAGAGTTGAAACTTTGAAAGGTGTTGCATTCCTTTGGTCATGCACCCAAGTGCCAGCCTAGTATTTCTGCACAAGAGACTGAAGTGAGACTTGAACACGCAACTTCCAAACTGAGAGGCTAACCACAAATCCCTCATGTTTGCAAATTAAGCTTGAAGGAATTTTTTACGTACGAATTTCAATGCCAGGGTGATGTCAAACATATAGGCCATATGTGTCAGCAACCGGCTGAATGAAACAATAGCGCATTCCTTCCATTGCTCTTAATAGGTGGACTACAGACCCGACTAAATCACCGCACAACTCCAAAACCCAAAGCAAACAGCTTGGTATGATTTCACGAGTGGACAGCACTTACTGAATGATCTTGAGTGTGCTAATAGCTAAACTAACAGCCAATTTGGGATAATCAGTTGAGGTCGCAACATGGCTTATTTATGCTTGCAGAAATTAGATCCATTCAGATGCAGGGACATACTCAATGAAAACAAAAGAAATATGTTCAAACTTTCTGATTCTTTCAATTATCCAGGAGCTCGGCAAGCCAAGAATTCCCCAGTGCTTGCTTCATGGCAACAGCCCAACCAAAGTGACTAAGTGCCAACCAATCAGCATTCCTTTCTCCTATGGTATAAATTGTGATGATATTCTGAAATCTAGTTTTCTTACATTTATCCTCAAGGATGTTAGATGGTAAGTTCAGGACCATGTTTCTTTTTTCGACAATGTCAGTTTCTTTCCCACCAATTTGCTCTTAAATTTCTTACCCTAGTCATTAACAAAGGTGGTCAAAGGCTTGACCAGGCCTCCACGTGTTCTGCACTGAGTCAATGATATCCCTCAACTTACAGCTGTCTGGAAGTCTCTGCTGCACTCACTGAAAACTACATTCACTTCCTCAAATCTGAATGAATATATCAGCAAGAACCGCCAATTCCAGCTCAGATCTGTGACCTCTTCAAGAACACTGTGCATGAAATATAAAAGTTCGAGGTCATTCAAAATGAGATTATAACTGCGAAACCATGACAAAGTAGACAATGTAGTGATTGAAAACCTCAAATTGCAACAGATAACTTTCCCTTTTCCTGTAACGTGTGGCATTTTGCAGGTGACAACTGACATTTAAATATACCTATATATTTAAAATAACTAGTGTGACCCAGAAACCACACTGCAGTCAGTCTGTTCAAATCAGTACCAAACATCAAAATGGCTTTCTCCTAAGACAGATGTGCAAGGTAATAATCAACATTCTTTCAACCAAAACGTTGTAACCTTCAGAACAACATCCATCTGATTGTCTTGTTGTCTCAAATGTGCATTGAAATAGCTTTGCTCTAACCCACTCACAGCAACAGCAGGCAATGGGCTTGTGAACAGCATTTCACTGTGAAGGGTCAGATATGTCATTGAGTCAAAGGGAGGTACAACACGGAAACAAACCCTTCAGTCCAACTCGTCCACGCTGACCAGATACCCTAAATTAATCTAGTCCCATTTGCCAGCATTTGGACCATATCCCTCTAAACCCTTCCTATTCATATACCCATCCAGATGCCTTTTAAATGTTGTCATTGTACCAGCCTCCACCACCTCCTCCTGCAGTTAATTCCATACACACACCACCCTCTGCATGAAAACTTTGCCCCTTAGATCCCTTTTAAATCTTTTCCCTCTCACCTTAAACCTATGCCCTCTAGCTTTGGACTCCCCCACCCTGGGGAAAAGGCTTTGACTAATCACCCTATCCACCCCCCTCATGATTTTATAAATCTTGACAAGGTTACCCCTCAGCCTCCGACGCTCCAGGGAAAATAGTCCCAGTCTATTCAGCCTCTCCTTTTAGCTGAAACCCTCCAACCCTGGCAACATCCTTGTAAATCTTTTCTGAACTCTTTCAAGTTTCACAACATCCTTCCTATAGCAGGGAGATCAGAACTGAACGCAGTATTCCAGAAGTGGCCTAACCAATTTTCTGCACTCAATGCACTGACCAATAAAGGCAAGTGTACCAAACACCTTCTTCACTATCCTGTCTACCTGTGACTCCACTTTCAAGGAACTATGAACCTGCACCCCAAGATCTCTTTAATAGACCCTGCTTCAGAAGAAGAGTCCAGGCCCGAAACGTCAGCCTTCCTGCTCCTCTGATGCTGCTTGGCCTGCTGTGTTCATCCAGCTCTACACCTTGTTATCTCAGATTCTCCAGCATCTGCAGTTCCTGCTATCCCCAAGATCTCTTTGTTCGGCAACACTCCCCAGGACCTTACCATTAAGTGTGTAAAGTCCTGCCCTGATCTGTCTTTCCAAAATGTACCATCTCACATGTGATGAACAGGCTTCAAGGAGATAAATCCTTTTTGCTAGTGGCTGGTAAATGCCCCTCTTTAGCTTTTCTCATACATAAAACACTCTGCTTTCTTGTATCAGTCCTGAGGAGGACAGGATGGAATGCTCTGATACCTTGTTTCTTTCCTCAGCAGCAAAAAACTAAAATGTTTTTCCAATTTAGGGTCAACAAAATTTAGAGCAGAACAGAAGGAGACTATCGGACTCCTTCATGTTCAAACCAGATAAATAAAATTGATAAAGGGGAGAAAGGGGGAAAGGGAAAGAGGTGTGAGAGAGAGAGAGGAGGAGCGAGGGGCAGAGTGGAGGGACGGAGAGAGAGAGGGAGGGATAGAGAGAGGAGATGGCGCAAGAGAGCAGGGAAGGACAGAGAAAGGGAAGGTCAGAGAGGAGGGAAGGTCAGAGAGGAAGGAGTAACAAAGAGAAGGGAGAGAGAGGAATGAGGACCAGAGAATGAGAGTGAGAGGGAAAGAGAGGAGGTGGGGGAGAGAGGGGGATATAAAAAAGTTTGGATTCATTCAGCAAAGAAGAGGCCTTTTGGCCCATCAAGTCCATACCACCAAAGCTTCACTAAATCTACACTTGCCCCACCTTCCAAAACTAGGTCCATAGCCTTGGATGTTGTGACATTTCAAGTTGCTTGTCCAAATATTTTTTTAAAGAGAGAGCGGTCGACAGAGAGAGAAAGAGAGAGAGAGAGACAGAGAGAGAAAGCTAGTGGGAAAGGAAGGGAGGAGGGGGGGACAGGAGACAGAGAAGAGGACAGTTACCGGTCCTCATGACCAAGATCATTAATAATGTCGGGACCTGGAGAGTAAAAGCGAAATATTCAACCATCTGCAGCTTCACAATCAGTTTCCTCCTGGCCTCACCCAAAGACGAGATGGTGCTTTTCTGCCATGGATCACTGGAGAGCAGACAGAAGCAGGAACCTGACTCTAAGAATTCAACACACGGAGCACTGTTATAACAGCACTACAAATTGGCTTGAACAAACCAAGGAGGTACTGCAAAACTGGATTTGTCCTCTGCACCACTGACTGACTCATTCTAACTCAGGAACTGACTGGAGGTTTGTTATAATGTTGTCATGTCCACACTCCCTGACATGCACATAATTCTCATGGACGACATTACCTCCCGTTCAATCCAATTGTACAGAATTGCTGATCCAGATGTGACAATGTTATGTATATTCCAGGCATGAAATTATCTGCAAGTTAATGCTGTTTTCATCATGTACTCAGTGAGGCCCAAAAGTTACATGTTCACAGAATCAACTTTCCACTTCCTGCTAAAGGCCATCGAACAGGTTCAGCCTTCTGTGATTTGACAATTCCAAGTGACTGGCCCAAAACGAGATGGATCCTTTCAACATTTTGATGCACATGCCTCACTAGGTAGCTGGTCCTTTAATGTACAATTGGTAACAAGAGTCTTCTGTTGAGATCACATCGTATGCACATCCGAAATGTCAGAAAGCACTTCACCTTCAGATATGTTGATCTGCATTTGTGAAAAACTGAGACAAATGGCAGCTATTTTGTGCACAGCAGTGGTCTACTATACAGCAGGACTCTTCCAGTACAAGAGTAGAATTTCAACTTAGGCTGAAGCCATCTGCCTCTCCAACACCTGCCCACCCCCACCAAAAGCCAATGTACCCATGGCCCCCCGCAGCCAAGAGGAACAAGAACTGAGATGAGGAGGAATTCCTTGAGCCAGAGGGTGGTGAACCTGTGGAACTCAGTGCTGCAGAGGGCTGTGGAGGGCAAGTCTTTGAATGTATTTAAGACAGAGATAGATAGGTTCTTGATTAGTCAGGGGGTCAAGGGTTACAGGGAGAAGGCAGGAGAACAGGGTTGAGAAACATGTCAGAGACGATCCAACGGTGGAGCCGATTCAATGGGCTGAAAAGCCTAATTCTACTCCAATATGCTATGGTCTTGCAAGGTATTTAAAAAATGAAGGACTTCCAGACCACAATTCAATTTGTCCACACGCCATCCGCAAAACCAAGCAGTTTGTGGCCATATCTTAGAGCTCAACTCTTCCACAATATTGTTTGAGGATTTATGTTGTGTGAAAGAACTCAGGAAAAAAATAATCCAGTTCCTCTTGTCCCACTGGAAATCTGAAGAGTTTTATCAGAGAACCTCTCTGGTAAATCTCTTGTGAAACATCCAGTGATGTGGTCATAAAGCTTGGAAACAGACCCTTTGGTCTAACCAGTTCATGCCGAGCACAATCCCAAACTAAACTGGTCCTACCTGCCAGCTTATATCCTTCCAAACATTTCTTTATTCATGTACTTTTCCAAATATCTTTTAAATGCATCCACCACTTCCTCTGGAAGTTCATTCCACACATGAAACACTCTCTATGTAAAATAAATTTCCCTTCATGTCTTTTTTAAATCTTTCTTCTCTTGCCTTAAAAATATGCCCTTGAAGTCTTGAAATCCCCCACCCTAGGGAAAAGACACCTGCCATTCATCTTATCTATGTCCCTCATGATATTATAAACCTCTATAAGGTCACCCCTCAACCTCCTACGCTCATGAAACAACAGCCTATCCAGCCTCTCCTGTTAACTCAAATCCCTCCATTCCTGGCAACATTTTGGTAAATCTTTTCTGAACCCTCTCCAGGTTAATCATATCCTTTCTACAATAAATCAAAATTGTTCCTGAATGTGATGTCCAGAATTGGACAAGCTCTGTGTTTGGAGCCAGTCCAGTGTTTAGGCGTAGCTTGAGTGAATGAAGCTGCAACTTCCAGTTCTGCATAACTTAGCAGCTCTGCTTATGTGTTCTTATTGTGCTGACATTACATTAAGAAACATTGCCATAATATACAACGCGTTGCTTGTGTCTACATTAAAGAACAGGCTTCGTTTACAGCTCAGACTCTGTGCTGTCATTTCACACACATACGTTCCATGAATTACCAACGGCTGACAATAGCTGATCTCCTTTCTGCAGTGATGATCCATATTCAACTACGCTTTGAGACAAAAAAACAATACATTACAAATGAAGCTCCCCACAGTAAGAGGTAACTTTCCACACGGCCAGAAATCCATCACTCAGAAGACAAATGAGGCTCGAAAGGGGTCCTTTGGTGAAATTTGTCATCCACCACTGGAAGCTGGGTTCAAATATAAGCACAGTTCAATAGTTATGACTTCGCTGACCTGCCAGGTGTGGGGGATGAACGAAGGGGGTGCTGAGGAGAGGTGCAGATGTGTAGGGGTTTGACTGGCCCAGAAAACCCAGCACTTGGTGTTCACCTGTCCACATTGTGGAGTTTTTTTGCCGTCTTACCAATTGGCTTCCTGATTTGGAAGCCACGTGGTGAGTTTATCAGTGAAGGCTGAAGGGACCTCTTACGCGGGCTTACGGGAATAAGGTTGGGGGGGGTGCAGACAGGATGCTCTTCAGAGGGTCAGTGCAGACCAAATGCACAGCAGGGATCCTTTGATTCCGTGGGTCCACTGAGGCCACTCTCAGAGAAGGTGGGGGTTGATTCAGGTCACTTGTGCTTGGGACGTGGGAGTTCCAAAATCAGAAACGTTCAACTCAACATGTTTACTTGGTTTTCCTGAGAGACTCGATGAGTTTTGTCCAGACGTTCCTGGTGCTCCTTCATACTTTCAGCATCCGTGGCATTCTGATTTCATTTCACCACCTCATGCACTGCTCAATCTCCACTTGAACCAAAGTTTCAAGTTGACTAAGCGATCAACCCTCTCCAACCCAGCAGAGCAGATGGAATTTGAAGTGAGATCCCAAGGCTGTGAATGCCATCGGCTTTCCCTCTTGATAGCTGCAGTTGGGTGGCTTTTCTGAGCAGCTCTGTGCCCTGGTGGATTCAGGCACTGATTCCATCTGTACGTCACCACCAACATCCTCCACAACCCCTTTTCCCGAGGATTGCAGTCCCACCTCGATACAAATAGATGCCACCCCACTGCCAGGCTTACAATGCCATACCACACTGGGTCATGGACATAACAGTGTTCTGACCGTCAACTGATTATCACGGACTGATCAACTGCATGGGTTAGTTTATACAGAACAGTAAAACACATTCTAAGTTATGAAGCAGATGTTACAGATAAATCAACTGATTTCTGTGGGTGCAACTTACAAACACAAGCAACCAGGCAGAGTCACAACAAAGTATACACACAGCATACAGAGCCCTTGAAAGCAAACTCCTTTAAAGGTAAAGAACACACACAACACCCAACACCTCCTGTGAGTCGTATCATTTGAAATGTCAATCTGCAGATGGTGCCAGACCTGTTGAACTTTTCCAACACTTTCTAGTTTTATAATAACCTACAGAAGGTTTTGGATTGAGAAACACATGTTTTTCAGACATGAACCGTTCCTCCTAGAACACACAGCTGACCCAAACCAGCCCACTTTATGGACTCAAATTCATCCCAATGCACCAAATGGAAGTGAAACAAAAAAAAATCTCTGATGTTGAGGAATCTTCAATCTCTCCCTGAATGAGCATTGTATATAAACTGCAGTCGGAAGGGTTACTGCGTGTTTACGAAAGTTACTGCAATGCTGCTTTCCTGCAGCCTTGTGGCAAGATTAATCTCACTTCAAGATAATATCACTGTTAGTTACATTCTCAAACAAAAGTCGATCATTTTAACCTTTCCTGAGCCTACTGTGTTGATCTTCTTTAGAAATACAAGGAGACCAAAAACATTTTGAAGTGGCGAAATCTGACAATATTATGTAAACTGTTACTGATTTGGCAATTTTAGAAAAAGGTTTTCAAATTCAAAAACAACCCAATGCACTTCAATTCCAGTCTGCATTCATTAATCTAGATATTATCCATTGATACCTGCACAGTAACTTGCTTCTCAATTTTCATTACCTGATACAGAGGCTACCTGAAATCTCTCAATTTTATTGTAGCCTGTAGCACATTCCTGAGTACCTACTCACCGATCAATAATTCATCTGACGTGACAATGGTCTCACCTGGAACTCTCTTTCCAATGTGCAAAAGGTGGTGATTATAAGTTCAAGGAAAGGCCATCATTTCTCATGGCTTCCATCAACATTCTATCAGTTGCTCCACATGTTGTGTCAGCTGTCAACAAATCAAAAATAAAAGATGCCCATCACTGGCAACGGAAACAAAATTTGAAACAAGGACAGAACTTGCTGGAAAATCTCTGCAGGTCTGGCAGTATCTGTGGAGAGTTAACATTTCGGGTCCAGTCACCCTTTCTCAGAATCAAACTTGAGTTGGATACCCTTGTTCCACAGAGTTCTGCTAATGCAACCGGACAATGTTGTGAAGACAAGAGAGATCTATCCCCTCTACATTTTCTCCCACCTATCCGCTCCTCCCACCTCAACCCCCACCTCCACTTCCTACCTACCAGCCTCATCCCCACCTCCTTGACCTGTCCGTCTTCCCTTGACTGACCAACCCCCATCCTAACTCCCCACCTACACTCACCTTTACTGGCTCCATCCCCACCCTCCTTGACCTGTCCGTCTCCTCTCCACCTATCTGTTCCTTTATCCATCTTCCATCCGCCTCCCCCTCTCTCCCTATTTATTTCAGAATCCCCTTCCCCTGCCCCATTTCTGAAGAAGGGTCCAGACCCGAAACGTCAGCCTTCCTGTTCCTCTGATGCTGCTTGGCCTGCTGTGTTCATCCAGCTCTACACCTTGTTATCCCGCTACATGCTCCCCTGCTTTATTTTGAGACAGCAAGTTATGACTTTCTGCCATGCAGGGCACACTCAAAACTTGAAGATATTTTCAAGGGAGGAAGGTATGAGCTGAGGTTTGGTGGAACAACGATGGTCAAACTGTCAACATTCACCATCCTTACTCCTCAACAGTGAACAGCAATTTCTAGGATGGACACATGGATAGGCATCCAGATGTCAGTGATTCAATACTTTTCAGATTTTCTGCCTGTTGAGTGCCAGACTGTAAACAATCAGAAATTACTAAGCTAAAAACAAAGTGGACATTTCATTTGTCACTCTTAATGGAAAACCTTTGGAACAATTATGCATTCACAACATGAGTGGGGTCTGCACGTCTTCGATGGAAAGACTGAGTGAGAAGGAGAGTGAAACATCATTTAAGCAGAGGGAGGAGTGACAAGTGCATGGCACCTGGAACGAAGGTTCACAAGGGAGATAAGTTCGATGGGAACCCTGACATCTTTGGAATCATTATCAGGGACAATGCAATGGATCGAAAGGGTAGAGCAGAGATGTGAAAGGATTATCAATCAGGCAGCATCACTTCCTTTCCAATCCAATTGATTGCTGAGATCTCCAGCCTGTTTACTCCCAGCAGGACAGAAACAATTCTGTTTAGTTACATGTTTAATGATGCATTTGTCAGAAGTGCAAGCAAGCAGACAAAACACTATCAAGTATCTGAGGATACAAACAGTCTTCACTGTTTCACACCAAAGTGATTGCTTCAAAAAACCTGGTGACTATTTTTAATTAGATCTACAAAACAATTCTTTGTAGTGATTACAGACTGACTGCGAAATACAAAGGCATCTTGTGTGGGCTTTCCTAGAGCCAAGATTTCTGCCAATTTTATTTGCAATTCACTATCTGAAAAATGTTCAGTTTTTTTTCTAAATTCCATGCTGCAACATATGATGAATGTTCGTACTAGATAAGAGGATGCTTTGTATTTTAGTAAAACCAGCTTAGGGGTGATGTAGCTCATACACAGAACAAAGCTCTCTCCAAACAATCTTGTAAAGCATCCTCACTCAGCGACATAGTTAGTTTGCTGGGAAACAAAATTCTCCCTACATTGCCACATCAATCATGCCAAGGGCTGTCACAGCACAGGTTAGAAGCTGATCAAAGATGTCTTTACACCGTCCCCAGCAAACATTTGTAGCAGGTACAGCGCAGGTTAGATGCAAAGGAAAACTCCCTCAACACCACCATATCAAATACTTGCAAGGCAAACACAGTGCAATGCGTGTTGCAGACTCCATTGGGATGGCACAACTGTCCTCTAAGGAATAACTGAGAAGAGTGGGCGTCTGTTATCTAGTTTATTGAATGTAGAAGTTGGGAGGTCACGTTGCAACTATCCAGGACATTGGTTAGGCCACTTTTGGAATACAGTGTTCAATTCTAGTTTCACTGCTTCAGAAAAGGCATTATGAAACATGAAAGGGTTTAGCAAAGATTTGCAAGCATGTTGCTAGGGTTGGACGGTTTGAGCTATAGGGAGAGGCTGAATAGACTGGGACTGTTTTGCCTGGAGTGCTGGAAGCTGAGGGGTAAACATAGAAACATAGAAGACCGGAGCAGGAGGAGGCCGTTCGGCCCTTTGAACCTGCTCCGCCATTCATCATGATCATGGCTGATGAGCAACTCAATAGCTAATCCTGCCTTCTTGCCATAACCTTTGATCCCATTTGCCCCAAGTGCTATATCTAGCCACCTCTTGAATACATTCAATGTTTAGCATCAACTGTCGTAATGAATTTCACAGGTTCACCTCAGCTCCGTCCTAAATGATCTACCTGGAATCCTCAAACTGCGATGCCTGGTTCGGACACACCCACCATCGGGAACATCCTCCCTGCACCTACCCTGTCCAGTCCTGTTCAAATTTTATAAGTCTCTGGGAGATCCCTCCTCATTCATCTGAACTCCAGCGAAAACAATCCTAACCTAGTCAGTCTCTCCTCATATGCCAGACCCACCATCCCCGAAATCAGCCTGGTAAACCTTCACTGCGCTCCCCTGAGAGCAAGAGCATCCTCCCTCAGAAAAGGAGACCAAAACTGCACATAGTATTCTAGGTGTGGCCTCACCACGGCCCTGTAAAACTGCAACAACACATCCCTGCTCTGTACTCAAAACCTCTCTCTACGAAGGCCAACATACCATTTTGCCTTCTTTATCGCCTGCTGCACCTACATGCTTACCTTCAGCCGGGTGCACAAGGACACCCAGGTCCTGCTGCAAACTCCCCTCTCTCCCAATTTGCAGCCATTCAGGGAGTAATCTGCCTTCCTGTTTTTGCTTCCAAACTGAATAACCTCACATTTATCCAAATTATGCTGAAACTGCCACTAATTTGCCCACTCACCCAACCTGTCGAGGTCATGCTGAAGGATCTCTGCATCCTTGTCACAGTTCACCTTCCCACCCAAATTGGTATCATCTGCAAACTTGGAGACGTTCCATTTTGTTCCAACATCCAAATCATTAATATATATTGTGAACAGCTGGGGTCCTAGGACTGATCCCTGTGGCACCCCACTAGTGACTGTGTGGCAATTTGAAAAGGATCCGTTAATTCCTAATCTTTGTTTCCTCTCTGCCAGTTTTCTATCCATCTCAATACACTTCCTCCAATCCCATGCGCTTTCATCTTGCACAATGATCTCTTATGCGGGACTTTGTCAAATGCTTTCTGAAAGTCCCAAGAAACAACATCGACTGGCCCGCACCCCCCACCCTCAACTCTACTAGTTACATCTTCATCGAATTCCAACAGATTTGGGTGACCTTACAGAGTTTATAAAATCATGAGGGACATGGATAAGGTGAACAGTCAAGGTTTTTTCCCCACAGTAGGGGAGTCCAAAACTAGAGGGTGTACATTTAAGGTGAGAGGAGAAAGACTTAAGAGGGTACTAAGGGGCAACTTTTTCACACAGAGGGTGGTGCGTGTATGGAATAAGCTGCCAGAGGAAGTGGTGGAGGCTGGTACAATTACAGCATTTAAAAGGCATCTAGATGGGTACAATAATAGGAAGGGTTTAGAGGGATTTAGGCCAAATGCTGGCAAATGGGACTAGATTAATTTAGAATATCTGGTCAGTGTGAGCATGTTGGACGGAAGGGTCTGTTTCCATGTTGTACGTCACTATGGCTTTCTGAAAGCGGGGTTTTTTTCAGAATTGAGCAAATAGGAGTAGAATTCACCCATCGAACCCGCTCCACCACTTATTTTTGATCACGGGCAGATCCATGTAATACTCCTGCAACATCCCTTTATCTCTATCAATCTCGGAACATCTCAACATCGGCCAAAATTCCCAACAGAGACCACTCTTCCGCACACCAAATCCCCACAACCCATTAGCATCTCATCCTGGCGACTATTGTTACAATCTATCTTAATACTTTCCATTTTCTCAATGCCACGCACCCTACTCTCTTGTCCGTTCCATGCTCCTGAAACACGTCATTCTTCACATTGTAGCTCGTCGTCATTGGCCTCACTCAGTTGAAGCAGAGACTCACGATCATTGATCTGCTTTCACTCGGACCAGCCCAAGGCCTCAAAACCCCCTTCTACGTTCCCCTGACAACGCAGTGCTGTCCCACAGTTTGTTCAGACAAAGGAGATGGTTTGGAAGCAGGTGGTGATGCAGGACATTCAGGGTCTTGAAACTGCCCTGGCAACATGCAGAACATTCCACCCACACGACACTGGAAGTACAGCCAGTGATAGTCAAGGCCCCAACCTTTACAAACACAGGTGCTGGACAAATCCTGGCAGCATCTGTGGGGAAAGAAACAGAGTCCATGTTTCCAGTATGATCCCAGTCGTCTTCAGGATGCAAAGGGGTTGGGAAATGTCTTTTTTTTGGAGAGAGGCAAAAGCCCAGTGCAAACGACAAAAGGGTTGCTCATGGTGGAGAGGGAGAAAAGATGTTAAATGGGTATAAATTATGGTGTGAAAGAGGGAAGAATGAGTCCTCCATACTAACAGTAAAGTCAATAAGACGCAGGAACGAGGGAGTGAGGACGTAGATTTGGCCACACGGTCAATGCGCCTTCCTTGGGGCACTGTCAAATCCTGGAGTGGGCGTTGAACGGAGAGTTTCTGCCGCAAGGACGGACACCCGCTGCATCACAAGTTTTCCGCACTGACAGAGTACAGAGTTTTAAGCTGCCGTCATCAAACAGAATCAAAGAATCCCTACCGTGTGGAAACAGGCCATTCAGCCCATTGGGTCCACACCAACCCTCTCAAGCCCATCCCACCTAGACCCACCACCCCCTCCCCTATCCCTATAACCCTGCAAGTCCCATGGCTAATCCAAAAGCCTGCACATCTTTGGGCACAACATGCGAATTTAGCACGGCCAATCCACCTAACCTGCACATCTTCAGACAATGGGAGGAAACCAGAGCAGCCAGAGGAAGCCCATGCAGACACAGGGAGAACGTGCAAACTCCACACAGCCAGTCACCTGAAGGTCAAATCGAATGCGAGTCCACTGAGCCACTGTACTGCTGGGAATCTTCGGCATTTATTGCATCTCATGATGCCCTGCACCTTGGGACTTGGGGTTCCATTTAAAGTGGAATTAAAATGCAAGCACACACACGCCTGCATTAACTTCAGAATCACGTTGTTCTGTATTCCTGATCAGACTCACCACCTGAAAAATGTGTGAAAGGATCAATCACGAGCTCACATTCATTAAAAATAACGAAAAAAGATTGACCAACACCCAGGGATTGAATGGAAGTAGTCATAGCAACAGAACAAAATAGCTATGGATGCATATCCCGGGTCCTATTCCAGATGGTCCTGTGAATGCAAGATGTTGCATTCTTGACTGGGGAGAGTGAAATTGGGCACCTATATTTGGTTCCTTAAGTATCAGAATCTGAATCGGAGAGAGGTTTGTTGTTGCCCGATATCACCTCTGCCTCCAACTACAGCAGGCACTTGAATGATCATTTCTGTAACATAAACTGACAAAGGAAGACAATCCGGTGATGCTTCTCTCCACTTTTTATGTCCCATCATTCACATTTTCTCTCCCCTACTTCTGTAGAGTTCGACTCTTCATGATTTTACGGAAAAGCACCTTTCAAACACTTACACTCCCAGGACAGGTATAGCACAGGGTTATTTACAGAGTCAAACTCCCTCCACAATGTCTCCATCAAACATTCCTGGGACAGGTACAGCATGGGATTAGATACAGATTAACACTCTCTCAACCAAACACACACAGGACAGGTACAGCATGGGGCTGGATACATAGAAAGGCTCCCTCTACAGTATCCCTTCAGATTCAGTGGGAGTTAGACTCAGAGTTAAGTGCCAAACACTATGAAGCTGTCCCCTGGATGCAGAACAGCAGGAGTTAGAAAAGGAAGCAATGTTACACCCAACACGAACCCATCAGATACACCCAGTGCAAGTGCAACAAAGATAAATTGCAGAGTCAAGTTCCTTGTGAAAACGGAAGTGAAAGTGAAAGAATGGAAAACAAAACTCGCAGGGCTGTGGTAAATAAGGAAGAGCACTGAGTCTCATAGGGTAGCTCCTGCAAAGTCGCCTTTTTGCACTGGTAACAGTCCAGGATTCATGGAACCTGGGACAAGTAAATGGGAACTATGTTCATAGAGTCCTGACAGTATGGAAGAAGGTCACCCAGCCCATTGACCCTCTGAAGAGCATCCCACCAAGACCTACCCTATCCTATCCCTGCATTTTATCTTGGAAATGCCACTCTGTGGACTGTGGGAGGAAACTGGAGCACCCTGAGGAAACCCACGCAAACACAGGGAGAATGTGTAAACTCCACACAGACAGTTGCGCAAGGCTGGGATTGACGCTGGGTCTTGGCGCTGTGAGATAGTAGTGCCAACCACTGAGCCTCTGTGCCACCCTGGCTGTTCCTGCCTGTATATTGCAAAAAATGTGTAACACAAATTTTCTCACCCTATTTAGGTGACAGAGAAAAGAGCATTGACTCCAAATAAATGAGACAATACTTGTTAGCAAGGCAGGAGGACAGATGGTGCCGATCCAGCTATTTATAAAAAAAGCAATATTCTTTCTTTTATCCAGATGTACACAACAACCAAAAAGGCAATTTTTTTTAATGATCTCTGCAGGAAATCCTCTTAAACTTAAGTTGGTAATTAAAACTGGCTTGGCGACTGAATTGGGGCCAAAAGTGCATGATGCACTTTTAATTAAATTCTCTGGTTACCTTCAGAATTGCTACTTCAGTCTGACAAGAGAGAGAGAAAAAAATTAACTGGGGAAGTAAAGCTGTTTTTGGTCTGTAGCGCGGGCCATTGCAAAGGTGAGAACAAGGCATGAGCCAAGCATGTCACTCAGGGTGCAAACCAAATCGAGGTCTGAAATTAATCCAATGCTTCACCCAAGGCGTACAGCGGGTTCTGACTGGTGTAGCTCGAGATGTTCGTCTCTTTGGCAAACTTGACCACAAACGGGTCCTTGGACTTTGAACTGACCTGATGACCAAGAGCTAGATTTGCTATCTGCCTCCTAAACCAATTCCAGTCAATGGATCCCTGTAGGGTACACTTCCTCCTCAAAGGCCTTGAGATTGGTTCCCCAAATGGGACAGCCTGGGACCAAAAGGTATGATCTCTGTATAAAGGGTTCCACATCTAAGACAGAGATATGGAGGAGTTCCTCCCCTTGGGGCTTGGTGAATCAGCAGAATTCTTTACCGCGGAGGGCGGTCGAGCCTGGGTCATGAAGTGTATTCGAGGGTGAGAGACCTTTACAGATTTTTTCATTAGTAATAGAGTCAGAGGTGATGGGGAAAAGGCAGGAAAGTGGAGATGAGGGTTATCAGATCAGCCATGATCTCATTGAATGGTGGAGCAGACTCGATGGGCTGAATGGTCAACATTTGCTCCGACATCTTGTGGAGATTGGCATGATCTGGATTAAGAGGAGACGCAACACAGAGTGACAACTTTCTGAACAGACCAGAGAAAACACACAATGGTCAAGTTCGGCCAGTATACCTCTTTCTTCTGTGAGTCAAAATACTGCCGACCTGAATTCAACATCCAGCCCCATGACTTGGAAAGCTGCTCATAGCTGCATGGGTTTTCACTTGAGTTTTGGAACAACCCCTCCTGCCTCAGCATTGGGCTTTCTGTGTGACTCCACCACTGGTCAATCAATTAATGGAGAGGCACTGGCACTGGACAAGAAATCCAGAACACCAACCAAATATTCGGGAGACACGGGTTCAAAACCCAACATGGCAGATGGTGAAATTGAATTCAACAAATAAAAAAAACGATGATCATGCAAACCATTGCCCATTGTCTTAAAAATCTGGTTCCACTGGTTTACTGATGTCCTTCAGGGAAGGACTTTACCTGGTCTGGCCCATGTGACTCCAGACCCAAAACAATACAATTGAATCATAGAATCCATTCGGCCCATCAAGTCCACACCAACCCTCCAAAGAGCGTCTCACCCAGACCCAACTCCCCTACCCTATCCCTGTAACCCTGCATTCCCCAGGGCCAATCCACCTAAGCTGGGCATCTTTGGACTGTCCAATATTGGTTTGATCTGAATAAGATGCACAGACACACAGGAGACCCATCACTTCTCAACTTGCTCCCAGCTGCTATTCCCTGGTACACCCCTCAGTGACACTTGAATGATCAGACCATCACATAGCATTCCAACAGGAGCAGGAGACCATTCAGCCCATTGTGCCTGTACCGGTGAAGGGGGACAGCTCATGCGCCCTGGGCCGCACACACTTTAAGAAATGTAAGGTGTTCAATCCTGAGAAACAGGAGACAGGTATGAATGGTGAAAAAGTAGAAATGCAGTACTGGTCGCCAGTTTCCTCTGCTCTTCCTAAAATTCTGGATCTTGCCAGGCCAGAGCGAGGTTCTGAGGTGCTTACAGGCTTTTTCCATTTTGCTCGACTACAGCGCATCTGACCTGGAAGCTCCCCTAAAAATCCACTAGGTCTGTCAACAACTGGGTCTCAGTGGGTAGCCATTAGCAGCAGGAATCTGCCTCCTTCTTCCAGTTGGGAATCAAACCCAACATCTCACTATCCTGCAAACAGCGGGAGAATTAACTATGGAACTCTTTCCCATTGGTTAAAAAAATGATTAATTACTTTCTATCTGAAAATTATAGTTTATCCCCCCATGCCCAAGGAAAGGGATATACAACAAAGCAACTGGCCCGTTTGAGCTCCCTTCAAATGAGGCATAAATGGAGTTGACAGTCAGAATATTTTTCCCAGAGGTAAAATGTCAAAACTAGAGGGAATGCATTTAAGATAAGAGGGGGAAAGTTCGAAGGAGATGTGAGGGACAAATTTTTTCACACAGAATGTGGTAGGAGTCTGGAATGCATTGCCAGAGGTAGTGATGGAGGCAGATACGATAGGGGCATTTAAAGGGCCTTTAGATCAGCACATGATATGCAAGGAATGGAGGGATATGGACCATGGGCAGTCAGAAGGAATTAGTTTAATTTGGCATCATGTTTAGCACAATGTGGTGGGCTGAAGGGCCTGTGCCTGTGCTGTACTGTAATATGTTCTATATAAATGCAGGGCCAAATTATTCTCAATGAATGCCATTTCAAATAACTCAATGCACTTTTAGCACTGTGTATCAAGCTTGCGGATCAAGGTTCACATGGTCCAAATACAGAGAGAGCTGGAGAAACACAGCAGGTCTGGCAGCATCTGTACAGAGGGATGAGATTGTTCATTTTGAGTCCGACACGAGAACAGGGCAATTTCAATTTTCCTGCGTCCACAGTTCTTTGTGTTTCTTTTAAGGTTTACAAGGTGCCTTTCAGAGTTCTGCTTAGATGCACTCTTGCCCAACTTAATGGGAACACTGGAGAAATGGGGCGAGTGACTGGAGTTACAGTGCAGATCAATCTTGATCGGAGTGAATAGTGCAATGAGTTTTAGGAGCTAAGGCAGCAACAGAACTCTCCCAACTCCCCGACCCTGATAATTATAGTCCCCTGCCCACTCTGACATAAACAACAAGAAATTAGTTTATTTTCCACCCTTCGGACATCTTTTTATATTTTTTTCCTGGTGTTCATCTTGAACTTATGACATTTTAGTGAATAGTCTTTCATTTGGAACTTCATCAACAGTCTTCCAAAAGTGAGGAATATTGGAAAAGTTAAGCAGGAAGCTCATGTGGTTTGTGAAGTGGAAAACACAAGTTGGGAATACACAGATTTAAATGGGGTGCGGAGGATTTTTAAAATCAATTTATTCAGTATATGCAAATAGGAAGGAGAAAGGGTGAATGGAAGTGAAGTGCAAATAATTGGGAAAAATTAGGAATTCACTGGACAACGTAGATGCCATGTTACTGATCTCAGACAGACACGAAAATCTGAAGGTCACCTCTCAGGGGACCCATGTCTCAAACCGTTGAAATAATTCAGCAGCCTGTAGTTGAAGTGTAAATGTGTGCATGCATCTCAGTAAGCTTTTTAAGCAAAGATGTAATTTGCAACCCGCTGTCAATACATCTTGAATCTGCATAAAGCCTCAGTCTGTGCAGGGCTTTAATGCTGTTTCTTTATCTCAGAGACTCTTAACCCTTCTCTCGCTTTCCCAAATAGATTGCCTGGTAAATGACAGAAACTTGCTTCTCCATTCCCAGCTTTCTTGTTCTCCCATTTGTCCCAACTGCAATTGGTGCTACAGAACCTTGTTACTGCACTTGGGAGGGGGGAGGAGCGGTGGTGTGGGGGGGGGGGGGGTGGGGTGGAGATGGTGATGATCTAGTGGTATTATTGCTGGACTTGGAGACAGTAAGGACTGCAGATGCTGGAAGTTACAGTCAGTAAATGTGGAGTTGGATAAGCACAGCAGGACAGACAGCATCCAAAGGGCAGGAAAGTCAATGTCAAGTGTTTCGGTCCAAAATGTTGATGTTGACTTTCCTTCTCCTTGGATGCTGTCTGACCTGCTGTGCTTTTCCAGCTCCACATCTATTGATATCACTAGACTATTAATCTCGGGACCCAGGTAGTGTTCTGGGGATCCAGGTTCAAATCCTGCCATGGCAGATGGTGGAATTTGAATTCAATAAAAATCTGGAATTAAGAAAGTAATGATGACTACAAATCCATTGTTGATTCTCAGAAAATCCCATCTGGTTCACTAATGTCCTTTGGAGAAGGAATCTGCCATCCTTACCTGGTCTGGCCTACATGTGACTCCAGACCCACAGCAACACTGTCAACTCTTTACTCCTCTCTGGGCAATTAGGGATGGGCAATAAATGCTGGCCAAGCCAGAGATGCTCACATCCCATGAATGAATTATAACAAAACCGTGCTTTTATTAAATTACAAATGTTCTCCGACAGTCACTTTTCTCCTTGTCACATACTGTCACCAGGGCTCATTCCCGATTCACCTCCTTCTGGGTCATTTCCCTGGGTTTTGGCCAGGGCTGCTCAGCTCCCAAATTCGTTACAGAGGACCGGAATTCTGCAGCAAGTGAACTGCTTCACTCCTGGAGCGCAGTTCCATCAACGCTCAAGGTAAGCGACAGCATCCAGCAGCCCTCTGGATTGGCAGCTCATTCACCACTTTCACTGTTCACTCCCTTCACCAGCGATGCGTGGTGGCTGGAGTACATATCATCTGCATGATGTGCTGCAGTGTCTCATCCAGGGTCCTGCATCAGCACCTTCCAAATCCCTGGGAAGAGCAGATGCATGGAAACCTCAACACCTTCACGTTCTCCTTCAACTGCACATATCCAAACTTGGAATGACATTGGGATTGCTTCGCTGCCTTTGAGTCAAAATACTGGAACTCATTTCCCTATTGAACCTACATCATGAGCACATGTTCCAGGAATGTTCAGAGATGGGAAATAAATGCTGGCCTGACGAATGAATGAATAAATAATAAACAGAAGCTCTCCTCAAACTGCACTTTCTTCAGACCCAGGCTTGAATTCCCCGGAATGACGACTTACTGAATTATTCTTATCAAAATTCCAGCTTGTCTTTTTAGCTTCAGTTCTCCATGCTCAACACTGTACATGGGTCGTGGACAAGGGCCTGGACTTTGTGCCCTACACTACGATCCTCAGACCCGACACCTGGAATATTATAACCCTCTACCCTGCACTGTGACCTTTGACATGGGGCTTAAACCTTGTGTCCTGCACATTGACTCTCAGACGGTGCAATGTGATAACCCTCTTGTCTGTGCCATGGCTCTTGACCCCTTCCTAAAACCATCATGCTTTGTGGCTGCTTGCCACTACCACTTAGTGTACCTCACTACAGAACGCAGCACTTCGCCATAACCTGTGGTCCTTGCTCCTGTGTCCTGTGCTGTCATCTACAATGTCCTCCCAACCCACCATGACACTTGCCATCCCCTCTGAAGGTGAACTTCTAAGTCCCCTCATCGGGACCCTCAGTGCCTGTCCCCCACCTCGAGTCCCTCAGTGCTCTGTACCCTGACCCTTTAAATGAAGGAATTTTGCCTGAGATCAGTCTTTGATAGTTGAGTGCTTACCCTGTGACTGCAGCCCCTCATTCTGGATGCTCCAACAGGACTTTCAGCTCTCATCATCTAACTTGTCAAGCCCTCCAGCAATTCTGCACAGTTCAATTGGATCAGCTTTCAGTTTTCGAGAACTTCAGAAAATGTAGGTCTGTTCTACTCAATCATTCCTCAAAGAATGAATCCACTCACTCCTGGAATCAATCTTGTGATTCTTGATTGCACTCCCTGACGGGCAAATGTATCTTTTCTTTGGGAAAGAGAGTAAAGCTGTGTATCGTGCTCCGGGTCTTGCCCAACACCCAGAGTCTGTACATGCATCTTATTCTGTAGCACCAGCCTCAATGGACAGAAAGTCAGGCATCAGCTCATGTTTCTGCACTGGTCACCATGTTATGGTTTCTGTTGCAAATGATCCACGCCTAGACATCAGATGAGGGCAAGAGAGGACTTAGCAATGATCCTCAACAGGGATGAACAGCTTCTCCACCAAGAAAGGGAAGCTTGACAACATAATCCAAAACCTCAAGACGTTGCAAAGCACCTCACAGACAATGAAATGCTTTATTCGCACAAGTTGACTGTTGTGAAGTCGGAAATCCAGTCTCAGTTTGCACACAGAAAAGCTCCCAATGAACAACAATGTGATCATGATCAGACAATCTTTTTTTGCAGTGTCGGTCGAGGGTCAGCACAGGGCACCAAGGAGGACAGAACCAATGCCGAGACCTCACACTCCACCTTCCTTGGAAATAATCTCACGTGATCTTCTGTATCCACCTGAGAGAGTGGATGGGGGCTCAGTTCAGTTCCCCAAACTGAAAGGCTGCACCTCAAACAAGACAGCATTTTCTCCAAGATAACAAGGTGTAGAGCTGGATGAACACGGCAGGCCAAGCAGCATCATAGGAGCAGGAAGGCTTTGTAGAGCTGGATGAACACAGCAGGCCAAGCAGCATCATAGCATCCTGGTCAAGGGTAATCAGTCACTCCTGTATGTTCAAGCGCCTGGAGTGGGATACACTGCCAAAACTCAAATCCTGAGAAGGACGAGTCAGCAATTTACTGGAGAGCTCCTGCAGGACAGCACACAAGTCAGCACCCCGAGGTGAAGACGAAAAATAATCGGCCACACAGACTCCAACATTAATGAGAGAAGAAACACTCACAGCAGAACAATTGGAGTGACTGCAAATGGCTAATGCATATTTGAATTTAAACGATTAGGATAACAACGCTGTTAAGTGCAGACATTATTCATGTATCACCTTCTTAACTGCACAAACCATGCATGTCAATAAGGTTAATCTGATTTCCAAGGATCAATGAAATCAGCCATCATTCACTCGAAATCCCGTTGCCAATTAACAGCAAATGAAATTAAAATTTTCACTGACACAGCACGTCCAAAGACCTGTGATTTTCTGTGAATGCAGGAAATGAACAGAGTCAAATCTGCTGTGTAATCTCCCTGGGCACAGACACTTCCGACCAATGGACAAAACACTCAGTAAAGTACACCAATTATACTTCATGGACACATTAAAAAAAAGTCATGAAGATGCAGATATTGAATTTCGCCCAGGTTCGCAGGCTTCAGTATCATTGTGGGACGGGACACATTTCCCAACACGCCTGGCTAGGGCTCCCTGTGGCACGTGCAAATCTGAGGCAGCAGGATCTGAGAGACACAGGAAGGATTCCACCGAAACACGTCTCATGGATCAAGTTCAGGAAGTTGTACTTGGTTGGACTGAGCAGTCTCAGCTCCACACACAGCATGCCCCTTGCCCCACTGAGACAAGGGGCAAACTCTTGGACTGCTCTTGGCAGCTGTGGAACAATCTGAACTCGGTTTGTTGCTTCCTTCTGACTGTCAACAAGACTGCCATCTTGATTATAACCTCAGAATCGTATATGTGCATAGGGACAAGTGTCGGCGGCATTTTGCAAAACCTCACTGTAACCGACCAATGTTTCCTGGACTTCACTGAGCGGCGCAAAGGATCTCCGATTGTTAAACACAGGAAAATGCCACGGAATTAACCATTTAATCTCTTTTTAGTACCCACTCGACTTCTCGACATACATGCGCCTCATATCCTCAGGAAGAGCAGGGAAGTCATACTGGGACTGTAGAAAATGCTGGTTAGGACACAACCGGAATGCTGTTTGCAGTTTTGATCACCACACTGCAGGAGGGATATGATTGCATTGGACAGGGAACAGAAGAGAATTACCGGGATGCTAGGCCTCAGCTGGAGAGTGTGAAATATGAAGGAAGCATGGGTAGGCTGAGGACATTTTCACTGAAGCAGCAAAGTTTCAGAGGGCACCTGACAGAGGTGTATAGGATTATCAGCGGCATAGATAAGGTGGATAGGAAGGCGCTTTCTCCATTGCTAAAGCATCACTAACTCAGGGACCTGGATTTAAGGTAAGAGGTAGAAGGGACTGAAGGGTCTGCTTCCACGCTGTACAACTCTATGACTCTATGGCTAAGAGGATAGATGAGGGAAATGTTTCACTCAGAGGGTGGTGGGAGTCTGGAACTCACTGCCTGAAAGGGTGGTTGAGTCAGAAACTCTTGTCACATTTAAGCAGTATTTAGATATTTGCTTGCTTTGCCAGAGCCTTCAGGGCTATGAGCCAACAACTCAAAAATGGGATGGGCCTAGTCAGATCATTGTTGAATGGCACGTACACACGATGGGCAGAATGGCTTCCTTCTATGAGCTGTACACAACCATGAGTTCAAGGCAGGAATTGTGAGACTTAAAATGTCGGAGCAGCTCTCAGGCCATTCAGCCCATTGAGTCCACTCCATCAATTAATGAGATTGTGGACGATTTGCTCATCCTCCGCTCCATTCTCCTGCCCTTTCCACATAATCCTGATATTGTTACTGGTTGAAAATCCATCCATCGCTATCAGACTCAGCCTCAACAGCCCTATTTGGTGAAGAATTCCACAGATTCACTACCCCTGAGAGGAGAAATTCTTCCTCATCTCTACTTTAAATGTGCAACCCCTTGTTCTGAAATTACGCCCTCTGGTCCTGGGCTCCCCTACAAGGGGAAACAACCTTTCCACATCCATCCTGTCAGGTCTCCTAAGTTTCTGTAAGCTCACCTCTCATTTCTTCTAAATTCCAGTGAGTACAGGCCCAGACTAGTCCTCGTAAGACAGTCCCTCCATACCAAATATCAGCCTCATGAATATTCTCTACACTGCCTCCAATACTAGTGTATCCTTCCTGAGGTAAGGGGACTAAAACACTGTTCGCAGTACTCCAGCTGTGCACACAGTGGATAATGACTTGTGCAGATGTAAAGGGATGTACGTTAGGCACAGTGTTAAAAATGTCAATGAGTGGATACAACCCTCTCACTGGCCAGAGAACCTGCCTGATCGCAAAGAACTTACATATCTTTCTTACTTTGGTTGGCAACTTGATATGGTTACAGAGAGTCAGAGGTGAAATTTGGCCCTTTGCACTTTTAAAAGTCACATGACTCCGATCTTTCCTGGTTAACCTGATGCCAAGCGCCTGTTGTGGTTGAGTCGGTGATACCGCCAGTACACTGGAGGTTTTCCTCCGGTGACTGGTGGGCATCACAGGGGCTTAAGTGCATTTTCAGTCTGGTGGATATTATTCCAACATGTTAAGTTTTCATTGTAGTTACTTCTTTTTGTGTGTCAGTGTCCCTTCAAGTGGTGGTTGATTAGTTAACTACTTTAAATGATCTTGGTTTGCTCAAAAATAGAACAAAGACACACCATGGGCTTTTGTGGCTCAGTGGGAGTGTCCCTATCTCTGAGTCTGGAGGCCAGGGTGTAATCCCACCTGTTCCAGAGATGTTCTTCCTCCCACCTATCCCATCCTCCCACCTCAAGCCGCACCTCCATCTCCTACCGACCAACCTCATCCCACCCCCTTGACCTATCCGTCCTCCCTGGACTGACCTATCCCCTTCCTAACTCCCCACCTACACTCACCTTTACTGGCTCCATCCCCGCCTCTTCGACCTGTTTGTTTCCTCTCCACCTATCCTCTCCTCTATCCCTCTTCTATCCGCCTCCCACTCTCTCCCTATTTATTTCGGAACTCCCTTCCCCTCCCCCTTTTCTGATGAAGGGTCTAGGCCTGAAACGTCAGCCTCTCTGCTCCTATGATGCTGCTTGGCCTGCTGTGTTCATCCAGCCCTGCACCTTGTTGTCTCGGATTCTCCAGCATCTGCAGTTCCTACTATCTCTGTTCCAGAGATGTGTCATGTCACCTCTGAGTAGGCTGATAAGCAAAATACCTTTGAAGGAATGGGGCGGGCAATTAGCCCACAGCACTTGATCCGTGCTCTGGCAAGGTAGGGTCAGTGCCTGTCACTCACATGAACCACGGTGAGGAAAAGAAATCACTGCATCTTGCTGTGGCTCAGTGAAGAATCACCAAGGATCTGCCTCCAGGCAGACAACTCAAGAAGAAACAGTAGCAATGTGCCAGAAAATGAATTTGCTCTGTAATTAATACCATTCACTTTAAAGAGACAATTATTGATACAAAGGTACCCTCATATTTTATTCCTGGCAATTTATCCCAGAACATAAAGGGGGAGATGACTGTCATATCTCTAGCCTCGTAAATCCAAAAGCCCGGGTTAAAGCTCTGGGGATCTGGGTTCAATTCCCACCATAGTCACGGTAGTGGTGGAATTTATATGACCGAGACTGGAAGGTTTGAGTTATAAGCAGAGGTTGAATGGGCTGAGACTTATTTCTCTGGAGCGTAAGAGGCTCAGGGGTGACCTTACAGAGATTTATAAAATGATGAGGGGTATGGATAAGGTGAACAGCCAAGGCCTTTTCCCCAGGGTAGGGGAGTCCAAAACTAGAGGGCATAGGTTTAAGGTGAGAAGGAAGAAATTTAAAAAGGACCTGAGGGGCAACTTTTCCACACAGAGGGTGGTGCATGTATGGAATGATCTGCCAGAAGAAGTGGTAGAGGTGAGTACAATCACGACATTTAAAAGGCATCTGGATGGTTATGCGAATAGGAAGGGTTTAGAGGGATATTGGCCAAATGCTGGCAAATGGGAGAAGATCAGTTGAGGAAACATGGTCTGCATGTCTGGTCAAGCCGAAGGGTCTGTTTTCATGCTGTATGACACAAACTTAAACTCGATTAAAAACTCTGAATGATAAAGTAGGGTCAGTCATGGAGGCTGTGACAAGTTCCACTGTTGTTGAAACCCCATCTGATTCGGGAATGCCCTTCCGAGAGGGATATCTGACTTTTATGCCCCTCCAGACCCACAACACGTGCTGACTCTGTACTGCCCTGTTAGATGGTCCAGCAAGCCATTCAGTTCAAGGGGCAACCCTGGTTGGGCAGAAAATCTGGTAATGTCCAATGCCATGAAAGAATGAATGAAAAAACAGAACTCCTTTCCTCTTTCAGGGAGTATCAGTGAAATTGTTTTACAAGTCCTACACGCGTAATTCTTTTCTCCTGTGCAGAGAGGCAGCACGGACACAATGGGACGAACAGCCTCCTACTGCATTGTAACTATTCCATGCTTCCTGTGACTGGACTGTGGGGAAATTTTTTGTGTGACTTGTGTGATCATTTGCTATTTAAAAACAATGTGGGATGCCTTGAAGCCCACTATTTAAACCCAGGTACACCAGGCGGTTGTTCAACACAAGATTTCTAAGGTCCAGTGGAGCGATGGTGAATGACTCAAGCCTGCAAGCAAAAACAAACCCATTGGGAGAAGCGATGGCTTAGTGGTATAATCGCTGGACTGTTAATCCAGAGATCCAGGCATTGTCTGGGGACCTGGGTGTGAATCCTGCCACGGCGAGATAGTGGAATTTGAATTCAACAAAAAAAAAACAAAATCTAGTATTAAGAGTCTAATGATGACCATAAATCCAATGTCAACTGTCAGGGAAAACCCATCTGGTTCACCAATGTCCTTTAGAGAAGGAAACTGCCATCCTTACCTGGTCTGGCCTACATGTGACTCCAGACCCACAGCAATGTGGTTGACTTTTAACTATCCTCTGGGCAATTAGGATTGGGCAACAAATATTGGCCTAGCCAGCGATGCCTTCATCCAATGAATGAATAAAGGGAAAAAAAGCAGCTGGAGGGACTGTGAATGAGTCTGGAGTGCTCTCCTGCGAAGCAAGAAGCAATTTGACAGCTCACCTCCGAATTTCTAAGAACCTTGCATTTCTTCTGCCGTCCAACGTTGTGCACGTGGTGAAGAAACCTGTCCTGATAGCTCCCGCTGTGGCTCGCTGTCATGTCTTGTGAAGCATCTTTGTGCCCTTTACTGTTTAACGAGGGGCCACGCAAACAACGCTTGTTGCTGAATTCACCTCCTGAGCTATTCAGGATCACCCCAGATCACCTGCGGCAGCTCCTAATAACGCAGGTAAAGCTCCTGTCTGTCAGGCTACAGTCATATTTCTGAAGCAGTTGTCAGAAAGCTCTCCCTTGCAAGCGGCATTTCAGGGACTTGCCAGTTGATGATCCACATTCCAGCAGGACGTACACCTGTCCCCTTCTTGCCTGTTTGATTTGTACTATGATTGGCCTAGTGGTATTAACGCTGGACTGTTAATCCAGAGATCCAGATAACATTCTGCAGGCCTGGGTTCGAATCCCACCATGGCAGATGGTGGAATTTGAATTCAATAAAATATCTGGAATTAAGAATCTAATGATCCATTGCTGATTGTCGGAAAATCTCATCTGGTTCACTCATGTGCTTTAGGGAAGGAAACTGTCATCCTTACCTGGTCTGGCCTGCATGTGACTCCAGACCCACAGCAATGTGGTTGACTCTGAACTGCCCTCTGGGCAATTGGGGATGGGTAATAAATGCTGCAGAGCCAGGGATGCTCTCATCCTATTAATGAATAAAAAAAAAAATTAAGCCCTGCCTTTAGCAGCATCAGTCCACAAAGAAAAGATAAATAACTCTGCTACGACTCTCCGCCTGAAGTCTTTCTTGTTTCCACTGCTGCTTAGATCGCAGAACCTTTCAGTGCAAGAGTGGGCTATTCAGCCCATCAAGCCGGTGAAAGATTTAATTTGCAAGTTCGTTCCGTTGAAATACAAACCTTTGCAAATATCCTTCGGAAACTGCTTTCTACAGCCCTTGACCCTGTGCATTTCAGCTCTTTCGCAGTCCTCCAAGTTAATAATTTTCTCTTCCAGTGGGCCAACAGTATCACTCACGCTCAGGTTGGAGAAGCCACTTAAATTTGACACACACGACCCTACCCTTAAGCAAACAGAAAGAACATAGGCACTCAATTTTCAAGTGAGCAGAGCCTTAGTGGACAGCCCTTCCCCTGATGCACTTCCCAAAGGAATGCCTTGACTGATCAGTGTCTATGTGCCAACCAATCAGCAGCCTCATCACCTCACGCAGTATCAATTTTTGTTCGCTTTCAGGTATGGAATTCTTGTGACTCTGTCCTGGTGACTGCTGGATGAAAAGCTTTGACATTCCCGATAAAAAGGGATGCAACGGTCAAGTTTCTCTCCAGTTCTTTTTCGCCAATGGTAGCTTTAAGTTGCCCAGTGTTTGTGTGCGTCTGATATCTGTTCTCGGTGTGTGATCATTTAAGCAAAGTCACTTTCAAAGAAAAACTGAACTATGGTGAGCTGCTATAAGCAGAAGACAGCAATAATTTTAAAACAACAATCTTGTGTGACACACATGGACTGGAATGTATAACCACTGTATGCCCCCAAGAAACAAAACACAATTATTTTATTGGCTTGAATTCTGCTTCCTCTGGTTGATAAGCAGGTTCTCATGACTGGCTCAATCAAGACTTTGACTCTTTGGGTTACATCTCTCTATGACATCTCTATGTCTCCATGAACCACAGCCACTCTCAGGAGAGCAACGGTACCAGAACAGAACTGAAGAGCAGGACAGATGCAGTCATACAGACCCCAGACCTCCCGGTATTGCTACAGCACAGGAGGAGGACATTCACTCCAGCAGCGGACTCACTCCACAACTCTCTGTTTCATATCCCAGGTTGCATTTTCCCTCTTCTGGGGGCGGGGGTGTGGTGGGGGGAGGGGTGGTGGGGAAGGTGCTTCACATGTTTGCCCTTCCCACTCAGCCAACACGCCCCTTTACCTGATTGCAAAATTCCTTACTATCATTTGTAGAAAGAGATGAAACAGCAACAAAGACTTGCATTCGCAAAGCACCTTTGACATGGTGAAACATCTCAACATCCTTCACAGGAGCGAATGTTGTTGTGATCCCAGATGATGTGAGTAGGTCAGGATTTCCTTTTAACGAAACGGGTTGATTTTCACAAGGATGTAATGCTGCAGATTTGGTTTGAACTGGAAAACAGAAGTGCGTTATTTAAAAGAAATTAAGTTAAAATGAAAAAAGAAATGCTATTGAAATAACTTGAACGACTTGACAAACCAGGCACAACAAAATCCTATCCATTCCCAACACCATCACTACAGTACTCAAACACCTTAGAGTTCCCTTCTCAATCACATCTATAGGTTCTTGACTTGACCATTCTTTTCAATTCCCAGTCTTGAGAGCTTGGGAGCCTCTCTCTTGATTATTCACACAACTGAGCTTATATTTTCTTAGCTTCAAATCACCCATTCAAGTTTCCAACCATACCCTTCTGGTCTGGAGTTGTCTGACTAAAACCCTCTGCTTCTGAACTAACTGCTTTCTCCAGGATAAACTGCTCTTATATCTAACCCCAGCCAGGTTATCTGTGAACTAAAAGCAGAAGCTTTCTGATCCTTCAGGCTTCTCCTCAGCAAAATAAAATCAAATCCTGACTCTTTAAAGACAAAAGCAAGTTAATGCCTTTGAATGTGAACTCTCCTCAGTTACCAAACTGTTACAATGCAAACTCAGTCATTTAAAACTCTTCAGTTTTCATTTCTTCCATTTCTTACCCCCCACTCGATCTCATTGTCTTGCTCTGATGGAGAATTACCCTCATGCTTGCTGGGTGACATGGCCTCAATGCCTTAGCACAGCACAGCGGCTCAGTGGTTAGCACTGCTGCCTCGCAGTGCGAGGGACCTGTGTTCAATTCCACCCTTGGGCAACTGTCTGTGTGGAGTTTGCACTTTCTCCCCATGTCTGCGTGGTTCTCCTCTGGGTGCTCCGGTTTCCTCCCACTGTCCAAAAAATGTGCAGGTAAGGTACATTGGCTGTGCTAAAATGCACATTGTGTCCAGAGATGGGCAGGCTTGGTGGATTACAGGGTAGAGGGGTGAGTCTTGGTCAGATGCTCTTTAGAGAGTCAGTGTGGATTTGATGGGTTGAATGGCCTATATCCAGGCTGAAGGGATTCTATGACTTAACCATTGGGTAACACAAAGAATGCCAACTGCAATTAAATTATAGGATCGGAGGGCAAAATTACGAGTGCAAGTTCTCGGTGCCAGGATCTTTGGAAGAACATCGTCATGCAAGCACTTCTCTGTTGTGCACTTTTGATCTGAAACTTCAGAGAGATCAAAATCTGTCAAATTTTAACTAGAAGTGCGACTTCAGTGAGCTGCACTCTTAAAAGAGTTGCAAGATTTGCGTGTGTGTGTGTGTGAGTGTGTGTGGTGAGCTGGAGAAATGAAAGAGGACATGAATATTGCTAGGGGAAAGGCAGAGGCTTAAAAGGAAGACAGCATGTCTTTGTAGGTGAGAGGTTTCTGATCAGGAACCAGCGAGAATCAAGTTGCTTTTGTGACCCGTCCGCTCAGGCATTTGAAATGCGGGCACATTTTTAAGCCTAGAAGGAGATGTTACGTGAATGTACTATATTTTAGACCCTTAGCTGATCGTACAATTGTTTCACCATCTGCTATTCACACCCCTGAAGGGAAAGATTAATCAATTAGCGAACTTTCACATGACTTGAGGTAGAATTTCTGCAATCTCCAGTACAAGATCCTACCTTGTGGTGGCGGCCTGTCATGACGCTTGACGCTGTTCCACTCTGCATGTAGGAGTGGCAGCGAATCTTTATTCTGCTGGTAGCTTGTGCCTGCAATGGAACCCATTTGCCCATGAGCGACTGACTCTCGTAGGTTCCTGCAAACTACTTCACCATACAGAACCCTGATCTCCATTGGGATCTCTCTTACTGGTGCTGACTAGGCCATCTTTCCTTCACTTCCTGACTGTCGGTATTGCTGTGTCTCGGCGTCTCATTAGCCAGCACCTTGCTTGGTCTACTGTCTGTCCTGGGTGCGTTTGCATGAATTAAATGGTCAGACAATGGAGTAGGTCTGTGTGAAGTTCCTTCACCATCATACTAATGCCACTCCACACTACAGCATGCACGTGAGGAGCATGCTCAATTGTGTCAGGCCCCTGGAGGACAAGTCATGGCCACAGCACCACACCGCTGGCTACAGTCAGTGCCTTCAAGAGAAATACTGCTTCAGGTAAATAAAATAACACACATTGAAATAAGGAGCCGGCAGAGCTACAAAACTCTATTTAACTGAGGTCCCCCCATCTGCTCTCTGCAGGTGATTAATGGCAGTTTTTGTGTGTTCTGCTGCACAGCGCAGTGCACCAGTAGAAGACACAAAGCACGGAACGTGAAGTTGAACAGAATTGATCTGCACAATTGTCAGCATGATTGCAGAAAGTGTAAACAATCCAAAAACAACAAAAGAGAAACGCATAAGCCAGTCTCTAGCACCTGGAGACAGTGACAGCTGCACATTAATCTCACGCTGGGCTTAACTTCGAGGAAGAACGTCCGGGGATAGTACACCCTGACTGAAGAACACAGGCACTGGGCACGCACTGCAGAATCGACAATAAAAATCAACAGTCCAAGGGCATATTTCGACATGTCCGCTCCTCTGCATGCGTCAACACATTGAGGAGCTGGAGGAACACAGCGGGCCAGGCAGCATCAGAGGAGCAGGAAAGCTGACGTTTCGGGTCTGGACCCTTCTTCAGAACTGAGACCTGTCCCATAGTTAACCTGATCCCTTACAGCCAAGACTTGATACGGTCGGTAAAATAGATACAGTGGCTGGCTGTAACCTATGCTAAACAGGGAAAAGAGACAGAGAAAGAGGCAGAGAGAGAGAG
>NC_063371.1:9181478-9343049 GCF_021869965.1 Rhincodon typus | reverse complement strand
GAACGTCAGCTTTCCTGATCCTCTGATGCTGCTTGGCCTGCTGTGTTCATCCAGCTCTACACCTTGTTATCTCGGAATGCAGATGGCCATTTTGTTTGAGGTTCAATTTTTGCATCAAAAGGTCAAAGGTTAAAAACAAAAATGAACACTCCCTCCCCACCCAAAGACAGGAAAACAAAACGAGCAGCAAAAGGAATCAAGGCAGCAACATCATTAATCAAAGAGGGAAGAAAGGAAACCGTCTGGACAAGAAACAGTGAGATGAGGAGGAATTTCTTCAGCCAGAGGGTGGTGAATCTGTGGAACTCACTGCCACAGGGGGCTGTGGAGGCCTAGTCATTGAGTGTGTTTACAAGATAGACAGATGGGTTCTTGATTGGTAAGGGCATCAAGGATGACAAGGAAAAGGCAAGAGAATGGGGTTGAGAAACATGTCAGCCATGATTCAACAGTGGAGCAGGCTCGATGGGCTGAATGGCCTAATTCTGCTGCTATTGCCTGCAGTCTTAGCCACCAGCCACCAGCCACCAGCCACCAGCCCCAAACCTCAGGGGATGGGCGCCCGTCAGGGTAGGAGAGCTGCAAACTGAGCTCAGCTGACCTGGAAGATGTAACGCCAACCAGGTATGGATTTTCCAGTGAGAAAACCCTCACACCCATCTCTTAAAACAACCAGTCTTCACTTCAGTTAAACGCACACTTTCTTCAGTACGGGACGCCAGATAGAGTCATAGAGATTCACAGCATGGAAACAGGCCCTTGGGCCCAGCTTGTCCATGCTGCCTAGTTTTCACAATTAAACTAGTTCCGTTTCCCTGCATTTGGTCCTTATCCCCCCCATATCTATCCAATCTACGTTCCTGTCCAAATGTGTCTTAAATAGTGAAATTGTACTCGCCTCCACCATTACCTGGGTGATAAGTGACAATACCTGCTGAGGTGACATCCAAGACATTTTTCTTGCCTCTTGTGTCAAGATGCTGACCCAGCGAAACTCTGTCAGTATCTCCAACACGTAATTATAAAAGCTCAGGAGGAATGCATTGTCTTCACACATGCAGAGTGATGAAAATGATGAACAAGCCTGCTTCTCCGTAGCTCTCTCCATGGTGGTGGTGGTCATAGCTCCCAGATGGTGTGACCCTCATACAATCATACAGTATAAATGAGGCCCTTTAGCCCATGAAGTCTGCATTGCCAAAGTTTCATGATGCATCGCACTCCTCCCACTTTCCTGCACCAAGCCCATCTCCTTAAGTGTCATGACACTTCAAGTGCTCACCCAAGTTCTTTTCAAAGGTTGTGAGGTTTCCTGCCTCAACTACCCTCCCAGGCAGTGAATTCCAGACCCCCAACACCCTCTGGGCGAAAAATGAGTTCCTCAAATCCCCTGCCTTACACTTTAGAATTGTAACCCCTGGTTGCTGCCCCTTCAACACAGTGGGGAACAGCTACATTCTCTTCATCCTGTCCACATCTCTCACGATCTTCTACAACTCTGTCAAACGCCCCTGCAACCTTCTCTACCCCAAAGAAAACAGCACAAGCCTTTCCAGCCGCTCCTTGGTGCTGAAACGAAACAGCTCGACAGTGGGGTTCGGGTTGGGGTTGAGGGGGTTGGGTGGGGCGTGTTCTTGGTGCTTGACAATACAGGTTGAATTGCTGGTCCTGTCGAGTAGCTCCAACCCCAGCCAGGAGCTTCACGGAGACGGGTCGGAGTGTCAAGGTGAGGGCAAAGATGGGGAAGAGTGTTGGCTCAATGACACAGCCAGGCTTGGCCCCAGTTTGCGCACAGATCGTGTCTGTGGGCTATCCATGGACTGGGGTAACCCTACAGAGCAGGGAGGAGGATGGTGACAAATTTCAGCAAACATCCAAATGGAACGAGGCATGCAGACACATCGAGTTACAGCTCCCACTCACTTGCAATCCTCACCTAAAACAGGTTTGAGCTAATCCCCATTGTTTCAATCACATATCACCTATTTACACCAGTTTTGCAGCTTAGTCCTTTCTTTACTTATAACCAAACCAAGTAACATATTACCACAGAAATTAGGAATGCATCCATTTGGTTTCATGTGGGGTGAAGACTGTAATTCTCTCACAGATTCCTACAGTGAGGAAGCAGGCCATTCAGCCCATCGAGTCCACAGTGACTCTCCGAAGAGCATTCCACCCAGACCTACCCTCCTAGCCTATCCCTATAACCCTATAACCCTGCATTTCCCAATGGCTAACCCACCCAGCCTGCATATCCATGGACACTAGGAACAATTTCACATGGCCAATCCCCTTAGCCTGCACATCTTTGGACTGTGGGAGGAAACCGGAGCATCTGGAGGAAACCCACGCAGACACGGGGAGAATGTGCAAACTCCACACAGACAGACAGTTGCCCGAGGCTGGAATCGAACTCTGGTCCCTGGTGCTGTGAAACAGCGGTGCTAACCACTGAGCCACCGTGCCACCCAGCACCTTTGATATCCTGCTCATAAGTGCTGCTGAGGTGTTCAGCTCAGTGAGTGCTGAGTGCCCTCAGGCTGTGCACCCATTTCTGAGTTGCAAATATGATTTCATGGCGAACCGTTTATGTGCATTTCTCTGTCGACTGCTTTGCAACCTGTAACAAGGGGCAAAGTTAGTTTTGCCCTCTCCGACAAGAGCAACGGTGCGGTCACTTACAAAGAACCAGTGTCTGATTACAGGCAAGATATCCATATCGAGCCTGAGGTTTGAACTTGGGTCACTTTGGCCTGAACAGCTTAATTGCTACTCTGAGGGAGCTTTTGCACTCGATAATTGAATGCATTGTGCGTTTATAGCAAACTAGGCTCACATATATTATTTCCGAAAGTTCAGTTGGAGCACAGACACTGAATGGAGATTTGTTCCTTTCATATCTCTGTTTGAAGCTGTTCCAAACTCCCAGAGGGACCTGCCTGGGACTTCAGGAAGCACCACCACAAGAGGACTGAACCCAAGTGGCACTCTTTACACATGCTGACCCCGCTAGTTAGAACCGTGCCTGCATTGGGATGTAAACCTCAATACCGCTGAGAGCTGACCCCGAGGCTGCAGTCACCCTCACTCACAAGTAACAAGCGGGTGAGTGCACTCCAATTAGGCTGCACACGAAAACCTGAAGGGAGTCCCAAATGGACTGTCGGACAACAAGAATGAAGTCAAAGGCCAGAACACCGAGCCAATGATATCAGCTGCACACTCAATTATACTTCATAACACAAAAAGTACAGGAGATGTGTACCATCGTCAGCCAACACTGGAATGAAGCTTGATAATGAGGCACACTTAGTGAAATGGCTACTCATTTCATGCCATGGAATCTATTACCTTTGATTCACAGAAAATACGTTTGGAAAATACACTGCTTGTGTCTGAATAAACCAGATAAGATGCACCATGATCATTTTGTATCGAGTCTTTATCTGGAGTGAATGGCTGCAGAAACCTTTGAGCGCAAGGGAGAAGGAAAAGCCCCCAGAAATTGCCAGAAGTGTAAAAACATACATTAGATTGTTTGATATAACACAGTGTGGAGCTGGAGGAACATAGCAGGCCAGGGAGCATCAGAGGAGCAGGAAAGCTGACGCTTTGGGTCGGGACCCTTCTTCAGAAAATTGCTTGATTGCTTTAGCACTTATCCTGAGGTTAATAACGTTTTGGCGTGGACCAGTTTACTGCAGGAAGGGAACTGTTCCTTGACATGTCCTAACTGTACGTTAAAGCTGCTGACATCCTTGTTTACAAAGGCAGAGGACTTTTGGTGGAGGAACTGAAATTGCAGCATCCCTAGGCAAAAAGCCGGGATCAGTATCCTGGGACAGACAGTGAAGTCAGAGACCCTGGGGAGACCCCCCAGGTTCAGTCTCTCAGGATATTTTTTTCTTCCACAGCTTGTGCTGTTCCCCATTGAAGGTAAACTCAAAAACACGACAGTTAAAGACACAGGTTAAAATAATATCTTCCATCCTCCTGTCCAGCAAAGAAGCATGTTGTTGTACCCTGAAAGTTTTGGTGGTAAAGATATTGCAGAGGATTTCAACATCTTCTCACACATCTCTTCCTCTTTTGAAGAAGTCTGATTATTCCTCAAATTACATTATAAAACGCTTCCAAGAAGATGTTGAAATTACAGATCAACCACTGCTCTTGCTGTAGACAAGAGATCATGATGCAAGTTTAGATCTTCAGCAGCTTCGCAACTATTGCTTCATCACCTGTGGATTATCGTCCTTCAAGAGATCGCCACGCAAATAACCCAAACACCCAGATGTTGTCACATGGCCAGAGGCTCTCTGCACTGTTGTAATCTAGGCGCAGGCTGCATCTGGAGATTACTCTGTATTGTATAGGTTCATTTAGCTGCAAATAAACCACCACAAATCTCCAAGTAAACAGAATCCTAATTTACATTCAATTTAAATAACAAAAGAATGCTGTGACCAACATAGGGACTGTCTCTAAAGATCTGTCTCTGGGTAGCTGAGGTGAAGCTTTATTGTGCAATACTGTGGAGCATTTCCAACACGATTCCCCTGACCTCAAGCGAGCCAACATGATGGGATCTCTTTGGTGTGGGTAAATACTGCGCCGCATCAGAATGTTTCACAGCGCTTCCATCCTTTACCACCTTTACCACTGTCAGTGATATGAGCAGCAATATCCATGTGCAAGCCATCCTCTTCAATTCTGACACCAGCCCCACTTGGGCCATCATTGCTGATTTCTTCCTTGTCACGAGGTCAGGATCCTGGCAGTCCTGACCTAACATCGTTCACCAGAGAACCCTCACCACACTAAGGATGACAGCTGTCCGAGAGGGTGGCCGGCCCCTAACGTGATGAGCTGAAGACAAGAAGTGTCAGTTCTTTCCCCCGTCCTACACCCAACAACATCATTGCTGATAGACTCCCCACCCACGCCACCTCAAATCCCCACACTGTTATCTCATCTATTGTTGAATCCTCACCAAAACATCTCAGTGCCCATGGACAACCTTCCATCGCCCGGCTCATTCCGAATGTTTGCAGGCTGCAGCCTGCCCTAAAACAAGCCCTATTCATCCATCATTCCTGTCCTTGTTGACCAATGTTGACCACCAATCCTCACATGTCTTCAATTAAAATTTATCAACCTTGGCTGTACACCTCTTCAAAGGTCCAACTCTCATTTTTACAGTGAATGTTCTTCACCCACCAACACTCAATCATGCTCTCTGTTCATTTCACTTTGCCTTTCTGTGTATCTCTCTCTTCCCTTGTTTTTTTTCAGCTTGACTGTTTTTAACTTGGCTGGACCTAATGTTCTTGAATTCCCTGCCTAAGGCTCCCCAACTCTGCATTTAACTTCTCAAGCTTCAAGATCTTCGGTAATATCATCACTTTGACCAACATTGCAATCACCCCTTTCTTGAAATGTTCATGGTTCACAGGTTCACTTACGTCTCATTATTTAACCCAATGTGAAAAACTTTGGGTGCTGCAGGAAAGGAAATTGAATCTGGGGCAACAATCATCTTAAGAAGGGTCTAGGCCCGAAACGTCAGCTTTCCTGCTCCTCTGATGCTACTTGGCCTGTTGTGTTCATCCAGCTCTACACCTTGTTATCTCAATCATCAACGTAAATTTCGTTGATGAAAAGGACATCAGAAAATCTGCAGGAAATGCCGATCTAAAGTAGAACAGCGTCATTACACTGGGAGGTGATGGCCTTGTGATATTACCACGAGACTATTAATTCAGACACCCAGGAATTGTCTGGGACCCAGGTTTGAATCCCACCATGACAGTTGATGGGATTTGAGTTAGGAGTCTCAAGACGACCACAAAATATTGTTAATTGGTGGAAAACCTATCATGGTTCATCAATGGCCTCGTGGAAAGGAAATCTGCCATCCTGACCTGGTCTGGTCTCCACGTGACTCCAGACCCACAGTAATGTAGTTGACCTTTAATTGATCTTTGGGTAATTAGGGATAGGCAAAGAATTCTTGCCCGGCCAACGATGTCCTCATCTTGTAATCAAACAAAGGGGGAAAAGAAAAATCTACATATGACGCAAGCACAGACATCTATACTGTGTAATCAAAGTGAGCTGATTGGTTCACAAATGCAAGAACTGGAGTCCTTTAACAAACAGTTATCATACAGTTCTGAGTGACCAGGATGTTAGCACTCAACAGGTTCTGTTGTTGCATTTCTTGTACCGAGTATTGGGTACATCTAAACAAGAGCCAGAAAGCAGGAGAGGAGAATCTCTCAGAGATAGTAGGACGAAGGGTCCAGACCTGAAACGTCAGCTTTCCTGCTCCTCTGATGTTGCCTGGCCTGCTGTGTTCATCCAGCTCTACACTTTGTTATACTAGAGGAGAATCTCTGAAGTGCAGACATGAACTCTTGTGGCATGCAATGAACAGTTATCTCCAGAGCACTCCTCTCCCTGTGAATGCTTCAAAAATAGGCTCGCAGATCTTCTAACACAGGGACTCGCTCCATCTTGAGACCCACCACAGGTGAATCATAAGCATTGCAGACCGTCATCCAACACCTCTGGCCATGTGACAAATGCACCCATAGCCATCAGGCCTCAGAGTGACAATCGAACCTTGGGTTTCTTGCTCAGTGGCTCAATGTGCTACCAACTGCGTGAGAAGAGACCTCTGATATGCAGATTTGTGATGAAGAAAACACTTGACAAAATGAAGAAAATCCTGATCCACTCAGCAATATCACCTTCCATTTGAAATTCGGGTTTGAGACAAAAGACGGTGAATACCTATCTCCCACTTTTTAGAATTAACATCTAGTCTCTTCTTCCTCCCATGTTGGTCGGCTACCTCAGTTGCATATCATTCTCCGCTTATTTTCAGCCTGCTTTTACTCGGCTGAGCCTGACATCCTTGAATTCCCTGCCGAAGGCTCTCTAACTGCTGTTAATATCTCATGCTTCAAAATAAAGTCAAAGAGTCATTGAGATCTACAACATAGAAATAGGCCCTTTGGCCCAACTTGCCCAAGCTGCCCAGTTTTCACAATTAAACTCGTCCCATTTGCCTGTGTTCAGGCTTTTTATGTGTGCATACCTATCCATTCCACGTACCTGTCCAAATGTTTCTTAAATGGTGCATGCCCTCTAGTTTTTGACTCCTCCACCATGGGGATAAGCTGTTGCCTATCTACCTTATCTATGCCTCTGATGATTTTATAGATCACCCCTCAGTCTCCGACACAGCAGGGAAAAAAAGTCCCAGTCTATCCAACCTCTCCTTATAACTCAAACCTTCCGGTCCAGGTAGCATCCTAGTAAATCTTTTCTGCACTCTTTCTATTTTAATAACATATTTTCTAGAATAGGGCAGCCAGAACTGCACACAGTACTCCAAATGTGGCGACACCAATGTCTTGTACAGCTGCAACAAGGCGTCCCAACTCCTATACTCAATGCTCTGTCTGATCCTGAGTGATTCCACCTCATTGACAAACTTTTCGGCCAGTTCAATGTGGTATACTGTATCCGCTGTTCTCGTTGTGGCCTCCTCTCCATCGGGGAAACCAAGTGGAGGCTCGGGGACCGCTTTGCGGAACACCTATGCTTGGTTCGCAACAAACAACTGCACCTCCCAGTCGCGAACCATTTCAACTCCCCCTCCCACTCCTTGGACGACATGTCCATCCTGGGCCTCTTGCATTGCCACAATGATGCCACCCGAAGGTTGCAGGAACAGCATCTCATATTTCGCTTGGGAACCCTGCAGCTCAAGGGTATCAATGTGGACTTCACAAGCTTCAAAATCTCCCCTCCCCTGACCGCATCCCAAAACCAGCCCAGCTCATCCCCGCCTCCCTAGCCATTCCTCCCACCTCAAGCCCCACCCCCATCTCCTACCCACTAACCTTATTCCACCTCCTTGACCTGTCCATCCTCCCTGGACCGACCTATCCCCTCCCTACCTCCCCACCTACGTTCACCTTTACTGGCTCCAACCCCGCCTCTTTGACCTGTCTGTCTCCTCTCCACCTATCTTCTCCTTTATACATCTTCTATCCGCCTCCCTCTCTCTCCCTATTTATTTCAGAATCCCCTTCCCCTCCCCCATTTCTGAAGAAGGGTCTCGACCCGAAACGTCAGCCTTCCTGCTCCTCTGATGCTGCTTGGCCTGCTGTGTTCATCCAGCTCTACACCTTGTTGTCTCATTTCTCATGCGGTCAAGGTTCACTTCTCATTGTTTAATGAGAGCTTTGGGTGCTGTATGAATCAAAGGTTTACCAGCAGCTATAATTATCAATATCAATTTTATTGCTGAAAACGAGACACAAGATAATTTGCAAGAAAATGGCTAGCTGATTTGCAATGCAGAGTGATGCCAATAGTGTATGTTCAATTCCTACACTGGCTGAAGTTACCATGAAGAACTCTCCTTCTCAACCTCTCCCTTTGCCTGAGGCATGGTGAGCCTCAGGTTAGACCAACACCAATCATCCTTCTCTGCTGAAAGAGTAGACCTATGGTCCGGTAAGACAATGGCAAATTTACCTTTAATCTCTTCGTGATCACAAGTACTCAAAGCGGTCTTCGGGGGTGAGGGGTCAACATCAAGGTTCCAAACAACTGCAAAAGCAGTCATTAAATACACTGTTCTCTCCAATAGTGAAAACCATCTGGTGAGATTGTCAGTGACATTGACCAGATTCTACAAATAGAATCAGTGGAGGTGAGCGAGGTTGTTGACTGGCTCGGCGAGCTGGCTTGTTTTCGTTCAGACTTTTCATCACCGTGCTAGGTAACATCATCAGTGAGGCCTCCAATGAAGCGATGTTGTTCAACTCCACTTGGAATTTATACTGTCCGGTCCGTTACGGTGAGTCGTGTCATTTCCGGTTTTGTTCTGTTTGGGTTTGTATATGGGGTCCAATTCTATATGTTTGTTGATTGCATTATGCTTTGGAGAACCATGCCTATAGGAATTCTCGTGCGTGTCTATGTTTGCTTCGGCTACTGTAGTTACGTTGTCCCAGTTAAAATGATGGCCTTCATTGTCCGAGTGTGAGCTTTGTAAAGACAGGGCTCAGACTTCAACATGCTGCACTGGGCAAATGATGACTCATTCAGTTATCCCACAGCAATAGAAACGCCAATCTCAATTTTATGTCCAAGGCTCAAAAGGGTTGATTGAAGTTGCTTTACCATCCATCAGGAGGCTTGGAATTCACAAACGGTCAAAACAGATCCTGATTGAAAATGTATTGGCCCTATCCTTCCCAGACATAAACTCATGCTTTGGTCATCGCTCAATGTTACTTGTGAGCATTGTGTAAAACTCCTAGAGTCATACAGCACGGAAACAGACCCTTCGGTCCAAACAGTCCATGCTGAACCTAATCCTAGACTAAACTAGTCCCTGTACTTAGCCCACATCCTTCCAAACCTTTCCTATTCATGTCTCTGAAACATTGTAACTGTACCCAATCCATCACGTCTCCAGGAAGTTCATTCCACACACACACCACTCTTTGTGAAAAAAAATTTCCCCATCATGTACTTTTTAAATTTCTTTCATTCTACCTTAAAAATACACCCCTTAGTCCTGAAATCTCCCATTCTAAATAAAAGACACCCACCATTAACCCTATCTATACTCATGATTTTATAAACCTTCATAAGGTTACCCTCAACCTCCTACACTCCAGTGAAAAAAGGTTGCCCTCCAAGTTGCTGTTGTGTCATACAAGAGGACCAGAGGTGTCTGTCTCTTCCTGAGTTAAACCTGAGGGTAACAACACCTCAGTTGAGGAGTGGGGTTGGGACGTCTGGCATCAACCAGTCAGGGGAACCAGTCGGCATTGCAAAAGAGCTGCCCAGTCAACTGTGCTGACCCATCCCCACTGCGTTCCATATCTTGCCTTCTCAGTTAGGTGGGTCAATGGTTTCACAACTCTGGGCTAATGGTGAAGGACCGACTATTGTGTGGCTTCCAGTAGGAACCGATGGTGCTGAGGGTTAAAAGATAGACAGGGACATCCACCCGATTCTAACATGGAGCCTCAGGGACCAAGAATGCGCCACAATTTTCACTCCATCTTCATGGCAATAGACTCCTCCAAACTGCCTCATTCTCAGCAGAGTAGGAAGGGCAATTGATCATGGGGTTCGAACATCCTCATCGCAACTCAGGCTGTGGTCGAATTATAGTAACGTACTGTACGGAAAGAAGACATTCAGCCCATCATGCCTCTGCTGACTGTATAACAGTCATCCAACCTCATCACACTTTCCGGCTCAATCTATAGCCTTGGACGCCCAAATGCACACCCAACTGCTTTTTCAATGCAATGAAAGTTTCTGCCTCTCCCATCCTTTTTAAGGGAGAAAGTTCCAGACCCTGTATCAACCTTAGTGCGAACGTATTTTGCCTCAAGTCCAACATTGCTATCAACGTCCTGGAGGTGACCTTAGAAAAACAGTGGCTACAAGGGCAAATCGGAGACAAGGAAGAATGTGACGAATAACTCACCTCCTGGCTCCCCAAAGACAGTCCACCATACCCAGGGCACAAGTCCTGAGTGTGACGGAATATTCCCCACTTTGGGTCCAGCTCCAACAACATGCGAGCAGCTTGACAACATCCAGGACAAAACAGCACTCTTGATAGGCACATCCACAAGCATCCACTCCCTCCACCACTGACACTCAGTAGCAGCAGTGCGTACTATGTGCAGGATGCACTGCAGAAATTCACCGAAGATCATCAGACAGCCCCTTCCAAACCCATAACCACTTCCATCTAGAACTGCATTTAATGATGGCTTTTGCAGTTGTTTGGATCCTTTATGTTGCCCACTGTAAAGCGCTCTTTGAGTACTTGTGAAGAGAAAAAGACTAAAGTTAAAAACGCCATTGTCTTACCAGACCAGAGGTCAACATCAGCAGATACATGGGAACAACACCACCACAGTTCTCCTCCAAGCCACTCACCATCCTGGCTTAGATATATATCGCAGTTCCTTCACTGTCACTGGGTCAAATTCCTGGAGTTCCCTCCCTAAGGGCATTGTGGGTCTACCTACAGTTTTTGGATGGCAGCAGTTCAAGAAGGCAGCTCTCAAGATCAGCAAATGCTGGCCAGCCAGCATTGCCCATGCCCCACAAGAAAATAAAAAGTACTCCTTTCTCATCCTACCACCAGCGATGTGAAATCAGTCTGACTTATGCCTGGGATTAGGGTTAATCTGAAGAATGTTGAACGGTTTGTGCCTGTACCCATTGGAGTTTAGAAGAATGAGAGGAAATCTCATTGAAACACGCAATATCCATGGAGATTGGGCAGGGCAGATAGCAGGAAGATGTTTCTTCTTGGGGTGGGGGTGAGAACAAGTGGGCACAGTTCAAGAGGTTTCCCTTTTAAGACAAGGGGCGGGGAGTCGGGGGGGTGGGGTCAGTGGTGTGTGGAATTGTCTTCCCTAGAAAGCTGTGGAGGCTGGATCATTTAATTCATTCATGACCAACTGGCGAATCCAAGATTATGGAAGAGAGAGACAGCAGAGTGGAGGTGAGATCACAACCAGATCAATCATGATCTTCGTGAATGGTACAGCAGGCTTGAAGGGCTGAATGCCCTATTCCAGTGTTCATATATACAGTCCCCTGATTACTGAAGTCATGGCAAAGGAAAATGGATCCTTCTTCTCCACATTATTTTTCCCCTGACGTGAGACTCCCCTAGGGGCGGCGCGGTGGCTCAGTGGTTAGCACTGCTGCCTCACAGCACCGGGGACCCGGGCTCGATTCCACCCTCGGGCGACTGTCTGTGTGGAGTTTGCACATTCTCCCTGTGTCTGTGTGGGTTTCCTCCGGGTGCTCCGGTTTCCGCCCACAGTCCAAAGATGTGCAGGCTAGATGGATTGGCCATGCTAATTACCCTGTAGTGTTCAGGGATGTGCAGATTTGGTGGGTCGTAGGGGAATGGGTCCGGGTGGGATGCTTGGAGGGTTGGTGTGGATGTGTTGGGCTGAAGGGCCTGTTTCCACACTGTAGGGGTTCTATGAACTAATTAGGTGCCCTACTCCCAGCTTCAAAACACCAGGCGTGCCCCAGGTGGACAGAGGAAGTGCTTCAGTGATACCCTCAAGACCTCATTGGCAAAGTGCGGCCTTCCCACAGACACCTGGGAATCACTGGCCCAAGACCATCTAAAGAGGAGGACTGGAATGCAGGAAAGCGTCCAGCACCTCATGACTTGCCGTCGGAAAAAAGCAGAAGCCAGGCGAAAACTGTGAAAGGAGCGCACTGCCACACTAACACCCCACCGACCCCTTCCTGTGACCACCGCCCGCCCCAAGTGTGACACAGCCTACAATAGCTGCTTGGGTCTGTACAGCTACCTACGGATTCACCCTGAGAGTGGAACAGAGTCAATGTTGTCTGTGCGGGACCGTAAATGATGATATTTCTCCCAGTCCTGCACCCTCCTAGCCACCCTTAGTAAAAAGTTGTGACTAAGTAATGCAATGATATGCTTAGCTAGCCGTGTCACCTCGAACTGAGGTCCCTCACACATGAACGCACTGTGAAACTCAGTTATGCTAACCAAGGTGGTCTCAGGTTTTATCACAACTGGGTCCTGACTAGCTGGAATATAGTTTCCTCGCTTGCTCTCTGACCCCAAGGTGCATTTCTTGAAGTGTTGGAAGCTACAAGGACAGGACAAGATTGGAGCTAGCTGCGATGCCATACACAGCCAATCAGCCTGATGCTGTTTCCTGCTTATACTCGTATGTGTTGACTGAGGTAAAAGGGTGGGGGAGTAGGTGGGTTGCTGTTGGATGCTGAGAAGCTGAATGCGATGGAACTGGAACCACCCCAGTTCATATAACATCACTCTATTATGCAGTCACTACTGACTGAATTGGATTTGCGGTACTCTGAAATGCTGCTGCTATGGGTCATATATAATTCACAAACAGTGAGCGTGCAGTTTGAAGTCATGCTTTCTCCAAGGGATTTATTGTTGAGGACTTGCCTCAATTGCTCTTTGCTGGTTTCTCCAACCGACCTGCACCTCTGGGAGTTGGGCATAAAATTATCCTTTTAAGGTCACTCTCTCATCTTGTCTGACAGATGTTAAGGGCCACAGGCTTGAAGAGAGCTTGGCCAGAATAAATTCAAAGCCTTGGGGACCCAGGAACACAACAGTTAAGTGTCGAGAATTGACTTTGACTTGGCATTAAGAATTGAAACTCTATTCCCAGGAGGCAGCAGAACAGAAACCTTGAGAAATGCAACAACAATAGATCGAATTCACAGAATGGACTCACGAACGATGCCGAGAAAATGTAGATGTGGGAGACTGGGGATAAAAATCACATTATCTATTCGTTTGCTGTGCTGGCTTGTATCCATTTCAGAGCCATCACAAATAATGCAAAATATGTTTTGCTTCATTTTCCCCATGGCTCCCACCTTAAGCTCAAAAGCAATTGAAAAATAGAGCAATTTCTACTCAATCCCTTCACTGTGTGCTCCAAGCCCAAAATGTAGTGGAGGATTTTGACAATTTTTTTTTCCATTTCCTAGAATGGGCTGACTTGCAGTCTCTCTCACTGACACCTGCAATGTACTGCTGGTCAAATGCTGGATTTGGTAACCTCTGTGAGTGACAACAAAGACTTTCAAAAAGCAGGCTCACACTATCCAAACTCACTTCACTCAACAGGCTTACAGCCAACAGCTTGAGGACCTCAGACTGTGGGGTTTTGACTGGATGTGCATCCAGCTCCTGCAGTCAGCCTGAATCCTGGATGTCCTTCAGGGACAGGCCACCCTTCAAATACTCATCAACGTTTAGGAAGGCAGCTTCAAGATACTGAGATGGGGGCAAGCGGAGGTGAAGTCAAGGAGTTGGACAGAGTTCGTGAACCTCCAGACAACTCGTGTTGGTAGCTCCTCAAGTACCACCTGCCTCGTACGTGACAGAATCTACAGAACACTTTGGAAATGAACTTCACAGCCCATCTCCAAACAGACTGAACTGTAGCTGAGGCAAATCAACCACCATCACAACAGGCTGCCTGAGAAGTTCACTGACAAAGTCAGACACGGTTATCTGCATTGACAGCCCCAGCATGGTGTGGTCAACGGTCCATGGAACATTTATTTACAATCAACTGTTTGATGCTTAATGCAAAGCACGCGGACACCGAAACTGAGCGCAAAACTTCGGGCGGCACAGTGGTTAGCATGCCGTCTCATAGCACCAGGGTCCCGGATTCAATTCCACCCTTGGGCAACTGTCTGTGTGGAGTTTGCACATTCTCCCCGTGTCTGCGTGGGTTTCCTCCTGGTGCTCCGGTTTCCTCCCACAGTCCAAAGATGGGCAGGTTAGGTGGATTGGCCATGGGAAATGCAGGGATAAGGTAGAGGGGTGGGTCAGGGTGAAATGCTCTTCAGAGGGTTGGTGTGGATGGGCTGAATAGCCTGCTTCCACACTGGAGGGAGTCTACGACTCTCAGTGTTTTGAACCCAACACCAGCGGGCTAATAAATAAGCTGCTTGCATCTCCTGGCAAGAGAAAAGCAAACCAGATTCTTGACGAAGTCTGTCTCTGGTTGCCAGCCCCTGGAGATCAATGGCGATGGCTGGGGTGTTACCAACCTTGAACTTCAGTCATGATTGGACATCAGGATCTGCTCCCATGGCACCACTTTGGAGAATTGGGTGGGGGCCTATCCTTTGGTGTCTGGGTTTGGGTAAAGCATGTCTGAGCAAGTGACACGCAGAAAAAGAAAAGCATTTGAGAAACAGGATGATATCCCAAGAATATCCAAATCAGTGTATCTTTTTTTGAGTGACCTTGAGGTGCACAATGATTTTAAAATGACACATCATCATGAATTCCATGAGCTTTTACAAAGCGAGGGATGAGCTTTCCATCTCGGGATGAGACAAACCTATTTGGCCCTGTCCCATTTTCCATGGTCAAACGAATCAAAGTTACTACCAGCAGTGTTTTTGTTGGAAAAGCCAAAGAACACAAATGAAACCGGACAGTGTTAAATAATGACGGTTTCCCTTAACCACCTGTTTCCCTTAGACACCTGTAAATGCCAAAATCGCGAACAATGAAAGTTTAAAGTGAAGATGACACAGGGCACCTTTCTTCCAAAATTCAGCAGGTTCATGTTCACTTAGAAACATAGACACTAGGAGCAGGAGAAGGTCATTTGGCCCTTTGAGGCTGCTGTAACATTCAATTTGAACAAAACTTATCCTCTGTCTCAATGCTACATTCCCAGTTTTCTTCCCCACAGCTTTGATGCCTTTAAAAGCTAGGCACGACGTGTCCTATTCTTGAATATAATCAATGACTTGGCCTCCATGGTCTTCTGTGGGAGAGAATTGCAGTTGGCCATCCTCTGAAGAAATCTATCCTCATCTCAGTCCAAAATGGTATACCCTGCATCCAGAGAGTGTGGGACCTCTAATTGCAGGCTCCTCGCCAGGGTACAAACAGCCTGATGCATCGACTCCATCCAGCCCATCTGGAATATTCTCCACTTCAATTCTCCTCTCATCCTTCTAAAATGGAGTCAATACTGGCCCAGTCAAACAAATCTCTCCCCATATGATGGACAATCCTGCCAGCCTTCGCATCAGTCAAGTGAACCTCCACTGTCGTCCCTCTCCGGGAAGTGTGGCCTTTCTTAAGTAACCACGTCAATAGTACATGCAGTACTGCAGGTATGGTGTCACCATGAACCTGAGAGTTCTTGGTGAGGTCGTAGAAAGACATCTCGACTTCTCAGCTAAAAGCTGGTGTTTGTGAAAACGTCACAGAACGCTTCATGACATTAGCCGTGGTCATAGCTCTCCTGCTTTGGGACAGATAGGTTGTGGGTTCTGATCCTAATCCAAACGCTTGATCACAAATTGACGAGCCAGAACATTGTGGTATGACGTGTTAATCCGAGGCCCCATCTGAATTCTCAGGTGATCACAGAAGCTTCCATGGTGCTGTTTTGAAGACGAGCAGACATGTTCACCCTGGTGTCGCTGCCAGTGTTAATCCCTCAATCGACAATCAACAAAACAGATAAGTGCTGACCACTTGCGGTATTTCTGTATCCAGGATCTTGCTGCTCAAAAATTGGCTCTTGTGCTTTTGACGTGACAAAGGGAACATGAGAAGTGCAGTTCGAATCCACAGCAGATTGCAATGTCCTGCAGCTGTCACAAGTGCTTCATGAACGCAATCTCTTTATTTAGTGTTATGGACCAGACCAATACCCCTCAAAATATATGAAAAGGTAGCCGAGACCCTAACTTTTTCTTATTTTAAAGGCAACTGCCAGGTGTTGCATTCTGGATGCAATTTGATTGGTCATATATAAGATCATAAGAAATAGGAGCAGGAGTAGGCTACCTGGCCCCTCAAGTCTCGATCTTAATAAGATCACGGCTGATCTTTTTGCGGATTCAGCTCCACTTACCATCTGCTCACAATAATCCTTAATTCCTTTACTGTTCAAAAATCTATCTTTGCCTTAAAAACGTTCAACGAGATAGCCTCAACTGCTTCATTGAGCAGGGAATTCCACAGATTCACAACCCTTTGGAACAAGAATTTCCTCCTCAACTGAGTCTTAAATCTGCTCCCCCCCTATTTTGAAGCTATGCGCCTTAGTTCTTCTTTCACCCCTCAGTTGAAACAACCTCCCTGCTTCTATCTTGTCCATTCCCTTCATAATTTTATATGTTACCATAAGATCACCCCTCATTCTTCTAAATTCCAATGAGTAAAGTCCCAATCTACTCAACCTCTCCTAATAAACCAACTCTCTCAATTCTGGTATCAACCCAGTGAACCTCCTCTGTACCCCCTCCAGTGCCAGTACATCCTTTCTCAAGTTAGGGGACCAAAACTGGACACAGCACTCCGGGTCTGGCCTCACCAGAACTCTCTACAGCTGCAGCATAACCTCCCTGTCTTTAAAATCTATCCCTCCAGCAATGAAGGACAAAATTCCATTTACCTTCTTAATTACTTGCCGCATCTGCAAACCAACTTTGTGATTCAAACTACCAGATCTGAAGCAAAATACACTTTATTCACACACTATGGTTAAAAAACAACAGAAGAAAGAAGAAATCGGAATAACAACTTAACTGGAAGATTTAGCAGAATAACACACTGATAACTACTAAACAGTAACTGCTCTAATGTTGTAACATCCCATTAACACACCCTTGACCAAAGACAAATTCAGTAAAACAGATTGTCTCATGGGTAGTTCTCCAGTCCAGGAGGAAAAAAGATCAAGGGCAAACTCAGAGAGACAGAGGAGCAGGGAGCGATGTACTGCAACTTCCAAATCCAGTTTCAAGACCCCAGCAACAGCTACTGAAAACTAAAACTAAAAATCCTGCTTCTTTGTGAGCCTGACCCCACACATTCAGTCTGCTTCTATTGTTATAACGTTAAAAAAAAAACCAAGGCTTCACAAGCTGCTTACTCTCGTGGATCTGAGTAGACTGCCCCACACCCCTTTCTTCATTACAGAGAATCCAGGACAAAATTCATCTCTTAAAGCCAAAGCATCATCACATTAGTCGATTCAGAGATAGTAGGAACTGCTGATGCTGGAGAATCTGAGATAACAAGGTGTAGAGCTCGATGAACACAGCAGGCCAGGCAGCATCAGAGGAGCAGGAAAGCTGATGTTTCGGGTCTGGACCCTTTTCTGAATTTTCTGAAGAAGGGTCCAGACCCGAAACGTCTGCTTTCCTGCTCCTCTGATGCTGCTTAGCCTGCTGTGTTCATCCAGCTCTATACCTTGTTATATCACATTGGTCTGTGCCCAATTCATGTCACATCTGAACAAGAAAGGTTCAATGGTATTTGTGAAGGGAACTCTGTTCTTCATCTCATCAACATTTGGTCTAAGGAATGATACTGTTTTGCTTAACCCCAATATCAACATCCCTCACTACAAGATAACTGCTGCTCTATTTTTCTGAAGAAGGGTCTAGTCCCGAAACGTCAGCCTTCCTGCTCCTCTGATGCTGCTTGGCCTGCTGTATTCATCCAGCTCTACACCTTGTTATCCCTGCTGCTATATTGATTTGGGATGGGGGTGGGTCACATTTCTGGGTAGATATTTTCCGGATGGAAGTGAAAAATAAGTTAATTATGCACAGGTTTTCAGTGTAGCTGTTTGTGAAATTAGACCAAATTCCATTACATGAAAATTGATGTTTTCAATCCATTTCGCAGCAACAGAAAAGTTAAAAGGTTCAACTTCAATTTGTTTTTAATGGCCGCAGGATCATTTTGAGCCATATCCCAGAATTGCCGAAAATGCAAAGTTAAATTTTGCAGCTGCAGGGAGAATGAATGAACTGCAGAAAAAAAAAAGTCTGCTTATGGTTGTCTGTCCAGAAAAGACAGTGTTCAGGTTAGAGGCCCAAAAATGAAGTACTAGATAGATTGGGTCCATCGCAAACATCACCCCCAAATTGCACAGTTAAGGCCGTTCAGATCAGGCCCATGGGTCGGTTTCATTCAGGATAAATCTCCTTCTACCTGGCCCCAATAAAATCTCCCAAGAGAGGCACAGCCTGGGTTACAAATGGAATAATACTCCCTCTGAACTGTGCCATCAAGCACTCACAGACAAGTAAAGCGCACTCTCTAATGTCTCGATAAGCACTTGAAAGTCAGGTACGTAACAGGCCAGAGGAGAGGAAGGTTGACTGGATTTTTAAATGCCCTGTAAATAGTTGGTGCATTCTGCAGCTGTGTCAGAACTCCAAAAATTCGACTGCGCGAAGTTCTACATTACAGCAACAAATTCTGAATTCCGTTTGCCCCGGTCATATTAAAGACAGGCACCTCAAAAACAGATGTCGAAAAGCCCAATAAATTAATGCCTCTTAATGAATGTCATCAGCCCCTGCTGTCATTGTGTCTACGAGCAATGCAAAACCACATGGGACAAGCAACGCAATCATCAATCATTCAGGATACAATTTCCCAACTCCAGATAGTGATCTTTAAGCAGCTTACACATGCCGGAATGATTTGATTTTTTTTGCCTGTGGAATTTATCCTCCTCACTGCTGGGTTACAGGAGTGAAAATGCTTTGAGCAACACAATAGCTTTCGTGCAACATATTTCTTATCCACATAATCCATCCCGATAAAGTGTCACATTAGTATGTTAATGCCCAAATCCTGTTAACTCATGCAAATCTGAGCATCAGGCAGCTAATTTATTTGTTGGAATAAAGAAATAAGGAACATTAAAAACTTGACTTTACTTCAAGAAAAGAGGAAAGCAATCCCATTTTTCTTCTTCCTTGAATGAAATTAATCATGCCTGATCACAATGGGTTTCTCCTCCAGGTTAACAACTCTTGCTCCGTTCTAACACGAGAGGGAGTTGTTGTGCAAGTCAGCTGTCCTCTAAGGGGTTAACTAGGAAGCTGTGAAATAGCTCCTCCAAACTGATATATAAATGATTGCCTCTGGAAGGAGTGAGTCACCTTGTTTCTCATTACTCATCAATTTTGCAGTCATGGAACACAGGCCTAGTTGCTGTCGTCTAAGAAGTAATAATAGTGCTGACCTCGTGTAAATGTAACTAACCAGTTAAGCTTCGAAAAGCTGTGAGCGGACTGCTGGGGGAGGGAGTGGGTATGGCATGAGTTAGCATGGGTTAACCTCACACCAATCTCAAGGTGGAGTTCGAAAAAAATTTGTGCATTCTAATTAGCTCCAGAAGCAACAATCATTGAAATACTTCAATGTTCATTTTTCAATTATTCTTCAAGAAAATCAGTCAGTTTGAAAAGACGAGTAAAATCACACAAGCAGGGTCACGATGCTGATGCAGCAGACAGGAGGCAGAATTTTGTGAAGATGCAACATGGCTGAGTCAGCACTGACCCTGAGGCCTAATTTGGAGATGGAATGTGAAGGGGTTTTGTCAAGGATGGGAGCGCAGCAAAGACATTGCAGAGGAAACTATCTGGCACCTGGGAAGATAGGGAGTGGTAAGACCAGAGGTAGCAGGCACCTTGCCACTTACATAAAGTGTAAAAAAATGAGTTCATTACCTTAAACAAATCACTTTGGAATTCATGATATGTGCTGTCAACATGACACACAATGTATAACTATTTCATGAATCCTCATTGAGTTAGAGTGATCTGCAGGATCCTCCAATGCTGGCTCAAAAATTGCTGCTCACAATGCAGTCTCCCCTACACTGGGGAAACGAAGCGTAGATTGGGTGACCACTTTGCAGATCAATTACGTTCTGCCTGCAAAAAAAGACCCTGAGTTTCCAGTTGCCTGCCACTTGAACACACCATCTTGTTCCCTGGCCAACATCTCTGTCTTGGGTTTGCTGCAGTGCTCCAGTTCAGCGCAAGCTGGAAGAACAGCACCTCGTTTTCCACTTGGGAACTCTAAAGCTTTCTGGACTCAATATTGAGTTCCACAATTTTAGGGTTTGAGGTACCTTCACACGTCCTTACCCCAACCCCCACGTACCAGGCCTTATTATCACACGCACAAAAGTTCTGAGGAAGAGTCACCGGACCCGAAATGCTAACTCCGTTTTCTCCTTCACAGATGCTGCCAGAACTGCTGAGCTTTTTCAGCAACTTTGTTTTTGTTCCTGATTTACAGCATCCACAGTTCTTTTGGTTTTTACTTAGTATCACATGGTCTGCTATTACACACAACCCATTGTTCACCACTAACAGTCCCCATTAGCAGCTATTCATTTTCCCAGCCTGATCGGTATCCACTCCTTTGTCTGCCCAACTGTTCTTCTCTCTCTTTGGGTTCTACCTCCACCTATCGTTAACTCTTTATACCCTCCCCCACCCTATCTTCTGCGTGAATAAAACATTTTCTTCGCTCCGGAGATAGTAGGAACTGCAGATGCTGGAGAATCTGAGATAACAAGGTGTAGAGCTGGATGAACACAGTAGGCCAAGCAGCATCAGAGGAGGAGGAAAGCTGATGTTTCGGGCCTAGACCCTTCTTCAGAAAAAGAAGCATCCTCTGATGCTGCTTGGCCTGCTGTGTTCATCCAGCTCTACACCTGGTTATCTCTTTTTCTTAGCTCCCATCAGATCTGAGCCAAGGTCACTGGAACCAAAACATGGATTCAGATTTCTGTCCACAGTTGCTGCCAGACCTGCTGGGCTTTTCCAGCAATTTCTGTCATTTTTCTGACTCAATAAAAGATTGTTAACCTCTACCTAAGATCATTGCGCAAAAAAAACTACCTCAACAATATTGTCATGTAACAATGCGCCTGAAGTACTTGAGATAACAAGGTGTAGAGCTGGATGAACACAGCAGGCCAAGCAGCATCAGAGGAGCAGGAAAGCTGATGTTTCGGGCTGAGACCCTTCTTCAGAAATTTTCCTTCCCAAAATCCACAAACCTGACTGCCCTGGTGGACCCATTGTCTCCGCCTGCTCCTGCCCCACTGAACTCATCTCCACCTATCTTGACTCCATTTTCTCCCCCTCAGTCCAGGAACTCCCTACCTACGTCCGTGACACCACCCATGCCCTCCACCTCCTCCAAAACTTCCAATTCCCTGATCCCCAGCACCTCATCTTTACTATGGACGTCCAGTTCCTATACACCTGCATTCCCCATACAGATGGCCTAAAGGCCCTCCGTTTCTTCCTGTCCCGCAGGCCCGACCAGTCCCCTTCCACTGACACCCTCATCTGCTTAGCCGAACTCGTCCTCACCCTCAACAACATTTCTGAAGAAGGGTCTAGGCCCGAAACGTCAGCCTTCCTGCTCCACTGATGCTGCTTGGCCTGCTGTGTTCATCCAGCTCTACACCTTGTTATCTCAGATTCTCCAGCATCTGCAGTTCCTACTATCTCTGAAACTACACCTGAAGTACTTGCCTATTTGTGCCAAATTGGTTAATCCTTTGAACTGGATAACCTGGATTAGTTAGGACTACATTGATTGGAGTTTAGAAGAACGAGAGGCAGATCTCACAGAAACCTATAAAGTTCCTACAGGATGAGACAGGGTAAACACAGGAAGGAAGTTCACGATAATCAGGGAGCCCAGAACCAGCCATCGCGGCCCAAGGAGACGGGGTGGGCCATTTAGGACTGAGATGAGGAGAAATTTCTTCACACAGAGAGTGGTGAGCCTGTGTTGCGCTTACAATCTAACTCAGCTCTGAGCATCCTGGGTGAGGGAACAGAGAAATCACTTGTGTTCCCTGCTCTTTCTCACTTTCTGCAGAAATGGGTTTGTCCTTCTCGTGAGGGATAGGAAACTTCAAAGATCCATCACCTCTTGGGAGATTTGGTCTTCGTGCCCTGTGCACCTGCAAGGAACTGCAGTGGTTCTTTAATCCACATTGGTGCTGAGCATGAACACCAATACTTGGAAATTATAGCAATCGACATCTTTTCAAAGTGACCCGTGTTCCTTGTGGCATTGTCTTTCGATCCCATTATCAATCTTTTTCGAGCAAAGGTCTGAACAGATCTCATGGGGCAGTGGCAATCAGGAATGGCAGGTTATATGTCACACCACCAATAAGTGTATTCGCTTGGATAATTTGCTGCATTTACAATATACATATGAAAAAAAACCCAGGATCAGCCACTCCAGGTAAATCGCTGATCATTACCCACAAGAAGAGTCACAATAGAGGTCAACTTTAGTACAGCGGCGCTGTGAAATATTCAGTCCTATCAGCCGAAGTTTTGCATTGTCAATACCAGGTTCTGCTGACACAGTTCAGAAGCAATCAGCTCCCAAGCGGAAGAATTATCTGGCCTGTAATTCAGAGGTTAGCTAACACAATCACAGTTTACTTTATTTTAACTCAATTTTACCTCGAATTAGTTGCAATTGACAAACAATTTCTAAGTGCCCCTGGGTCACCACACATTTGGGACATAATGAAGTCCCTCAAATGGTCAGCTTTGGTCACCTATCCAGGAAAAGCTAACCATGGAAACTGATTTAGACAGGCACTTTGTCTCTTGTGTCACCGAAAGTACCTGAGTCTTAAAATAATTGAATTTATTTTTTGATGCATGGAGCTTCAACAACTTTCCCAGTTCCCTTGACAGGAACATACATATGGGGCAGGCAGGAGTTGGCCATTCGGCCCTGCAATCCTGTACTGACACTTGAACATGGCTGATCTGATCATGGCATCAAACCTACTCTCCCGTCTACCCTTTAGCTCTCTTGTCAATGAGAAATCTAAATAACTCAGCCTTAAAAGTGTTCAATAACCGTTCTATCACTGCACTCTGGGGAAGAGATTGTGACAGACCAGTGACCCTCAGAACGAAAATAAAAAATCCTCCCCTTTGTCTTAAATAGGAGACCTGTTATTTCTAACTCTGCCTTCTATTTCTAGCCTCTGAAATAAGATGAAATGTTCCTTCACAACCATTCTGTCAAGTCCCCTCAGCATCATACGTGTCTCAGTAAGTTCACCTCTCAGTCTTGTAAACTCTGTTCGATACTGGTTATAACCATATCTAACCATTCCACACGAGACAAGCTCCTCATCCCAGGCAACAGCTGAGCAAACCTAGACAACAAGGTGCAGAGCTGGATGAACACAGCAGGCCAAGCAGCATCATAGGAGCAGAAAGGCTGACATTTCGGGCCTAGACCTCTTTCACGTCCTTTCGCAAACAAGGAGGGCAAAACTGTACACAGTTTTTCCCAATATGGGAATGTTTCACCAACGTTCTACACAAATGTAGCAAACCTTACCTCCTTCCATGTTCCACTCACCTTGCCGCAAACAAGAAAATTCTATTTGCCTTCCTAATCACGCAATGAACCTTCATACGAACTTTATATGATTCCTGTACCAGGATGCCCAGATTACGTTGTACCACTGCACTTTCAAATTTTTCTGCATTTAAGTAATACACTGCTTTTCTCTTCTTCTGACCAAAAAGGACGTATTCAAATTTTTCCACACTACACTTCATTTGCCATTATTTTGGCCACTTGTCTTCCTATTCCCCAAAGAGGCAAAGGACAACCCAGGAAACTATGGACCTGTCAGCTTGACATCAATAATAGGAAATCTGATGGAGGCTGTGATATGGGACAGGAAAATTCACACTTAGAGAAAATAAACTCATACTATACAGTCAACACGGCTTAATTTATTTGAGTTCCCTGACATGGTGACAGAGGCAACGGATGAGGGTACTGCAGTGTATTTTGTACATTTCGACTTTGAGAATGCATTTGATAACGTTCCACACGGCAGATGGTTGGTTTGCAAATTAGACATGTTTGGGATTGTTGGGTCCTTGGCAGCATGGATTTGAAGGTGGCTAAAAGATAGGAAACTGAGCGTAGGTATAGATGGATATTTCTCAGACTGGAGGCAAGTTGAAAGTGGTGTTCCCCAGTGACTGGTGTTGGGACCCTTGCCTTTTCTGATTTATGTACATAATTTAGAAATGGGTGTTGAGGGCAAAATCTCTAAATTTGCAGATGATATTAAGCTCGAATTGTGAGGATGATGCTGAGCCGCTTCAGAGAGACATTGACAAATTGGCCAAATGGATAGACACCTGGCAGAATGAATTTCAATGCAGAAAATTGAAAGGTAATGCATTTTGGTAGAAGAAACATGGTGAGACAATACAGGTTCAATGGCATAACTTTCAGGGGGCTACAGAAGCAGAGGAACCTCGGGGTTCAAGTGCATTACTATCGGAAGCAGGTCTGGCAATTTGAAACAATTTTTAAGAAGGCTCATAGGATCATTGGGTTTATAAATGGAGGCATAGAGTGCAAAAGCAAGGAAGATTATAAAAGCAATGAAGTGATGCTCCACTCCTACAAATCATTGGTCAAACCACATTTGCAGTTTTGTCTTCAGTTCTGGGCACCTTATTTAAGGAAGGATGTTAAAGCCCTGGAGAGAGTACAAAGGAAATTTCCTGAAATGATACTTGAAATGTATGATTTTAGAAACAAGGAATGATGAGAGAAAATAGGCTTATTCTCTTTGGTGCAGAAAACATGAAGGGGTGACCTTATTGAGGTATCCAAAATTATGAACAATTTTCACAGGGCAAAGAAGGATATTATGTTTCCACTTGTTGGTATGTCAGTAACTAGGGGCCAAAATTTCAAGACTGTCAGCAAGAAAGCTAAGAGTGAGATGAGGAGAAACTTCTTCACTCAGAGAGTTGTTGGGATTTGGAATGCGCTGCCTGCGATGTGGTGGGGATGGATTCTGTAGGCAGTTTCAAAAGAGAGTTGGATATATGATTGAATTTAGAGAGTTATGGAGGTGGACTGGAGAATGGGACCGGCTGGGTATCACTTTTTGAGGGGCTAGTACGGACATGGTGGGCCAAATGGCCTGCTCCTGTCATCTAAGATTCTATTCATATTCCTTTCCAGACAGTAAACAACTTGTTCGCAAGTTACTTTCCCACCTACCTTTGTGTCATCAATGTATCTTCCAAACATACATCCAGTCCCTTCATCCAGTTCATAAATACAGATTGTAAACAGAGTTTAGGCCCTAGCATTGATCATTGTGGCAATCTGCTCATTACAGCGTGCCAATCTAAAAATGACACATTTATTCCCATTCTTTGCTTCCTGTTCATCAACCAATCCTCTATCTATGTCTGTATGTTATCCCCTACACCATAAACCCTTATTGCGCATAGAAACCTTGAATCTGGTACCTCACCAAACCCCACATTTTCAAAATCAAAGTCCACCACACCTACATTCCCCTTGATCCTTGCTACTTGTTACTTCCTCAAACAGCTTGAAACACATAAGTCAAACATGATTTTCCTTTGACAAAACTTGATTCCTCCTCAGTGGGTAAAGATTTTGAGAGTATCCTGCTCTGACCTCCTTCAGAATAGATACCATCATTCTCTCTCTAACAGCTCACCGACTTCAAGTTACATCCGTTCTGTGTCCATCCCTTCTTGAATAGAGCCCTTAGATTTTGTTATTTTCTGAGCTGATGGGAGCATTCCAGATTCAAGGATATTTTGATAAAACTAAATCCAATGCATCGACTAACTGCACAGAGTTCAGGGAGATCAAGAGAAATTGCTTGTGCCTCTACCTATTTGTTCAGGTACAGTTCCTGCGACAGAACATACTGAATGTTGAATTACAAATTTAAGCTGGATCATAAATCACTCAGATAAACTGCAAGCTTTTTTTCCCCTTTCGATTCAACATTATATATATTCCAGAGCGAACTGCAAAATCTACTTCAGCAACGTAACTTGAGACATTAACCACAAAAGTCTTATGGGTGGGATAAATATTATTTGAGATATTTTTCTGCAGTTTAATTGGAACTGGAGAAATAGCTCTATTAATATTCATGAACTCCCTATGTCAATAGTTGCATTGAAAACCCATTACTCCTTCACAAACAATCAAGAGAAACAAAAACTTAATTTGCGATGTCATTCCACTTAAAGGATGTGATAGTTCTTAGGTTTCCAATTAGACAGGATGACAGAGAGGCCTGTTCTGATCCTTATACAAAACCAAACTGGATATCATCATTATTCTGATCTGATTAGCTCTGGGCTGGGGAAGACTTCAAATTGATTCTAAAGACTGCTCTCAGAGGCCAGGAGACACAATGACTGATGATTCTCTTTCCATTCTGAAGGTCTGTTCAAGGTTGGTAGCTCCCGCCTCCACCCCATTCCCAGATTGACAATACAGGGTAGGGCCCCACAGATACCATCAGCCTTCCCCAGCCCCATGCCCTCCAACCATGCCCTAGGCACAAGGCTCACATTGTAAAACAAAATTTAAAAGTTCCTGAGACAGGTCTACATGCTGACAACCAGAAGTAAAACAAACAGAATCTGCCCAAAGTCATGCGATAAAGAGAAGAAAGATTGACCAACCGCCGTCTACCGCCCCCAAGAGGCCAATAATCCAAGATGCTCAAACATTTACAACTATTATTCAAACACCAGGCGCCACATATTGCAGAAAGGTGAGAGGAGCCTGGAGCAACCTTGCGATGATGTCACTGGGCCGCACATCACCGAGTGTAGAGACCACTGTGTTTTTGGAGAACACCTGATCAGATTATAACATGGACTTGAACACATAAAGAGAGATTAGTCCTGACCTAATGTAGTTCTAAATCACAGCCCGGTATATGTACAATTAACCTGCACAGCAGTATCTATTATAAATCTATGTAATGTTACTTGGAAGTGTAAGTGTCAAAACAGTCCTTGAATGAGTCTTCTTTTGACCAGGCAGTAAATAACATGAAGTCGCGATGCGGAATCAAATCACACAATAAAAAAGCCCAACTGCTTCCATAAAGCTCCTAGCAAATGAGTTTTTTGACCAAATGCGAGTGATTTGCCACCAAACATGGCTGTCCATCTCTGTTTTCAACTTCAGGGTGACTCTCAAGCTTGTGCCTTTGAAGGTCACTTTCCCTGTTCTCTGGTTGCTCATGTTGAATTTTCTTTGTTGTCAGGCCTGGCAGGTAACACAGCACCCTGTAGCGAGCAGCTATAGCTGATGCCTGCCCACTGGGGAGTGAAATCACCATCCTTATACCCTGCATTTTGTTATCCCAGCTCAATCGTATCGTCTCTTCACTACTTGCAGCTGCCCATGATGTGCAGACGCCAGTGTTGGATTGGGGTGGACAAAGTCAAAAGTTACATGACACCAGGTTATAGTCTAACATACAAGCGGGGAGAAAATGTCGAATTTTTCTTTTCATTCACGGGATGAGGGCATCACTGGCTAGGCAGTGGGAGTTAATTAGCTATCATCGCTCCACCTATACATTCTATGCCTGTGCGCCTCCCTTCACTTCACCTGATGAAAGAGCAGCCCTTTGAAAGCTTGTGATTTTAAATAAATCTGTTGGACTATAACCTGGTGTCGTGTGACTTTTGACTATGCAACTCCCTATTTACTTGGGCATGAGCGGACGTCACTCAATGCCCTTCAGTGATGTCACCTCAGTGGTTTTTTCAGCTCTTCCTTTTCACTGCCTCAGTCCCTCCATTGTATATGAAGCAATGGTGGTGTTGTCGTAATATTACTGCATCAGTGATCCAGAGGCCTGGGCTCACACGAAGCTGGGTTCAAACCTCAACACCTCAGCTGGCGAACTATGAATTCAATGGATGAAAACCTGGTGCCAGTTGTGGTGATCACAAAGCTACCAGTTATTGTTGTAAAAACCCATCTGGTTCACCAGGGAAGGAAATCTGCCATTCTTATCCCGGTCTGGCCTGCAGATGACTCTAGACCGACAGCAATGCGTGGCTGACTGAGAAATGCCCTCTTGAGAAATGGCCCAAGCAAACCATTCCATTCAAAGGCAAGTGGGGATGGGCAACAAATGTTGACCTTGTTGGTTTTCATAAGCTCTTTCTGTCTTCGATGTGCTAACCTTGAATTTGTTTGTCCATGCCCCCTTAAGGAGGGTCTAGGCCCGAAACGTCAGCTCTCCTGCTCCTCTGATACTGCTTGGCCTGCTGTGTTCATCCAGCTCTACACCTTGTTATCTCATGCATTCCACTGACCTGTTGCGCCTGCTCTGGTGCATGCAAAGCTATCAATTTGTTAGCTCCAGTGCCTTCTAGTTACTTGGAACTTCGTGCATCATCAGAAACCCCACCCCCAACAAAGCCAAAGCTCTCCTCATCCACAGTTCCAAACAACAGATATTTTCCGGGTCTCTTCCCTGCATCTGAAAGCTACATCTCCCACTCAAATATTGCCAAATCCCCACCCTCAAACTGGGATTACCACATTATTTGACAATGCCTGCAAAGCTACTTGGGTGAGTGGGAGGTGGGGGGGGCGATGGGTGAAGTGGTGTCATCACTGGACTGTTAGTCCAGAGACCCAAGTAATGTTCTGGGGACCTGGGTTCGAACCCTGCCACGGCAAATGGTAGAATTTGAATTCAATTGTTCAAAAATCTGGATTGAAGAGTTGAATGGTGACCATGAAACAATTGTTAATTGGCAGAAAAAACCCATCTGGTTCACTAATGTCCTTTAGGGCAGGAAACTGCCATCCTTACCTGGTCTGGCCGACATGTGACTCCAGACCCACTGTAATGTCTGGGCAATTAGGGATGGGCAATAAATGCTGGCCCAGCAGCAATGACTACATCCCATGAATCAACAAACAAAAACTTCACAAGCTTAAAACCTGTCTGCTGTTCTGGTCAGAGCAAAATAATCTCCCCCTGTGAGAAGGGGGGGCTTGTCTCTACTGCACGAGGTACTGAGTGCAAGGCTGGGATTGCAGGTTAGCACTCCAAGTGCAGTACTGAGGGAACATTGCCCTGTTGCACTTCTAGTCTTTTACATGTCGAACCAAGGACCCACCTGCCCTCTCCAGTTTCACGCGTTGAAGAGAAGTCATTCCCCCAAATATTGTAAATACCCAACCCCAGGCTCCTTTGCTTCCTGGTCATGTTTTGTCCCTCATCCCACAACAAAGCAAAATGCCCTGGTCGTTCACATTGTTGCTGCATTATTTTGGGGAGATCTAGCTGTGCACAAGTTGTTTGTCATGTTACCCAGGTTGAAATTGTGCTTAGTTGGCAGTCAAATGCTTTTGCACATGAGGTTGTGAAAGGCGCTATATAAATCCAAGCCTGTCTTAATCTTTTAATGAATGAAATCTACTATTTGCCCCAACAGTAGTTTGACTCATTGGGTGCATCCATGCTTTTCAACAAGATCTTTAAGACCTGACGACAGAGGTGATTCAGCCCATTGGGTTTTCTCTGCTAATCAATGAGACTGTGGTTTATCCGATACTCCTCATGCACACTTTGTTGCCTTTTCCCTGTAACCCTTCAGTTCCTTTTTAATTCCATTCTCCTCAGCCTCAATAGAGCTCCACAGTAAAGAATTCCACAAATCCACAACCCTCTGAGGGAAGACATTCTGCCTCATCTCCATATTAAATAGGCAGCTGCTTATTCGTGGAATATGCCCTCTGGTCCCAGACTCTCCCACCAGGAGAAAGAAATGGTCCACATCTCCTCTGTCAAGTGTCTCCTTCTTGTTCGCTCAACTCTTTAACTCGCCTTCTGTGATCTTCTTGGAATCTTTACAGACTTACTCAGGCTTCAAATTCTTTTTATGCTTTTCCTGCCATCTCTTCTTCCTCACCATGGGCTGTGCAGGGAGGAGAAATTTCAGCAATGAGACGTGTCTTAGGTCATTTTGTTGGGTTAATCTGCCATTGGTTACCTGGGCTAGTCCATGAGACAAGTCACGAATCCAGCTGGCCCACTGAAAGCAGGAGACATGGAAATGTAGCAAATCAGCATACAATTTGGAAACTCCACTTGGGGAGCCTGACACCAACTTTTATGTTTTGCAAGAAGAAGGAATGAACTCAGCTTCACGCTGTTTAATCTTGCCTGAAGGCTTGATCGTTCAATTCGTAAAACAGAACTCATCTCCTCTCACCTTACCTCAGATAAAAATACGATACGCCTGTCCTTAACAGAGCTATGTGAAGGGCTGGAGAGGTTTCCTCACTTTTGCACTCAGCACCTTTAGTGATTCCACAGGCTTTGCCTTAGTGTTCTTGCCAATGTATCTGACCACCTTCAGCACACTCACTGCTGTGTAATGGTCAATATTGCTTTGTGTGCTAGGACGGTGTAATGCTGACAGCACCATGGAAATCTAGCATAGATCATATGGGCCGAATGGCCGACTTCCGCTCCTATGTCTTACGGTATTCAGGAGCCAACCCTATAAAAATCTATCTGGAGCCAAGACAAGTGGACATTGGTCAGCTACTGCATGCTGAAATTACCTCAAAGGGTTATATGGCATACTGCTCTTCCTCTGCTTCCTCGCTGCATGCTTTTACCACATCTGTCTCTCACAAGATATGTGGCAAAACAGTGTCCCACTGCATCCAAATCAATTGCTAATCTATCCCTTTAGATCTCAGGTCCTAATGACCACAGAAATCCTCCAACTTTCCACTAGCAGGAACATCATTCCCCGCATTGCCTACGTCCAAAGCTTTGCTCAAAACAATGAAAACTCAACATGACCCTTGGACAACTCCACTTGCCACCAGGTCAAACCATTGAGCACATATCCATGCAACCAGTTCCCCATCCAGACCCAAATTGGTCAGCCAATCCCACCAGATCTAAACAGGTTCTGTGCACTGGTCACTCAGAGTAAAGTTTACATAAACAATAAACATGGGGACTCGGGACATTTATCAACTTACCAATTGGTGTGAGACAAGGTCTCTTTTCCAGAAATCATGCCAAGATTGCTCACTTGTTCTTTCCCTTCCCTTCTCAAACAACCTGATCCTTGAGCCCTAGATGATCTCTTCAAGCCTCTGGCTTTTCAAGGAAGTCAAATGAATGTTCTTCCAATACCTTTGCTCTTCGTAAGTAATGGCTTTTGGGTGGTGAGCGAAGGATTGGGAATGGTTTGACTGCTAAGAAATGCTTGTTGGGTGAAGTGCAGATTTCTGCGCTGTCCAGATACATGAAAGTAGCAAACGTGTCCAGAGGTCCAGCTGTAAAGGCACTGCCATATCTCCTACACGTCCTGGGCGACAGGGGTCAGCGAACCATTTCTCATGTGTGTGCACTGCAATTCAGTGAAATTCCAGCCCTGTTTGATGACCAACCAAGTGCATCCCACAAAGAGGTTCAACACAAGGGCAGGGTAGATAGAGCAGGAAGGGGTTTGCTCCTGCTGTGCCTTGCCAGGGCAGGGAAGTAGCTGCAAAGGCAGCTAAAGGCAGGGTCTCAGTCTGAGTAATGGAAATCCATGGGCTCCTCACATTTGTTGTTGGGGGTGATGGTGACTGTGGACGCTCCTATTCTCCGGGAACGGTGGGTGTTTTTGCAGAAAGGTGTGAGGTTTAGAGATGTTGGATTCAAAACAAAGCACCTTTTGGATGAGACCTCTGGAGACCTGCTCGCTTCCTCGAAGGTATGCCAATGATCCCGCAGACCCACTTCAAGAGAGGAATGAGGGTTTCTTCCTGATCTCTCTTGAATGACAGGACTGAGTCACTGACGTATACAGCATGGAAATAGATCCTTCAGCCCAACTCGTCTATGTCGACCAGGTTTCCTCGATTAAACTAGTGCCGTTCGCCTGTGTTTGGCCCATATCCCTCCAAACCTTTCCTATCCATGTACCTTTCCAAATGTCTTTTAAATGGTGTTATTGTACCCACCTCTGCCACTTCGCCTGGCAGCTTCCAAAAATTGTCCCTCAGGCCCCTTTTAAATCTTTCCCTTTAACGTACGCCCTGTAGTTTTGGACTCCCTCACCCTAGGAAATGGTTATTCGCCTTATCTCTGCCCCTCGTGATTTTCTAAACCTCTAAAAGCCATCCCTCAGCCTCCTACACTCCAGGGATAAACATCCCAGCCTATCCAGCCTCTCCGAACTCAAACTTTCCAGTCCCAGTAATATCCTGGTAAATCTTTGCTGCACTCTTCCCAGTTTATTAACATCCTTCCTGGAGCAGGATGATCAGATTTGAATGCAGTGACTGAGAGGAAAAAAAATGCTTTAGTCATAATACGTTACTGACCTTTGGGAGCTTGCTGTGCACAAACTATTTGCTTTGTTTTCCTGAATTACAAAACTGATTCCACTCAAAAAGAAAACACATTCAAGGGTTTGTATTTTCTTGCTGTTTTAAAAGAGAAACATAAATATCTGTTCCTTGCACAAGTCCACATTGGGTATCGAAATGGCTACATCAGAATCCTGGATATGAAAAGGAATCTTGCATTCGATTAGATGATTAAGGATAATTTCCACAGAGTCATTTATTTCTCAAAGGTACATCCATATTTATTTTCACTTCCCATCAACACCTATGTGTTTACTTCATGGCAGTGTTCAGTCCAGCGACTGATCCACGCTCACCGTGCTCGAGCCTGGGTGTAGACTCCCAGCAAAGTGAGAAGACACTGCAGAAGCTGCTGGAAGCAACGGCTCAGGATGAGCTTTGTGACGGCAACACTATTCGCTCAATGAACCTGTTGCAGGCTTAAGAGACTAGCGCCATGTCTGCACAGCTCAGAGACAAGTCAAATACCTGAAATATCGAACACTGGAGGTGCCAGTAGCATCCACACAAAAGCCCAATCATGTCATAAACAGTGTCCTCAAATCCCCACACTCAGACCCGGGGATGCACTTGATACACAATGATGGGGGTGGTCAGCTACTGTGGGACGTTCTTCCTCGATCCCCCCCAGCCTACATTGAAACTATTCCCGAATATACCATCTCACCAGTCGGCCCAGCAACCTCCTCCAGTTATTGTCCATATCCAGGCTGACTGGAATGCCACAAGCCACTCCCTGCCCTAGAACCTGGTGCTTCGCTTCAGCGTTCATCAGAAAACTGACTGGATGCCAATCAGAACGTATTTATTTTTTGACGTAGTCTAGCTCTAGATCAGAGCTCGAAGGTAAACTGCAAATTACTTTGCGCTTAAACAACTTGGCATTGCCTGTGATTACACATTCACCACGCATCCCATCCCTCCCAAACCCCCCCAACACCCCCCCACTTTCTACTGACTCAGGTTACGAAAGCCATACATGTTAATAGGAGAGGGTAACCCAGCCGTGCACTGCTAGCCATTAAGTCCCACTCGGGGGCCACACAGCATCAACAGACTGTTAAACTGCAAGGGGCATCGCAACGCACCCTGATTGCCTCACCACTGGATCTATTTCGGTAGGAGAATCTGGGCGAAAGCCAGGATCAGCACAACGCAACCACCTCCACACTCACGAGCCATGAATTGATAGGTGCCCTCTCACCTCCGAGTCAAAATTTCCATTGGTGCTCAGTTGCCAGCAACAAGAACTGAGCTCCAATTAGCTTGACTCAGCACAGAATCAAGGAGCCGATACTCTTGGCACAGCAGCTTGAGAGTGCTGCCCTGTTGGCAAGTGTTGAGACCAATGCTAGTTTTCTTCTATTTTTCTCATTTTTGGTTTGGAGCTGTGAGTCGCAGGTGAGAATTGAACATTGAACAGCAGATTGTTTCAAAAAGAGAAGAGAACAAAAGGCAAACGCTTGTTGCTGGGAACTGGCCAGGAAAGATGAAGCAGGTTAATTACTGTTCTCAGGACACTGTCGACGATTCGTCACCGAGGTGCTGCTATGCCCGGAGACTGGCAGCTGATTGGATGATGAATTGGTGACTCAAGAAAGGACCAGAGCTGGCCAGCCAACAACGGAGAGAATGTTGCGAAAAAGAAAAGATAAAACTCCCCGTGTCTGTATGGGTTTCCTCTGGTTTCCTTCCACAGTCCAAAGATGTGCAGGTTAGGTGGATCGGCCATGCTAAATGGAGTGATCCAGGGAGGGGTTGGGTCTGGGTGGGATGCTCTTCAGAGGGTTGGTGCGGACGCGATGGGCCAAATGGCCTGCTTTCACACTGTAAGGATTCTATGATTCCATGAAAGAGTTGGTTTTGCTCTCTTTAGATTCTCTGCAATAATCAAATGTTGAAAGTTTTGAGAAAAGAAATCCTCTCTGTATCTAACAGTCTCCAGAATTCTAGTGAAGCTGTTTACATTGACTGGTGATCTTTGAAAATCGAACAAGTCAGACAGTCCTATGTGCCATAATATAAGCAACCATAAAAGGATTTCATGAAGGCCCAATATTCACGACTGAAATGATTATTGAATTTACAAATTATGATTTTTTTAAAGAAATTACTCCCTAACTGTGTCTGTTTGAGGAAGAGTGGGGTTTATGATTGTGTTTAGATCATAGATTTTAATTAGATTGCTTTGTCATTTATATGTGTTCTGTCAAAGTAACATTCCTAACAATAAATTGTTAATTTTTGTTTAAGTCATAAACTTGGTGTCTAAGATCTAAAGTCTGTTTCGGAACAACAGAGCAAATTTGAGGGTCATAGAACTTTATAATTTAACAGCATCACAAATCCAGTGATAGTGACGCTGATTTATTTTGGCTTGCAATCCCTGCGTTGTGACATGGGTACCATCTTTCTGACTGAAACACTGAACTAAAGCCCTGAGAAGGAACCAGCCAGCATGTTTTCTCTCTTGCTTTGGCCTTTCGTCACCTCCCACTGAAAACTCCATCTGGTCTTGGTCGCATTGCAGTTCACAGGAGCTTGCTGTGTGCTGATTGGCTGTTGTATTTACCTACCTCACTATGGCGACAACACTTCCACCTGATATGTTGCCAAGTGCGTTGCAAAAACCATTAGATCTTAAGTCGCTCTATAGTACTGTAATGTATCAGTTGAATTTTCTCCTTACTTACTTTCAAATTCCTCTTTGACTTTGCCAATCTCAGTCTCTGAAAGGTCTGTCAGCCCCACTGGCCTCTCAGATCTCTGCACTCCACAACTCAGGCACCCTCAAATTTAACTCTGATTACTTTAATTACAGTCGCCTTGCGACAAGACTCCACACAACATCACCCTTCATAAAGACACAGCACAAACACAGACCCTTTGGTCCAACCAGTCCATGCTGACCATAATCCCGAACCAAAACTAGTCCCACCTACCTGTGCTTGGCCCATATCTCTCAAACATTTCTTATTCACGTATATATCCAGATGTCTTTTACATGTTGTGACTGCATCCACCATTTCCTCTGGCACTTCATTCCACGCACGAACCACTCTCGGTGTAAAAATGTTGCCTCCTATGTTTACAACTTTCTCCTGTCACCTTAAAAATATACTCCCTAGTTTTGAACTCCGCCATCCTAGGGAAAAGACCCTTGCTATTCACCTTATCTATGCCCCTCATGATTTTATATAACTCTATAAGGTCATCCCTCAAGCTTGTATGCTCCAGTAAGAAAAAAGGTAGTTTTTTTTTAAATGAGTCTCTGACAGAAAGCAAGTGAGGCAGAGGGATGTAGGGAGGAGAATTCACAAGCCTAGGTTCCAGGTTGCTAAAGGTATAGTCACCAATGCTAATGCAATTTTAATTGGGAATGCAAACAAGGAGAAGCAGACATCCAACTAGGTCATGTGGCTCAAAGAGATTTCAGATGTTGGTAGAGACAAGGCCATGGAAGAATTAGAAGACAATCACTGAAGTTTTAAGATCAAGGCTCGACTTGATTTGGAGACCAAGTAGATCAATGAAAACAGGCCCAATGTGATAAATAAGAGGACTTCCCATTAGCAAATACAGGTCCAGCATGATAGCTAACAGAACTTTCTATGAGGGAAGAGCTTCCCTTATGCATTGGCTAACTTTTGCTGAAATACGTCGGCATAATTTGTCTCAAGTGCTCTGTGTGGTAGCTTTTTCCCCAAGCTGAGATCTCTCAGGAGACAGAAGTTATTTTTATATCTATTTCTTCTCACTCTCATCTTTGTGACAAATGGAAACAGTCTCTCCATACCTAACAGCACATAACCCTTTTATTTTCTCAGCCCATACCCTTTGGTGGAGAAGCTTCCCTGGTAAGGGCATGCTTTGGCTTGTGGTGACATCCTTATGAAGGTCTATTTGCTCCTTCCTCCAAGTGTCTGGGTCCTTTTCATTTAATAAGACAAGAGGGCAACAATTGTCCATCATATAAGAGAGGGTCTTGGCCCTGAGTCACTTGAACGGCATTTGTTTGGACTATGTTGCAGGAATTCACCAAGCATCAAAATTTAATTTCCGTTTGTTTGAAGGGAAGTATCGCACCAAAGGGGTAATTTTGTGAGCAGAACAACAAATCATGACAGTTAAGCCCCAAACTTCCCTTCAAGGGAGAGTGAGAGACACTCTTCACGGGGGCACAGGCAATTAGTTTGAGAAGTGCTGATGTCGCTACCAGATAAGTCCAAGGGTTTTTGCAGACAAATTGCTGCTGCCCTTTGACTTGCCCTGTCCCTTCGCACAACTCCGGCTTCATTTTCAGACTCTTCTTTCAATTGGGAGATAACTCATCGCCGGCACAGCATCCATCAAACACGTTCACATAGCAGCCTTTGTTGGCAGGACCTGGGAACACTGGAAAGACAGATAAGTGAAGTGTCAAAATTCTCTTCTCCCTCAGTAATCCAGCCCCAGGCTGGGGCACGGAGTTTTCCGTCAGAGGACTAACTTTGGAACTAGCACACGAAAGTTAAGGCTACAGGTTGGAGGAAAAGTCAATCCAAAAGACTCAGACAAAATAAACAGACGGCAAGGCAGCTTTTTATTTCTGTTCAGGTAATTTCAATGGAATGGCTATTATTCCTGATCTAAGAACACAATGGTGGTGTGCAGCAGCTAAAAGGCATGTCTTAGTCTGGGCCTGTGCAATGCAAACTCAGCTCAAAATCTCAGTGTTTTTCCTAGGAAAATAAGAACTGTAACAGGGTGTCGCACCTTCAGCAATCTTCAGATGTCCCAAGGCCATTTGCAGCCAATGAGACCTTCTGAAATGCAGTCACGCACAGCAAAATCCCACAGCCAGCAACGGGATTATATCTAGCATCACCCACTTCTGTCTGAGAAGCAGAAATCGCTGGAAGAATTTAGCAGCTCCGGCAGCATCTGCGGACACAAAACAGAATCAATGTTTTGGGTCACTGGACCCCACTGATTGAGAGATAAACATGTTCCTCTTCTTTGCTATTGACCATCAGACTCCTTTACTCCTGTCCATACAGAGCGGATGGGGTCTAAGTTCAGCGTTTCATCTCAAAGTCAGCACCTCCAACAGGGCTGCACCCCTTCAGGACTGTGCTGTGGCATCTGCCTAAAATTTAACCAACAAGGTTCAGGGGAAAGTGGGCCTCAAACTCATAAGCTTCTGACTCAGAGGCGAGAGTGTGACCCACTGAGCCCCAGCGGATAAGGACCTGAGTTGGTCACTGCCACGCAACTCCCTATTGAACTCATCTTGCTCAAGTCATCTCCTGTCTCCCCACAGCCTGCCAGGGACAAGTCAGGATGGATACATTGAAAGGATAACTGGTTGAGCACATGACAGAGAGGGCAATAGTTGGATTGAGCTGACAGGAGAGACATAGAACATAGAACATTACAGCACAGTACAGGCCCTTCGGCCCTCGATGTTGTGCCAACCTGTGAAACCAATCTGAAGCCCATCTAACCTAAACTATTCCATTATCATCCATATGTTTATCCAATGACCATTTAAATGCCCTTAAAGTTGGCGAGTCTACTACTTTTGCAGGCAGGGCATTCCACACCCTTACTACTCTCTGAGTAAAGAACCTACCTCTGACATCTGTCCTATATCTATCACCCGTCAATTTAAAGCTGTGTCCCCTGGTGCAAGCCACCACCATCCGAGGAAAAAGGCTCCCACTGTCCACCCTATCTAATCCTCTGATCATCTTGTATGTCTCTATTAAGTCACCTCTTAATATGTGAAGGCTGAAGTGAACTGTGAATGCTACCATGGCTTGGTTGGGTCAAATCGCTTGTTTCTGTGCTCCTCCATCACCGATTGTGGCAAAACAAACTCAGTAGCATGAAGCAGAGAGACACGAACCACTGCAGTCCACTCACTGTTGGTTAACCCACAACACCTTCAGGGCAACTGATGCAATTGACTGGCTTGCCAGGCCACTTCAGAGGGCAGTTGTGAGTCAACCACATTGCTGTGGGTCGGGGGTCACAAACAGGCCAAACCAGATGAGGATGGCAAATTCCTTTCCCTGAAAAACATTAGTGAACCAGATGGGTTTTCTGACAAATGACAATGATTTGATCATCATCATCAGATTTTCTATTAAATTGAATATAAATTCATCGCCATCTGCCATGGTGGGATTCAAACCAGGGTCCCCAGAACATTCACTGAGTTTTTGGATTTACAGTCCCATGATAATACCACTTGGTCATCGCTTCCCCACAGTTTAGTCATGAACAAGGACACCCTGGTCCCTTTAGAAATCGACACTTTCCAATTTCTCAATGTTCAAAAATATTCCTCACTTCTGCTCTTTCTCCCAAAGCAGATAGATCCACTTGAAATTGTCTTGGTGTCTCTGTTGTAACAATGACGTTGCATACGTGGGACCTGAAAAATCTCGAGAATCACTGTGGAATCACAGAGTCAAAGAAAGACGCAGAAACTGACATCGTAAATGTGAAACTTCCTCAGCATTGCACCACTAGTGAGCATGCCTTCAGCTCTCCTGGATTTCAGGGCTGGATTTTCCTCCAAAACCTCCCTTGGATAGAGGTATTAAGGTTAAGTGGATCATTCCTCCCAAGATCCTGCACGAGCAGAATAGGCCAAATGGCCTCCTTCTACACTGAGAGATTCTATCCTGATAACTTTTGCCTCCTGTTAACAGGAAGGATTATCTAACAAAGGCGATTCATGGAAATTAACGTGGATGATTGGAAAAAGGCACTTGTGCAGGTTCAAACTGTGGAGTTTATCAAAACTATCAAGTACGAAATGTATTTCTATCCTTGGAGATTCGAGCCAATCTTCATGCCTCCAAATGAAGATATCTGTCCTCTGAGTGATACTGTTCATTCATCCATTACTCCCTTATTGTATAGCTTTCTCCTTGCAGTGATTTCATTAAGTTCCACTCCATTGGTATCAAGACTTGGAAGCAATGCTCATGGTTTAAAAATGTCACGAAATCGATCCATTCCACTTAATGCAACTTCCATCACTGACAGTGGAGAAACTATATAGAAAGTCTGCAGGTTTCCAGTTGACAAACAAAATACACAGAGCATCAATAAACACAGGGTCCGTGGATCCTTTTGTTTCCAGTTTCTCTCTTTCCTCTTCTTGATTCACAGGAGATCCCTTTCCACTGTCGCTGGGCGGGTTATCGCAACTCACTCAAGTGACCATTCACTTCTCATTTTAAGCAAGCAAGAGGGTGCAGAAGCAACATACTGTAACAGTATCAGAGACTAGAGAAGCTGGGATTGTTCCCCGGAGTGCAGAGAAGGGTAGGAGGAGATTTGAGAGAGGGCACTGGGAACGGTTTGGATGAATGGCTTTGACACAGTAAATAGGGAGATGACAGCAGCATTAGCATTGAGATGATACAGACGTAAGGAAACTAACAACGGAACCAGTGGTGACAAGAAGAGTTTGAGGTGAGATCTGCAACACGGGCTTGAAAGCTTCGCAGAAGCAGATTTAATTGGAATATTCAAAGGATGGTTGCATAGATACATGAGGGGAAAATCGACCAGGATATGGGGAAGTAACTGGGATTTGGGCAAAGGGAATGTGAATAATTAACACTCTTAACAAAGAGCTAGCAGACATTCAGGAACCAATGATTTTCCTCTGCACGGCATCATTTTAGGACTCTTTAGAATGGCAAGAGTTGTTGGACAATTAAGGACTTCGGGACTTCACCCAACCACTTTCCAAACACCCCGGGTTCATGATGAACGGTGGAAATGTGGGCTGGCTTTTTTTAAAAATCTTGACTCTGTTCTCCCAAGTCACAGGCATTTTTATCAAGTCCAGTCTCCCACACAGAAACAAAGCATGAACACTGCATTTCCTGAACCTGCGTGGCTCAGTTGACGCTCCAACAGTTTTTTCTCTCCATACTCGACTATCTGAATGTCATTCTGGCCAGTCTCCTGTCTTGCACCTTGTCTGAACTTGAGCTCCTCCAATGCTCTGCAGCCTCAACTTACATCATGTCTCATTCATTCATCAGTGCTTTGCTCATTGACCAACACTGGGCCCCAGTGCAGCAGTGAACAATGTTATAAAATTCTCATTCTTGTTTTGAAACCCCTGCAGCGTCACCCTCTCCATAAGACCATAAGACATTGGAGCAGAATTAGACCATTCAGCCCGTTGAGCCTGCTCCTCCTTGTTCAATCATGGCTGACATGTTTCTCAACCCCGTTCTCCTGCCTTTTCGTTGTAACCTTTGATCCCCTTACAAATCAAGAACATATCTACCTCTGTCTTAAATATACTCAATGGCTTGGCCTCCACAGCCCTCTGCAGCAATAAGTTCCACAGATTCGTTATCCTTTGGCAGAAGAAATTCCTCCTCATCCCAGTTCTAAAAGGTCAGCCCTTCACGCTGAAGCTGTGCCCTCAGGTTCTAGTCTCCTCTACTCATGGAAACATCTTGTCCATGTCCACTCTTTCCAGGCTTCACAGTATCCTCTAAGTTTCAATGAGATCCCTCCCCCCGCTTCATCCTTCTAAACTCCAATGAGTACAGACCCAGAGTCCTTAACTGCTCCTGACATGACAAGCCATTCATCGCCAGGATCATCCTTGTAAACCTCATTTGGAGGCCCTGAATCGCCAGCACATTCTTTCTTTGATACAGGGCCCAAAACTGCTCACAATATCCCAAAACTCCCCCACTTCTCCTCCAGCCCTGCAACCCGCTGAAATCTCCTCATTCCTCAAATTCAGCCTCCTTGCGCAGCCCTGATTTTAACAGCTCTATGATTGGTAGCTGTGTTTTCAGCTGACCGAGCCTGAAGGTGTGGAAATCCCTCCTTTCCCTTGGGCTCCTTTGTATCCTATTTCCGTACCCTCCTTTGAGGAGTTCCTCTGGCCGCCTGTTGATCTGTCTTATACATCTTGGTGTTAAACTTTGCTTAAGAAAGTCCTGTAAGCCTGTAGATCAATGCATCCATTGAAATGCAGGTTGTTGCTTTTCAAATAGGGCAACAGTCAAGCTGCATTAGGCATCTTATTCATGTACTTGAACTTTGGGGACTCGTTGTGACTCACAACACAGTACCAACACATGTGCTGAAACCTTTTATTTCAGATTGTGTCTGCAGTCCACAGTCCACAATAGGAGCAGGATTCGTCCATGACCAAACAGTAAACACATGCCTAATGGGATGAAGACATGTGCTGAGGACAGAGTGTTTTTGTGCATTCATTGAGATGCTATGCACGACGTGGTTATAACAGAAGCACTTATAGATGGGGTGTGACAAGAGACCTTTGCAAAACAGTTCTACATTTCACAATTTCACAATGATCTCCACAGACAGCTAGAACCGATGCAGGTACAAGGGATAGGATACAAAAAGGCCCCACATTGTTGCCTGACTCAGCGGCTTCCAAATGCTTCTGGGTCAAGGCGCACTTCAATGAGACAAACAATTCCCCAATACACCCATTTTTCTCAGCTGAATTGATTGCTCAGACACATAACATTTGCATGCATTTACTGTGGTTACAGCCTGTTATGGACCAGATATTGAGAAGACAAGTCTCGACACTAACTTATTTGCAAGGTAAATGTGAGGTATTGCTTTCCAGATGCAATTTGTTTGGTCAAACGACAGGTAATTCTCCTATAACGTGATAGGCACATTCTTGCATGACCTCGCGCTGTAGAAAATCACCATAGAAAATTGTGTTAGAGAGAAATTGTGATAAAAAATCACTATACCTGTACAGCAGCAAGTTCGCGTTATCCAAACAGCTTCCACTATTCATCAATCACGCTACAGCCAATTCGCGTTAATGAAACACGCGTTATGGCAGAACAACCTGTAACGGATTTAAAGCAAAACACATTTTATTCATCCACATTAGTTAAAATACAACAAAAGAAAAAAGAATTGGTTTAACTTAACTCTCATAGAAAACTGAACAGAATAATGGACACTTTAACTATTACTCATTAAGTGTTCCAATATTGGAACATCCCACAAACATATCCTTGGTAAAAAGACTAACTCAGAACACAGATTGTCTCACAAGCAGCTCCAATAGCAAGCACTGAACCCCCCAGTTGTTGGCTATAACCGAGAGAGGGAAAAAATAGCTTTCACTTCTTCAAGACCCTAATAGCAACTACTGAAAACTAAACTAAACATCCTGGTTCTGTAGGATTTTGATCACACCCACTCAGGCTGCTTCTATCAGTCTAACTTTAAAAAAATATCCAAGGTTTCACAAATAAAGTGTGGAGCTAGAGGAACACAGCAGGCCAGGCAGCATCAGAGGAACAGGAAAGCTGACATTTCGGATCACGATCCTTTTCTGAAGAAGGGTCCCTGCTGTGTTCCTCCAGCTCCACATTTTGTTATTTCTGAGTCCAGCAGCTGCAGTTCTTGCTATCCCAAGTTGTTTATCTTCTCATAAACTGCTCATCACCTGTCTCCCAATCTCCCTCTCTCTCTGAGAAACTAGGACAAAACACACCTCTGAAAGCCACAGTATTGTCAAAGGCCTTCCTGGAAGGGTTTGCAACATATTGGACACAACAACTAAAGAACCATCAAAAACACTCATGTTTCAAAGTAGCAAGAGTACACCGCCACCAACTGCGAGCGCAGGCACACTTTCAAAATCTGATCAACTCAACTCTTTCTAATGACTCATCAACAATGGATTAGAGCAAAACAAGAATTAAAGTGCAATTTACCAGGTTGGTGGGAAATCTTGTCCTACTTGTGCGCGCTGGAGCCTGTTGACCGCTTTCGACGAGAAATTTATCGATTTCTCTTTCTTCTTCTTCAGAATTAGGCGAGCGGCAAAACTGGGAAAAAAAAATTCCCAAAACATTCCATTTAAAATCCGTGCCGATGTGGAAACATGCCCAAAGCAGGCAGGGTCTGTTCAATTGCTGTTTCAATGGCGTTTCTCTTTATTACCTACGTGCATTCTTATTTCACAATGGAAATGCCATACATGATCATTGTGCCCGTTCACATCGAATGTTTGCTCCTGCACAGCAGATACCGCCTTCAATGATAGACACCATGAGCTCTGGAGGAGATCGCAAACCTGGATGTGGCTTTGAGGTAAACTGGCACAACTTCCCCCCAGTTTTGTGGGACATGCCTCACCTGGTCACAGATTGCACGCCAGTTGAACACCGTTGAACATAGAACATAGAACAGTAGAGCACAGTACAGGCTCTTTGGCCCACGATGTTGTGCCGACCTATTATCCTACTAAGATCAAACTACCCTGCATACTCTACATTATACTATCCTCCATGTGCCTATCCAAGAGTCGCTTAAAAGTCTCTAAAGTATCTGACTCCACTACCACTGCCGGCAGCGCATTCCACATGCCCACCACTCTCTGTGTAAAGAATCTAGCTCTGATACCTCCCCTATACCTTAAAATTATGCCCCCTCGTAATAGTCATAAATTGGTCTCACTTAAGTACAGACAGACGCAAGCCTATTAATAACCATGCGCTCATCTAGAATGTTTGACCAGGCAGCTCTGAAGTCACTGTGCTCCGAAGCCCATAGTTGTTCTGTCCTGTTGGCACTTGGTTGAACTCTTGCAGAATGGCGATAGGAAAGCAAACTGACTTGTGATAGCGGTACCAGGCCAGGCTGAGGTGGGCATCAAGTTCTTTGCTTCACCTGAGTCGGGCACTGGAATCACGTGCCACAGTCCCAAGACTCAGACTGCAAATCGGGACCCAAGGCACGAGCAAAGACAAGGGGGAGAAAAGAAACGGTCTGAGAAGGAGGATGTTAGAAGTCATTCAAAGTCACAGTTATAGCAACCCAGGGCTTTGAACAATCTGGAGACATCAGCATTCATTTTATCGAGCAGACGCCACTTGTCATTTCTGAGCAGTGCTGCCTTCTTTTTCCTCCAAAGTGATCACAAGAAAGGACACAAAGAATATCAGCGACTTAATCAGGTGCCAGATCTTCATGTACTGCATCAGCAGCTGAGGTCAAATTAAAATCCTCGCTGTGACCTTCAGAGTGCGGCGAAGTAGGTTTCAATGGAGTCTCGAGAGACTGGAATCACATCTGACAATTCTGCAGCTGTACAAGTCAACTCGTTTGGGAGGGGTGGGGAACACCATTTCACCTTGCTTTGAAGGTTGTGCAAAGTCACAATTGTGTGTCTTCACCTTGTTACACGATCATGTCGATGGCATCCAAGTAAACCCAGAAATGAAATGCCATCTTCTCACTGAACCCGATCCCCTGGCCTGAGGAAGAAGGTACCTGATGGGACTGGCTACAAGCCTGCTGGGCAGGCCAATCTGTGTGTGTGTGTAAAGAAGGGCTCGTTTTTGCGCTGCTCTGGTAGCACAGTGGTAGGGTTGTCCCTATCTTTGAGGCAGGTGGCCACGGTTCCAGTCCTACTTCTTCCAACGTGTGTTGTAAAACATCTGAACAATGCCTAAATAGTGAACCGACTACAGTGGTCATGAGCAACATTGTAGGAAGGATGTGGCTGTTCTATAAAGCACGTAGCAGACATTCACCAGGAAGTTCTCCGGGCTGGAGTGATCCAGCTATGAAAAGAGACGAGATTGGCCGAGCTTCTTTTCATTGCAACATCATTGGCGGTTCCTCGTAGATGAAGATGACTCTCTTCCACTCTCAGGGTGAGTCGATAGGTGGCTATACAGACCGATGTGACTTCTGCAGACTCTGCTACACTTGGGTCAGGAGGTGGGCGTGGCAAGAGGTGCAGGCTAAGCCTGGGACAAACGTGGGCGATTGGGATCAATCGAATTGCCTTTGCAGAGAGCCAGTGGTGCACTGGATGGACTGAATGGCATCAATTTGTGCTGTGATCTATCACCACAAAATGGAGCCACTCCACTCACAAGTTGGAGAAGACTCATAAAATCATTGAAGATGGTATTGTAGAATTACGACAGCGCATGGAGAGGCTGTTCAGCCCATCGAGTCTGTTCCAACTCTCTGAAGAGCATCCCACCAGAACCAACACCCTACCTAACCCCATAACCATGAATTTCCCATGGCTAATCCACTAGCCCCGCACGCCCTCTCAACACTGTGGGACAATGCAGCATGGCCAATCCACCTTAACCACACATCTGCGGACTGCAGGAGGAAACCGGAGCACCCAGAGGAAACCACAAAGACACGGGTAGTACATGCCAACCCTATACAGTCACCGAAGCCTGGAATCGAACCCAGGTCTTTGGCACTCTGAGGTAGCAATGCTGACCACTGAGTCAGCATGCCACCCAAGGGGACTCAGTGGAAGTTTGGCCAGATAATGAACATTAGCTCTATCCTGATTATCTCAACGCTACATCCTCCACTACAAATTCACAGGTTAAGCGCAACAGAAATTCCCTCAGCCAAAAGCACATTTAGTTGGCTTTGGCAGGTAACATTAATTATTCAGGCTGAATTTCTCAGCTTCTTTTTTTCGGATTACTTATGCGCTGACAGCACATCAAGAAGTCATGCTGGTTGCATTTCTTTTCTACTTAAACCTTTGGCTGTCTTGTTCTGTTATTGTCAAAGGACTTTAACTTCCAGAGGACAATACTACACAAAACACTTAAAGTAAATGTCTGCAGCAGTGAAAGATCTGAAACCATTGCTCAAAAACGACTTATACTGAGGATTTTAGCAAGGGCTCATCAAAAGGAAATTTTGGCATCACTTTCTTGGGTTAAGGTTAGCTTCAAAGATCCTTTGGAGTACAAAGTGAAGACCTTCTATTTGGAACAGGTTAGAAGCTGACCTCCACGTAGTGGAACTCCCAAGCTGTTATAAGATTCAGGTAATCCCTCCATCCTTCTGCAGCTCCCATTCCACTTTCATGTTGCTTCTGGACTTCTTCTGTGCTCCAAGCCAATTCTCCTCAATGTACTGCTCAGGTAGCATTACCTTCTCAATGTCTTGCCTCAAAGCAAAGAGAAGGGAGGTTAACATCATAAACAATTGTAACCTAATTAAGTTAAACCGGCAAACTTTCAGGAAACATCAATTTGCACTGAAGCAACACCCTGCTCCTATGATGCTGCTTGGCCTGCTGTGTTCATCCAGCTCTACACCTTGTTATCTCAGATTTTCCAGCATCTGCAGTTCCTACTATCTCCTCGCATATGTGTGGGTTTTCTCCGGATGTTCCGGTTTCCTCCCACAGTCCAAAGATGTACAGGTTGGGTGCATTAGCTATGGGAAATGCAGAGTTACAGGGATAGGGTTGGGGGGATGGATCTGGGTGGGATTCTCTTCAGAAGCACAATGTGGACTCAATGGGCTGAATGGCCTGCTTCCACACAGAAAGGGTTCTATGATTCCCAAAATCTTGAAAAAAAGAGGTAGGTTTTGAGGACGGAAGCGTGTGGAAAGGCTGAACAGTTAACGGCAGGGATTCCAAAGTAACACACTAAGCTGAAAGGGTAATCGCAACTGAGGACGTGCAAGCAGAGGGATCTTGCAGGTTGGGGCTGGAAGTAGTTGCAAGGATACAGAAGGGTGATGCCATGGCGTGATGTGGAAAAACAAAAACTGACAAATATAAAAACTAGGCCATTGCTAGATAGCGAGCCAACGTAACTCAAATGAGTTCGAGGATGATTTGTGAAACAGACTTGGCTTCAGTCAGAAGACAGACCTTTGAAATATCTCCACAACCAGGGTTCAGGGACTCAAGATGATGCACATTGGAGTGCTGAGGGATTACCTGCTGTGGGCCCCATGTTTTGAGAATTCTGCACTCCATTTATTTCTGTCTGCTCTCTCACCAGAGCTTTGTTCTGAGCTCATCATGGAAGGATAAATTGGACCAACGATGCTGTTTTCCTTAATACAGTCAAGAGTTGTCTCTTGGATGTCAATGCGGGACCTTCTCTGCTGGATTTTTATTTATTATCAATTTCCAAACTGCTTTATATTGAAGTGGCTTCCTAAGTGAACACATATTTTATAACACAGAAACAGGCGACGAGCCCAGTTAATCTGTGCTGCTATTTATACACCAGAGACTGTCCTCTGAAGACATCTACCTCCAACATTTGAAATGGTCTTTTTGTTCCCTTTACTCTCATGTGTCATTTTGCAAACCACTCCTAGTGACTTGTCTTGACCATAGCCTGCAAAAGGTTTTGCATTCTAACCAGTCTTTGAGGAAAGAAATCTCTTCTTTTTCCCTGGTCTTAGGAGTCATGATTCCCAGTTTCGGATGACTCAACAAGTGAAAACAGTCTCCCCACCCATATTCTAAGCAAAGTGACAGAGTATGTGCGAAAGAAGCAACATCGTAATGACATCTGGTCACATGAAACAGGAGCCTGGATCTGTCGTGCTCCAGTTCACACATCCTCTCCCCTAAAATTCTTCAATGAAGCCTGTTCCCGTTCACTCATTAGAGTGTGGATTTCCTGGAATTCCCTCCCAAAGGGCATTGGCTATCAACCTCCAGCGTGTGAACTGCAGCGATTCAAGAAGTCAGCTCACCTCCATCTTCTCATGGGGCAATGAGGAATGAGAAATAAAATGCTGGCCTTAGCCAGCGACAACCACGTCCCATGGATGAATTGAAAGAAAGCTCTAAGACAACATCCTGGTCGATTTACTGCTTTTAGACGAATGGGAGTAGAAATAAAAATCACCAACTGTGGTGTCCTCTCTTTGAAAGGGCTATCCAATTAGTCTTGGTCTTTTTTGTTTTCCACTGGAGCTGTGCAGCTTCTACCTTTGAAGGTTTCAGCGAAACTTACACCTGAACGTGTTTCCACCGCTCTTGGAGGAAACCTGTGACACGTCATTCGCAACTTCGCACTGCCTTGCCAGATACCTTAAATCTGTCTCGTCTGTGTTCCCAGCAATTCTGCCAGTTGGAGTACCTTTTCCACTTCTGCCTGAACACCAGCCTGAAGACATGAACGTAATCAAAACACAAGCTCATGTTGTGAAGAGAAATAATCACAACTACGTCTAAACATTAGACAATATTTTGTTGAAGACTCCTTGAGAGAGATAGCACAGCTGACTTAGCAGGAGCAATGCCGCACAGGGTCATCACGAAAGCCAAGCTAAATACGAACAATGGTACTTTTAGGAAGAACATTTCAAAGACTTGCTTCCTGCCCCAAGGTACATGCCTGAATCTGTTGTTCGCAAAAGCAGTCTGGATGCAAACTATTGCCGGCAAGCTGTCCTCACTGATCAGCAAGTCACTGCCAGAGAAATTTGGCAGATAGCACATAAGAGGTTGCAGACAGATCACATCACTGGAACAAATCCCGTCTCTTTGCCAGGAGAATTGTGTCGAGGCAGATCTGCCAATGGAAATGAATGAATAATTTGCTTTGCACACCCCAGCAGCTTGTGGGGCCGGTTTAAAGGAACTAGCAGCGTAACTAGGAAATGTGCAAAACACTGGACAAAGTTTCCACCGCTGAAATAAGGTAAACGCCTTGGCCTCAGAAAACGAATTGGAAGGAGAACAGTGCAGATGCTGGGAATTGGGAGAACACGATACTGAAAATACTCAACCTCTCAGTAAGGTACCAGACACAATTTCCGGACCCCAACTTGTTGATTTCAGATTGTAAACTCTAGCTCATTCAGACCAGCTACTCATGATGACTCTGTTCTTCCTAGTTAAACCACCTCTGGACACATACTTTCCTTAACTTGCCCCATTTACCATCTCATTCTTCCTTGTGCCATCATCGCTATTTGAATGTCACCGCCTCTGCCTGACACCTGATTGAAGTCTTCACATTTTCTTCTTTCCTTCCACTCCCCTCCCTTCCTCCCACTCAGCTTCCTCTTTTCTGAACTGGCTTGATGCCAGTTGCATCACTTCCTTTCCCCATTTCTGACGAAAGATCATTGGCCTGAGGTGTTAACTCTATTGCGCACTCCACAGATACTGCCTGCGCCGCCAAGTATTTTGGCAATTGCTGCTGTTGTTATATGTGAAAAGGATTGCCATCTCTCACCAGGAATGGTGTAAGAAATTGCTTTCTTTATTTGGGACAATAAACTGAATTGATGTTGAAGTGGAAATGGTGGAGAGCTCTCGAGCACCGAGGAGTGATGGTCACCAACAATCTGTCCTGGTCCACAAGTGTAGATGCGATGGTCAAAAAAGCACAACAACACCTCTACTTCCTCAGGAGGCTAAGGACATTTGGCATGTCCTGAAAGACTCTTACCAATTATTATGAATGCACCATAGAAAGCATTCTATCCAGATGCATCGTGGCTTGTTACGCCAACTGCTCTGCCCAGGACCGTAAGAAAATACAGAGAGTTGTGAACACAACCCAGTCCATCACTCAAGCCAACCTTCCAGCCATTGACTTCATCTATGTTTCTCGATGCCTTGGGAAGGTAGCCAACAAAATCAAAGACCCCTCCCACCCTGGTTAAAATCTCTTCCAACCTCTTCCATCAGGCAGAAGACACAAAAGCTTAAACACGCACACACTGACAGGGTCAATACTCCTGAATAGACCTCTCAAATTTTAAATTGAAAGTTGATCTCGCTCTCTGTGCACCTTTTGTGCAGCCATTAGATTGTAGTCACCGTTCTGTTCTACTACCCTCCTGCGTTTTGTGTGATATGATATAGAATATGGAACAGAACATAGAACATAGAACAGTACAGCGCAGTACAGGCCCTTTGGCCCACAATGTTGTGCTGACCTATTATTCTACTAAGATCAAACTACCCTGCATACCCGACATTACACTATCATTCATGTGCCTATCCAAGAGTAGCTTAAAAGTCTCTAAAGTATCTGACTCCACGACCACTGCTGGCAGCGCATTCCACACGCCCACCACTATCTGTGTAAAGAACCTACCTCTGACATCTCCCCTATACCTTCCTCCAATCACCTTAAAATTATGCCCCCTCCTAACAGTCATTTCCGCCCTGCGAAAAAGTCTCTGACTATCCACTCTATCTATGCCTCTCATCATCTTGTACACCTCTATCAAGTCACCTCTCATCCTTCTTCGTTCCAATGAGAAAAGCCCTAGCTCCCTCAATCTTTCCTCATAAGACCAGCCCTCCAGTCCAGGCAGCATCCTGGTAAAGAGATAGTAGGAACTGCAGATGCTGGAGAATCTGAGACAACAAGGTGTAGAGCTGGATGAACACAGTAGGCCAAGCAGCATCAGAGGAGCAGGAAGGCTGACGTTTCGGGCCTAGACCCTTCATCAGAAATGGGGGAGGGGAAGGAGGTTCTGAAATAAATAGGGAGAGAGGGGGAGGCGGATAGAAGATGGATAGAGGAGAAGATAGGTGGAGAGGAGACAGACAGGTCAAAGAGGCGGGGATGGAGCCAGTAAAGGTGAGAGTAAGTGGGGAGTTAGGGAGGGGATAGGTCAGTCAAGGGAGGACGGACAGGTCAAGGGGGCGGGATGAGGTTAGTAGGTGGGAGATCGGGGTGCGGCTTGAGGTGGGAGGAGGGGATAGGTGGGAGGAAGAACAGGTTAGGGAGGCGGGGACGAGCTGGGCTGGTTTTGGGATGCGATAGGGGGAGGGGAGATTTTGAAGCTTGTGAAATCCACATTGATACCATTGGGCTGCAGGGTTCCCAAGCGGAATATGAGTTGCTGTTCCTGCAACCTTCCGGTAGCATCGTTGTGGCACTGCAGGAGGCCCAGGATGGACACGTCGTCTGAGGAATGGGAGGGGGAGTTGAAATGGTTCGCGACTGGGAGGTGCAGTTGTTTATTGCGAACCGAGCGTAGGTGTTCTGCAAAGCGGTTCCCAAGCCTCCGCTTAGTTTCCCCGATGTGGAGGAGGCCACAATGGAAACAGCGGATGCAGTGTACCACATTAGCAGATGTGCAGGTGAACATCTGCTTGATGTGGAAAGTCTTCTTGGGCCCTGGGATGGGAGTAAGGGGAGAGGTGTAGGGGCAGGTGTAGCACTTCCTGCGGTTGCAGGGAGAAGTGCCGGGTGTGGTGGGGCTGGAGGGGAGTGTGGAGTGGACAAGGGAGTCACGGAGAGAGTGGTCCCTCCGGAAAGCAGATAAGGGTGGGGTCGGATTGCAGATGGCGGAAGTGTCGGATGATGATGCGTTAGATCCGGAGGTTGGTGGGGTGGTATGTGAGGACGAGGGGGATTCTGTTTTGGTTGTTATTGTGGGGAGGGGGTGTGAGGGATGAGTTGCGGGAGACACGGTTGAAGGCGTTCTCGACCACTGAGTGGGGGAAGTTGCGGTCCTTGAAAAACGAGGACATCTGAGATGTACGGGAGTGGAATGCCTCATCCTGGGAGCAGATGCGGTGGAGGCGAAAGAATTGGGAATAGGGGATGGCATTTTTGCAGGAAGGTGGGTGGGAGGAGGTGTATTCTCGGTAGCTGTGGGAGTCGGTGGGCTTGAAATGGATATCGGTTTCTAGGTGGTTGCCAGAGATGGAGACAGAGAGGTCCAGGAAGGAGCGAAAGGTATTAGAGATGGTCCAGGTGAACTTAAGGTTGGGGTGGAAGGTGTTGGTGAAGTGGATGAACTGTTCGAATTCCTCGTGGGAGCACGAGGCGGCGTCGATACAGTCATCAATGTAACCGAGTAAGAGGTGGGGTTTAGGGCCGGTGTAGGTACGGAAGAGGGATTGTTCCATGTAACCTACAAAGAGGCAGGCGTAGCTTGGGCCAATGCAGGTACCCATGGCCACCCCTTTTGTCTGTAGGAAGTGGGAGGAATTGAAAGAGAAGTTGTTGAGGGTGAGGACGAGTTCGGCTAAGCGGATGAGGGTGTCAGTAGAGGGGGACTGGTCAGGCCTGCAGGACAGGAAGAAGTGGAGGGCCTTTAGGCCATCTGTATGGGGAATGCAGGTGTCCATGGACATCCATGGTAAAGATGAGGTGTTGGGGAGCGGGGAATTGGAAGTTCTGGAGGAGTTGGAGGGAGTGGGTGGTGTCACGGATGTAGGTAGGGAGTTCCTGGACCAAGGGGGAGAAAATGGAGTCGAGATAGGTGGAGATAAGTTCGGTGGGGCAGGAGCAGGCGGAGACAATGGGTCGACCAGGGAAGTCAGGTTTGTGGATTTTGGGAAGGAGATAGAAGCGGGCAGTGCGAGGTTGGGGAATGATGAGGTTGGAGGCCGTGGGTGGGAGGTCACCTGAGGTGATGAGGTTGTGGATGGTTTGGGAGATGATGGTTTGGTGGTCGGGGGTGGGGCCATGATCAAGGGGGCGGTCGGAGGAGGTGTCGGAGAGTTGGCGCCTGGCCTCGGCGATGTAGAGGTCAGTGCGCCATACTACAACTGCGCCTCCTTTGTCCGCAGGTTTTATGGTGAGGTTGAGATTGGAGCGGAGGGAGCGGAGGGCTGCACGTTCTGTGGGGGAGAGGTTGGAGTGGGTGAGAGGGGTGGAGAGGTTGAGGCGATTGATGTCTCGACGGCAGTTGAAGATGAAGAGGTCGAGGGAGGGTAGGAGGCCTTGGGGTGGTGTCCAGGAGGAGGGGGTGTGTTGCAGGCGGGAGAAGGGGTCAGTAGAGGGAGGGTGAGGCTCACGGTTGAAGAAGTAAGCGCAAAGGCGGAGGCAGCGGAAAAACTGCTCAATGTCCAAACGTGACCGGTATTCGTTGATGTGTGGGTGGAGGCGGACAAAGGTGAGCCCTTTACTGAGGACTGACCGTTCGTCCTCAGTGAGGGGGAGGTCTGGGAGGATGGTGAAGACCTGGCAGGGCTGGGTACGACTGTGTCCTCTGGAGCTGCTGGTAAATCTCCTCTGCACCTTCTTTAAAGGTTCCACATCTTCCCTATAATGAGGTGACCAGAACTGAACACAATATTCCAAGTATGGTCTAACCAGAGTTTTATAGAGCTGCAGCATAACCTCACGACTCTTAAACTCAATTCCCCCGCCAATGAAAGCCAACACATCATTCTCCTTCTTTACAACCCTATCAACTTGGGTAGCAACTTTGAGGGATCTATGGACGTGAACCCCAAGATCCGTCTGTTCCTCTACACTGCCAAGAATATGTCTGTACTGCATAGAAAACAAAATTTTTCACTGTACCTAGGCACATGTGATAATGATAAATCAACCCAAACCGAAAAAATAGAATTTGGACTGCTACATAACAAACACCAAGAGAGTTTTGCAATTTGAAAATCAAGTGCTGCATCATTTTTGAGCTGTGCAGTGCAACATTGCTCTTTGAAGCAGTGAGGGGGAGAATTTGAGACTGAGCGGCACCAGTCGAGTTTAGGAAGTTCTATGTGATGACAGTCCTTTGATTGGTTGAGCTGTAGAATGTGAACAGTTGCAAGTCGGGTAGCACTGAGAGAGAAAGAGAGAGAGAAACATTCAAAACCAGCAAACACAAAACACTCATCTTTCTGTTCCCAGGTGGGAAAAAGACACAAAATCCAAGAAAGCAGAGAACAAGGAAATCTAACAAGGAATTACCTGATCAATTATCAAATCAAAGAGCAACCGTTACCCAACAGGCATCAGCATGTCTTCAGAGCTAGCAATCGAACAAAGACTGAAAACAGTGCAAGCAGTCCTTATAACGTGGGACATTTGACCTTCAGAATTTTGTTTACCGTGTCTACCCACAGTAGACGTGTCAAACTGCTAGTCTCCTGTCTGTCTTAATCATGATTTGAGTGTATATGAAGTGTAAAGCGGTATTGTTTAAATTACATAGCAGTAGTTTCAAAATCCTTTCCTTTATCTTCCCTTTGTTGAAATTAAGTGAGTTAGAACAAATACAATCAGTCCCTGTTAAGATGAAACCTGTTGTGAATTGCTTTTGTTCTGAATTGCGGTCCCTGAGGCAAAATTGTCCTTTTGGTGGTTTTATTTGATATTTGTACATTTTAGGATGGCTGGAGGAGCCAAGGGGTTCAATTATCTGAACACTGTTCCCAATAAAGTCGTAACACTGGGGAGAGTCAGGAGGAAAGGACACTTGATAAAAGTTGCAAGAACGACTGAATTGGAGATTTAATACCACCATGGTGGGACAGAGAATGTTTTTCTGAGTTTGGGACTTAGGCACCTCTGACTGTTTCCATATTCAGAGTTGACAATTCTAATGCTCCTTACTAGCTTCCCTTTGTGGACTACCCCACAATCATGACAGAAATAGCTCCATTCACTCATCTCCTTGCTGACGTGCATTGGCTACCAGTCCTTCAACACCTGCAACTTGAAAATGTGTACTGGGATTCGGGGGAGCATATCATCGTGCAAGGCGAAGTTAGATAACCTGGGCCTGTAACCAATTGAGTTGAAGAGAGTAAGCGGAGCTCAGTTAGCTCAGTTGGCTGGTTTGCAATGCAGATTGGCGCCAACAGCATAGGTTCAATTCCTGCCCCGACCGAGGTTACCCTCTTCAAACCCTCCTCTCATTCTGAGTCGTGATGGCCCTCGGGTTATGCCACCACTAGGTGTGTTATGGACCAGACCAGACCCCTTCAAAATATATTAAGAAAGTAACCTAGACCAATTTTTAAAAAATTATTTTAATGGTAAATGTCAGGTGCTGTGTTCCAGATGTAATATGATTGGTCAAACTACTCGATGTTAAGCAAAACACAATTTAACCGAACACTACAGGTAAAGTACAACAAAGAAAGTAGGACTTCAAATAACTTCACTCTATTGGAAAATGTAACAGAATAATAGATACGTATTCCAATATAGTCACATCCCCTAAACACACCCTTGGCAAAAGGCAAATTCAGAAAACAGATTTTGTCTCACATGCAGTCCAGCAGCTTAAGAAGAGAATCCCCAGTTTTGGGCTATAATCGAGAGAGGATAAAATAACATCCACTTTGTCAGGACACAAACAGCAGCTGAAAACTAAAAACTAAAAATCCCTGGTTCTGTGAGTGGGAGCGTGAGCACACCCATTCAGGCTACTTCTTTTGTTCCAGCTTTTAATAAAAAAACACCCAAGGCTTCTAAATTTGTTATCTTCTCATAAACTGCTCGGCACCTGTCCTTCGACCTCTCTCTTTTAAAAAGAATCCAGGACCAAGTAACCTCTTAAAGCCACAGCATCATCACAGGTGTGTCACCCTGCAGTGTGCTCACATTGTGGTGACTTTAGTGTTGGGAAAATAAAAGGTGATATCAATTAAATGTACAAGTTCCTGAGAGGACAGACAACAGGGCAGGTGATAAAAGGATGTTGTCACATGTGGGAGAGACCAGCACCAGGGAACACAACTTAAAAATATAGAATCTTCTATTTATGACAGAGCTCAGCAGAAACTCTTTCTCTCTGAAGGCTGCGAGTCTTCAGAGCTCAGACAGTGGTGGAGGCAGTATCTTTGAATATTTTTGAGGTAAAGGTCGAACAAGGGAGTTTTCAGGGGTTTGTGAGATTGTGAAGTTGAGGCAACAATTAGATCAGCCTTATTGAATGGCAGAACATGGTGGATGGGTTGGATGGCCTACACCTGCAGTTAGTTTCTGTGCTTGTATTACCCTCATGTGTAAAAGGGCTCTTGTGGTACAGGAGACCTGGGCTCAAGTGCCACCTGCTCTCGAGGTGTGTTGTCACATTGCAGAACAGCTTGTTTGGAAAGTATCTACTAACATGTGACATGATGTGCCTTTAAGAGGGATTTGTTCTGTCCTGTTTCTGTCGAAGAAGGGTCTTGTAAGCCTGTTGCCAAGGTGTCTGCTCCCTGGAAAGCACAGTAAATAGCTTTGGGTTCTTTAAAAAAATTAGACACAAGAAACATGAGTGGGTGGAGTCAGACTCACGTGGGCCAAGGGATGTAGTTTTGCTTTTATTTGTTGAAGTTGGGGGTTTTGGAGTTGAAGCTGATAGATACAGCTCGCTCTCCTCTGCTGCAAACAGCTTGAGGTGTCTCTGTCCTGGCTGCTAGATTCATTCTGTTGTGTTCCTTCTCTTGGACTTGAGGAGATAGCAAGTGTGGGAAATCTATTTTGCTGAATTTGCCTTTGCCAAGGGTGTGTTTATAGGATGCTGCTATGTTGGCACAGTTGATGAGTAGCAGCTATGTATTATTTTGTTAGGTATGTGAAAAGAGTTAAAGTTGTGCCAATTCTTTATTTGTTTGTATTTTAACTACGGTGTAAGAATAAAGTGTGTTTTGCTTAAAGTCTGGTAGTCTGACCAATCAAATCACATCTGGAACACAGCACCTTACACTTGCCTTTAAAAAAGATAAAAGTTAGGATCTCAGCTTTCTTCTTGATACGTTTTGAGGGGTTTGGTCCAGTCTATAACACTTGATGTATAAAATCAGTCTGTAGGCTTGACACCCAACGCATTACACCATGAACAAACCCACCCACCAACAAAAAACCCATTCCAGTTTTAAAATGCCCCAACACTTAAATTTGCCGCTGTTTCTGAAAACCCATGTTCAAATGAGCTTGTGGTGACCTTTCTCCTAACCTGATCCTTTGCCTCAGCATCCGCTTTGTTGTGGTTAGGCTCCTCCAATGATCCCTCATGTCAATGGCTATTGGGATGGTGATCGCTGTTCAGCAATCACCATGGGTTGCCCTGGCTCCGTCTGGAGGTTCTCACCCTTTCAAGCCTCGCTCCACAAGTGAGGGTCATAGAATCATAAAACCCCTACAGTACAGTAGCAGACCATTCAGCCCACTGCATCCATACTGCTCCCCTGAAAAGCATCCCACCCAGACCCACCCCACCTACCCTATGCCTGTGACCCTGCATTTCCCATGGCTAACCCACCTAACCTACACATCCCTGGACACCATGGGCAGTTTGGTAAGACTGATCCACCTAGCCTGCTCACTTTTGGACTGTGGGAGGAAACTGGAACACCAGTTAGTGAATGTTGGATTTTCCATGACGTGTCAGTGAGACGGAGGGGTGCTCTCCTGCCTCACCAGCCTCCTGTGGCAGGAAACAAAAATGGGGTGAATGCTCACTCATCTTTCGCTGTTTGCAGGATTTTTTTTTACAAAATATGACTAGCATATTCCTCTCCGCTCATAAAACTGACTTGCCCCGATATCAGATATTCATCCAGGGATTAAGTTCTACGGAGATTCTTAAAGCACCTGAGGAAGCTGGTGGGGGGAGGTTGGAATAGTTTTGGGAGGGAATGACGGGACCCTCACAGACCAGCCACCAAGGGCGAAAGGCGAAAATCGGGGAACGCACACAGTGGCTGGAACTGAAGGAGCACAGAGACCTTGTAGTAAGATTATAGGGAATGTAAGAGTTGGGCAGTCTTATTGCAACTGGACACAGCATTGGCGAGGCATCATCTGGAATATTCAGATCAATTTTGGTCCCCTTATTTCAGGAAAGACGTCATTTCTTTGGATGCACTTCAGAGAAGGCTCACCAGGATGATGCTGGCATGGAGAGATCATCTTATGAGCAAAGTTTAAACAGGTTGGGACTCGACTCATTGGCGTTTCAAAGAATGACAGGTGATCTCATTGAGACATAGAGGATTCTTATGGGGCTTCACAGGGTAAATGCTGAGAGGATGTTTCATCTCACGGGAGAGTCTAGGATCAGAAAGCATAGTCTCTGAATGAAGGTGCACCAATTTAAGACTGAGATGAGGAAGAATTTCTTCTCTAAGAGGCTTGAGAGTCTTTGGAATGCCTTGTGCAGAGAGCTGTGGACGCAGAGTCTTTGTACCTATTTAAGGCTGAGACGGATTCTGAATGAGTTGGGGAATCAAGGGAAAAGTCAGCAAAGTAGACATGAGGAATGTCAGATCAGCCATGATCCCATTGAATGGCGGAGCAGGCTCAAAGAGCCAAATGGCCTGCTCCTGTTCCCATTTCTTCTTACATTATGGCTGGAACTGGTCTCACAGATAGAGAGGAGTACAACCATCGACAGAATGTTAAAATTGAGCCAGATTGAGGAAACAGTGTCAAGTCAGTCAACAAGCAGAGGTTGGTGGGTGGGCAGGACTTGCTGTAAGCTCATCAGTTCGAAGCAGAGGTATAACTGAGCATAGGTTCCTGTTCACTGAACATGGAGGCAGGCTCAGAAAACACTGTAACAGTCAAGTACAAAGGCAACAAGAGCATGGATGAAGGCTTCAGTGGGACTGTTATCTTGGCACACAACTTTACTATGGACAATGCCAAGGAATAAGTTCTCATCTGCAACACCCACTATGAACAGGGCAGGAACCAGAAACATTTGTGTCACAGCAAGCATGGACTAATACGAAACCAGTACACAGTGCATAATCCAAGCCACCGCATATCCCCAGGCCAGGCAACAAAACGTTTCAAGTTTTCATTAATTGCTGCTCCTTCTATTACATCCTGCTGGCTCTCATTCACACACAGTCATCAGTTTCTTTTGCTTACAAACAATGTTGCTCTTCATACATTCCTGCTCTGTGATTCACAATACAGAATTTCTACCCTCAAAAACATTCTGTTGTCGACTTCGTCAGAAACTAATTCATTTCCAACACAATTCAGACAGCTAATGTCATGACTATGTGTTGAAGTTACCTGAATTAAGAAATAATCTCCACTTAATCCCCGAAATGGGCAAAAATGCTGAATCTTCAGTGATGAAGACAACGGACCATTTTCTCTGGCACTGTTGCAGTCAAGCACAGCTCCAGTGATCATCTGAGTCTTCACAACTGAACCAACCCGACAGTTTATAAATAGCCACACTGTGGACAAAAGGACCAAAGATGCGATGGGACCTATCTATGCACTGCATGATTCTATAATTAGGAAACGGAAACCCTCAAATGAAAACGTAAGAATGCAATTTTTAATTGCACAAGGTTGAAATCTGTCCAGGGCTGGAACACTGACCCACATTTCAAAGATGTTCTCCAAGGAAGTCTCTTAGATCATGTCCATTGGACCAGAGCCATCTCACTGAGAGCGAATCCATCTCTCAACTCCAATCTCTCTATCAGTCCCAATCTGCAAAATTCAGTGCTTCTTTCAAGTCCTTTTTTTTATTCTTCATGAGCTTCAGCTGTACCAATCCCACACGTTCCTTCACTCCACATGTTTTACTCTGCAACAGAGCAGGTTGGACAACATCAAAAGCGGGGGGAAATTAGAAGTCGTAGGGGATCCCTCGGAAGCAGGACAGTGGACGACTTAAAGGCTCTGGAAAAGTTGGCACACGAACCATCACAGGTGAGGGAAAATGTGACAGTGTGTGGAAAGCAAGTCGGGCACAGTGCTTGATTAAGCTTGTCTGATCACAGATTCTTGTCCAGTCCTCGACTGCTTAAGCATATGTATGATATGTATGTATATATATGAGCACGAGAATCAAGGCGCTAACTCACACAGAAGACACCTGAGCAAAGAGCTAGACCACCCAAGTCATTAATCACATCTGGGGTGAAACTTGTGTGAAGTTCCAAGGTATTTTCAAGTTTATTGCAACTCAATCCAAACATAAGCCCGGGAACAGGATTGGTTCTTGACTCCTTCCCTATTTCCCAGCACTTGGGAGCATAAATTGTTCCACAAATTCCACCCTTGCCCAAAATTTCAGATTCTGATGGTCCTTGATCAACTTGACAGAGTTGTGGACTCTGAGTTTCGTTTGCCCAAGTGGAGAACAAATTGCCTCAAGAACTGGCACCAAACAGAAGCTAAGGCAAAAATGGTTTCCTCTCCTTTTCTCCCCCCAGCAGCTTGGAGAATAATGAGATACGTTGAAGACATATGAAAATCTTTGTTTCATCCATAGGTCTCATATTCAACAAGAATACTTGACTGGCTACAAAGACAGATCAGGCCCCCCAAGGTCTCAGTAGCCCTGCAGCATCCCCTGAACCAGAACCAGAGGAAATTGCAGTTCTGATCAGAGGTCACAAAGCAAAAACATCTAACACTATTCCCCCACTCTCTCCCCACAGGGATTGTGCCTAACCTGCTGAGTGTTTCCAACAAATTATGACTCGATTTCAGATATCCAGCAACTGCAGTGTTGTTGTATTTACACTGACCCGTGTTTGAACAGGGCTCTTGCATTAAACGCAACCTAATGTCCATGAGTGATACTTTTCACTCAGCACCTTGAATCAAATTATTTTAATGCCGTCATAATGCACAGAGGAACCAGAATTAATTCATGTGTCTTTTATCAAACCCGACAATCTTTCACCTCAGGAGTATTTTTCTTGATGAAATCAATACCTTTCTGTGACAGTAAGTAGGTCCAGCAAATAGGTTATCAGTGCCCATTTATTTTTCTGAGTATAAAATGGGCTATTGCTTGTTAAACTCAACATAAAGGACCACTTCATTTTTTTTCAATTCCTTGCACTCCAAAGTGAGGCCTATCAGTATTGAGAAAATGTGACAGTTTCTATCAGTGGTTCTCAGCTTCAAACACTCCTTCCTATAGAGTAAAGCTTGCACAACACTGCCTCCACCAAACACTCCCAAGACATGGACAGCATGAGTAAAGCTCTCTCTGCGCTGTGTCCCATCAAACACTCTCAGGACAGGGACAGCACAGGGTTAGATGCAGATTAAAGCTTCCTCTGCACAGTCCCCAGCAAACAGTCAAGATACAGAAATGAATGAACAGCATTTGGAACAGGTACTGGAAGGTGATGTAGCAATGAGAACTGAAAACTCATGAGTGTATCAATGGCCTCTGGAAGGTGAGGAAGAACCAACCTTCAAGGATAGAACAGTTATATTCCAAGCACTTATGAATGCCTTCTCCCCGACCACATCTTCCATAATGTTGAGTTCATCCAAAACTCCACAACCAAATGTGCATCAAGTCCTCCCCTTCCCATCTCGCCTTTACTAACCTTCCTTTTCCTATCAGGCACTCCTTTGGGATGAGCTTTTGGCCTTACACATACTCTGGCGTGTTGTGGCTTGGTGGCTGTGTTTTGTTGGATGACATTCCTGTGAAACACCTTGCTATGTTTAAAGACGCAAGATGAATTCACATGATTTGTTGGAATAGAATGGAGTTATCAAAGGTGAAGGGCATGTATTCAACCATCCCTCAACTTGGTTTGAAGAACAGGCATCAATCTCTCACACAATTAGCGTCTCCATGGCATGTCACTTCCTACAACTCAAAATCATTTTATACTTCTTTTCTGTGTTCAGGATTCTGTCGTTTGTTAAATTTCACAAAAACACCAGAATTAGGAGCAGAGGTCAGCTGTTCTGCCCTCAGGCCTTTGTTAAGCTGATGGCTGGTCTTCACCTGGACTCCCGAGATATGTGGTCATATGAGTTTTGGGCAGTCAGCACTGAGTGACGCTGAAGACACAGTGGGGAAAACTGTAGCTCTTTCGGGAATGACCCAGCTATGCAACCACCCTTTGCCTCTGTTCCTACATGAATATGTGCGTGTGCGCATATGTGTGTGTGCATGTGTGTATGTGTGTGGTGCGTGCATTTGGGGGGTTACTATATCGATAGCCGAATAATAGCTACCAAGTCTACGACCATAAGACAGAGAAGCAGAAGTAAGCCATTCTGCTCCTCCTGTCAATGAGATCTTGGCTAATCTGATCATCTTCAGCTCCACTTTCCTGCCTTTACCCCATAATCCTTGACTTCGCCTGTGGAATAAGCGATGTCTAGACAACATTGGAATACACAGGACTGACACCAAATGAAAGAAAGTGCGAGCAATGTCCTGCTCCATTATGCCAATGTACATAAGATTCACAATTTGCATTAACCTTCCGTCCAGCCCTTGCATGCTTCGAACTCCACATGCTACTCCAATATAATGGTGCTTCCCCGTTTTGATTTACATCAGGAAACAAATTACCAATCTTTATGTCTTTGTCCAGAGTCCTGTCAAACAGAGTTGCCATATTTGGAAAAAGAAACCAACGCAGGCAAGAGAGGTATTTAAGAATTGTGAAAATATCTTTCTGCACTGTTTCTGAAACTGTTCAGCTCAAGAAATTCAGAACTGCTGGAAAACCTGTTTCTTATTTTATATCTCCACATTTCTCCCTAACTCCTGAACTGCTGTGTGGGATCATCAGTCCCGAGGGCAAAGCATGAGATTTGGGAATTGTAACGTTCAGTGACCACATTTGGTCATTATTCCTCAACTAACCAAGTGATCTGAAGTTAATCAGAAAATCCTGGTGATGATGGAGATTACAAACAGCCCTGCAATTGAATCATCTTATCGTGCACTGTTGAAACGTAGATCACCAAGGATCAAAAACACAACTGAATCCCAACTCAAACCAGCAATCAACTGGGTCATATCGTTCAGAGGGGCCGCAGGATGACTGATGTGGGAAACAAAGATAGCTTGGTTGGAAATGGAGGGAGGTGGTGGATGGTGGCAGCATCTCTTTCAACTCTGGGTTGAGATAAATCCTGAGTGGCAAGTTATGGGGGAGGTGATGGCCTAGTGCTATTATCACTGGACTGTTAGTCCAGAGACCCAGGTAATGTTCTGGGGACCTGGGTTCAAATCCAGCCATGGCAGCTGGTGGAATTTGGATTCAATAAATATCTGGAATTCAGAGTTCCATGATGGCCATAAAATCCATTGTCGATTGTCCAAAAAACCCATCTGGTTCACCAATGTCCTTTGGGGAAGGAAACTGCCATCCTCACCTGACCTGGCCTACATATGACTCCAGACCCACTGCAATGCAGTGGTTGACTCTTAATGCCCTATGGGCAATGAGGGATGGGCAATGAGAGAAGGGCAACGAATGCTGGCCTAGCTGGTGACATTCTCGTCCCATGAATGAATAAGAAAAAGGTAAAGTTAGCTTTAGTCTTGATCTAACCCATGTTCTGTTCCCCAGCCTGAATCTTCAGGAAAACAAAATGCTCAAAGCTATTCTGTGCGTTAAAAAAAACTTCATTGATTCAGAATGGGCAAAGATATCTATTATGAAAGAACATGACATTTACCTGCTTTATCTCAGAAGCAATGTAATCTATTTGTAAAAGATGTATTGCCTCTTCAATTTATGGAAAGCAATTTCCTTATTATTGGAACATAAATGAATTTGGTCCAGGGATGCCAGTTACGTTGATGTAATTTCCTCACTGAAGTGTTTTGCCCTTAAACTGCACAGAAACCTTAAGCTTGCGCTGACTGTGTTTTCTATTTGGCCGATTTTAGCTTTGGCAATCCTCCCCACTTCTGGAGCACCAGTGCAATTTAAAACCAATGGTGTCACAGGTATCCTCTGGACAGCAAGGTCTTAGTGGTCAAGCTCCCAAGTTTGGAAGACCCTGTCTCAGCAACTTACTGCTGTGCGCAGTGCTGGTAGTATCCAAAAGGCAAACACTGAACACTCATGTTGAAGGGACTGAAAGCTTCAAAGGGTGGACAGGGTATTGATTCAGCACAGCTTTGTGCTGCATGGCATTGAGATGGTCAAGAGCCGCTGAAATATCAATGGCAATACTTCAAGGTTATTTCAAGGCATTCAATAAATTTGTGAAAATGCGTTCCTCATGCAATGCAGAGTCAAGTTGTTGGATCAATATTTGATTCAGTCAAACTGTCTGAAAGTTCGCTGCTCATTTTTGAACCCTCTGGCTGCACTGATGCAAAGAAATGTGCAGAAATAAAGAGAACAGAGCATGCTTCCAAACTATTATTAGAACAGAATCAGAATTTAAACAGACTGCAATGGAACAATTTGCTTCTCTGAGAGCTTGTTGTATTTAATAATTGTGGCCACACCTCAATGATGAGCCCCTTAAATGCAAGGTGAAGCAGCGTCAGAGGGGCAGGAAGGCTGACATTTCAGCCACAGAAGGATCTGAAAACATGGATGAGAATTTGGAGGCATTGACAGACCAGATTCAAATGGTCTGCAACAATGTCTTTATCGAATATTGAGCAGGTTCCAAGGGCCACTCCTTCTGCTAAGTCCTGTGTTCCATGTTGGTCTTCTGGACTTGCTGGGAGTCAGGATGACAGATGCTGAGCTTTCTGTTTAGGATTACAAAAACATTTCTGGCACACAGGGCCCAAGGGATCATGTTTCACACAGGAATGCTTTGGTACAGGTCACACATGTAAGTTTTCCTGAATTTAATTCCTTGGGTTGTTTTATTTCGATTGCTCTTTTGTTCTCTCATAACTTTTTTTTTCCCAAAACGGTTCCTTGCAGTCCCTCCTTTCTCCTGTCAACCTGGTAAAGACCATTAACAGGTTAATTCAAGCCGACCAAATCCATTCAAACTGGTTACAGAGGAGGGTCACAGGAATTGTGGGGCAGATGGCTTGGGAGTGTCTAATGATATCAGTGCAAAATCCCAAACAGGTTCAGCACAATGGGTTGTTTGGGGCTGTAGGGACATGCTTGGTTATAAACCTGAAGGAGTTTTTTCCAACTCAGAAAGTTTAAGATCTGTAGTGTGATGACTAAAGGAAAAGGCTAATGAAATCCCAAGACCAGGAAATGAAACAGACAGTCAAGTCAAACCTGAAGCTGAGATGAAGGAATTCTGTCTGTTGTTTGAGTACTGTGAAGACATGGTATTGTGAATAGATAGGACAGTGTTCTGCCATGTGTTTTGAAATATTTCAAATTGTGTTATGTTTAAATAGCTTGACCTGTTCAGCTTCATCTTCATTTCCTTTATGTAATGAACTTCTGTTTTATTGTTAAAACCAAACTGGCAGCATTGCATGTTTCTGTTTCAGTGAAAGAACACCAGATTTCATTGAAAGAAAGTGTGATCCATCAAACCAGATTATAATCTGGGATCTGACTTGTCCCAGTAGTAACATCAGCTGGGATCATAACATAATTGCTTTTGGCCTGGAGTCAGATGTCCACAATATTGGGTAAGGATGACACTTTGAATTCCAAAAGGACGTGAGCAATCGAATTAAGTTGGCACCATTGGCAGCACGAGCTATGATTCCAGATTGAATAAGTAACCAAATTTATATCTGCAATTGTCGCTGTGAGATTTGAACTCTTGTCTCTGCATCTCCAGTGCAGGTCTCTTGCTCAGTAACGCAGCCACATTATCGCTGTGCCGCTGTAACTTTTACCTGAACTCTCTAGCCAAAGCGTCTCATCACCTTCACCACCTTCTTGAGTAACTAGGATGGGCAAGAAATGCTGGCCAGCCAGCAATGCCCACATCCCATGAGTGAATGAAAAAAAAACTCTGCAGGACTAACTCATCTTCTGGCTCCCCAGAGCACGTTTATCATCTACAAGGCAGGATTGTTACGGAATACTACCCTTTTGCCTGGTTGAGATCAGCTCCAATAACACTCAACAAGCTTGACAAAATCCAGGCCAAAGAAGCCCCTTTGATTACCATGTCCAAAAACGCTCAGTTCTTCCACCACCAATGCTCAGTCTTCATGCACTCTTTAAGCTTCATATTTTTGATCCTGCTTTTTTTTGTATATCCTTTTATTTTTAAGAAAAACTTTCCACCTGTATTTGTGCATGTGTTTCAAATCACATTTCACAACTCCTATCACTTTCACTCTATAAAATGTTGCAACTGGCCCCTTAATTTTTGCAAGTGCTATGTTTTAGAAGAAGTGTGAAATCTGTGTGCACAAACAAGAATTAAACTCATTGGTGCGATTAACCAACAGGTAGGCACAGAGGGGGAGGTGGGGTGACATTAAGAAGTGGGGAGCTGGTTCATCCTTGATGGAAAAGCTCAGCAAAGCCTCCCAAATTCCCATGATGTGCTTCCACAGTGAGCAAGATTTCACACAGAAAGCACCATTTCACTAATAACTCTTTGATACAGAGGCTCATGTGTAATGATCATCCAACACAAAATGAGCTCCAGTAACCATTGATCTGTGTCCCATCTAAGGTGCAGCACCTTCGGGACAGGTGTAGATTACAATTTAAATCATTCATACCATGGAAAGGTGGTAATATGTGCACTGACTAATTCATGGACATTCATCAACAAACTGCTCTACTATGTGATTAAACATCTTGGAGTGCAGCCTATGCATTCAATCAGGATGGAAGTCATTCACTGCCTCGTACACTCTGGACAAATGGAAGTTTACTGTTTAGTTATCTCAACGATTCAGAGTTGTCAGTTTCAGAGGGACATGGTCTGCAAAACATGTAACCTTTCTGTTCGCCCTTTGCACTATTTACGTCAATACCATCAGAGCTCTGCTGAGCTTCTCTCCCTCCTGACACAATGCAAATACCACATGCTGCGCAGTCCTTCTCCAGTCTGTTTTCAATGCAGTCAAACTGAGATTCATGAACCTGTCTTCTACTCCAACCCTTGCTTGCCTTGGGGCTCAAAGCTGTGAAGCCCCTCATTTATCTGTCACTATGTTCTGCCCGCAGACCAGAGTCTTGCAAAATACAATTACATGGCTTGTCTCATCTGACTTCTTCCAGTCAGGAATACCCTAGTCAGGAGAGTTGAGCACAAAATTCTGGACACTGCTAACAAGGCAGGAGTGAGGGGCACGCTGTACTATCAGATGATGGAACTCTAAATTGAATCTCCCGATCTAACTGCGAGCCAATTAACCCAGAGACCTGGGCTAATGCTAGGGAAATATAACATCAAATTCCGTGAGAAATTCCTGAGAAATTTAAATTCAATTCATTAAATAAATCTGGAATAAAAATAAAAGTAAAATCGTGCAATGACCAGGTTGTTGCAAGACTATTTTATAGCTGACTGCAGACTCAGCAAGTCATTCCTTTGTACAATGCCCCAACTCGTGTGATTTGACTGGGAATGATTAAATACTAATTATTCTCATGGATAATTATCAATGATCATTTACAATGTAATCAGTGCGTTGAGATGTGGAGGGGATCCCAATGCACATCTTTCAGACTACACCTGATCTCCGGTGATGCGGAAGGTCAGACCAGATGGTCTCGGCCCATCAGGAATATAATCGGGCGGATGCCATGGCAATGACTTCAAGTTTACGGTTTCTGGGTCAAAGCCATAGAGTCAATAGAGATGTACAGCACGAAAACAAACCCTTTGGTCAAACTCGTCCATGCTGGCCATATATCCCAAATAAATCTTGTCCTATTTGCCAGCATCTGGCCCATATCCTTTTAAACCCTTCCTATTCATATACCCATCCAGATGCCATTCAAATGTTGTCATTGTACTTCTGGCAGCTCATTCTATACACGCACCAACCTCTCTATGTAAAAGCTGCCCATAGGTCCCTTTTAAAATCTTTCCCCTCTCACCTTAAACCTATGCCATTTAGGGTTTGGACTCCCCTACCTCAGGGAAAAAGACCTTGACTATTCACCCTATCTACGCCACTCATGATTGTACAAACCTTCAGAAGATCACCCCTCAGCTTCCGATGCTCCAGGGAAGATAGCCCCAGCCTATTCAGCCTCTCCCTGTATCTCAAACCCTCCAATCCTGGCAACATTCTTGGAAATATTTTCTGAAGCCTTTCAAGTTTAACAACATCTTTCCTAAAGCAGGGAGCCCAGAACTGAACACAGTATTTCAGTAGTGGCCTAACCAATGTCCTGTACAGCCACAACATTACATCCGAACTCCTATACTCAATGCAGTGGCCAATAAAGACAAGCATACCAAATGCCTTCTTCACTATCCTGCCTACCTGTGACTCCACTTTCAAGGAACTGTGAATCCAAACTCTAAGGTCTCTTTGTTCAGCAACACTCCCCAGGACATTAGCATTAAGAGTATAAGTCCTGCCCTGATTTGTCCTACCAAATGCAGCACTTCAAACTATTTCCTCACAGCACTGACAGAGACTGATGAGATCACAAGGATTGCTGTGTTTCCACACGACATCCAGACTGGGTCCTCAAAGACATTTTGGGAGGGAGAATACATGCTAGATTTGCTCATGTTCCATCACTAAATATAAAAAACAAAACTTACCAACTTGTCAAGAATCCAACTTCTATAAGTCCCAACACCTGGTGTGAAAGGCTGCAATATTGCCCCTGGCCCCTCAGAGAGATAATTCTCCCAGTCAAGCTTAAACAAATCTCTTTGCAGACGATGACATTTTCTGGTTTGATTTCTGTGCTATGCAAGCTATCGAATTTCAAATGAGCACTGCATGCTTCTTGACCTATCTGGCAGAAACATTTTGCATCAGATCGAAACCTACAGTGAGAGGAGTAATTTGAAGAGTAGGATGGGAAACTATTTAAGCAAGACCTCATAATATTAGACTCCAAAGGGCAGGAATTACTCCTTACAGTGCATTTGAGGCAATGACTTTTGTATCTGATGGTCTTTTATGCAAGTCAAAATCCTTAAAATATATTCATTGAAGGAATTACATTTCAGCTTTATATTGGTGAGTTAAGATATAGTTTACTGTCTTGCACCAGTACTAATTTTCACACAACAAGCTTGTCTGTCAGATCAGGACAATACAATAGCTCTATAAAGGATTTTACAATGCAGTCAATCAAACAGCAAGCTGGTTCTGTGCTCTAATAATACATTGCAATTTTGCACCACACAGCTTTCATTACCAGAGCTCATCTCAGTGCTCCATGTAAATATAGATTGTACCAACAGTGTCATCTAAATGATAACCAGGATTCAAAGTAGATGCATCACAATAATGTGGTGGACAGGATGCAGGAACATCCCCCGAGGATTTGAGTTAAGAAATTGACAGTTTCCATTCCACTTGAAAGGTTGATGAGAAGAGGAGAAATGGTCTCTGGTGTGCTGAAGTAAATACAAGCTGAATGTCCCACGTAAATCAGGGTCAGAGAGAATGAGAAGGGATCAGAGAGATGGTGAGACAGAGACCAATAGAGAAAGAGAACAGGTAGGTAGAAAAGCTGAAAGTGACAAAGTGAGTGAGAGAGAGAGAAAGAGAGAGCAAGAGATAGATAGATAGGTAGATAGATAGATATGGAAAGAGATAAACACTGAGAGAGAAAATGAGAGAAAAGTGAGGAGATTCAGAGATGGAAAGAGAGAGAGAGAGCTGGGATCACACAGACGCAAAGTCAGTCGAATGTGGTGAACACAGAGAAAGACAGTTGGAAAGATTAAGAGAGGGGAAGATTTTGAGAAAGAACGTGCAGAGACTGGTGGAGTGTGATAAACAGATAGAGATGGAGAATGTCTGGGGACATTAGGTGGAGAGACAAAAATAAGAGAAAAAAAAGACTGTTGGGGATAGACAGGGAGAGAGAGAAATATGATTAGAGAAAAGCAAGAGAGAAAGAAAGAGGCAGATCAGCATGGAAAGTAATTATGCCCCTGTGGTACTGAGGGCATTAAATAAAGCAGAGGATCCAGCTGTCGATCAACACAAAAGAAAGCAGCATTTCAATGATACAAGCACATTGGAATTATTGAATAGTGTTGGCAAGGGCTTGAGCGATACAATGAGAAATGACAACAAATGAAAGTGATTACTTCTGATGTTGGAGAGGTAAAAAAAAGACCATTTAAAGTGCCTGTCAACAGCTAGCATGATCTTGGTTTGCGCACTGACATGAAACTCAAGGCTGCTTCCTTGGCAACGGGCAGAAAACAATGTAAAATTATAGGTAACATTAAATCTCGGTTGGCTTTGAGACTGGGAGGAGAGGAAAATAATTTTTTCAGCTGTGGAATTTGATAATTGTTTGCATTTAAAGAATCAAGGCCAAGGAATTTCTTTCTCACACTAAAATGGGTGCAGACCTTAATCCCAGCTTTCTCAGCACAAGAACATGAAAATCAGTTCCTGTGCATGAGAGAAACGATGACAGCAAGGTGCCCAATGGATAGTCCCAGGAGACGCAACAAGGGTTACATATCAGTATATGTCCCCCTACATCAAACATTCCCAAGGACAGCTACAGGAAGGGGTCAGATACAGAGTAAAGCTACCTCCACACTGTCACCAACAAACACTCCTGGGACAGGTACAGTTCTGATGAAGGTCATTGGACACAAAGCGTTAACTCTGCTTACTCTCCACGATGCTGCTAGACTGTAAATTTCTGATTTTGTTTCTGATTTTCAGCATCCTCAGTTCTTTTAGTTTTTGTTCAGGGAGAGCAGGGGAGTAGGGACAGAGTAAAGCTACCTCTACACTATCCCCAACAAACACTCCCTAGGACAGTTCCAGCAAGGGGTCTGATACAGAGTAAAGCTGCCTCTACAATGTGTGCATTAAACACTCACGGGACAGGGACAGCACAGGGTGAGATGCAGAGAAAAGCTGCCTCTACAGTGACCCCAACAAAGACTCCCAAGGACAGGGACTTCACATCTTGGCACACCATCTCTCTGAATTAAATCTTGAATAGGCTGCTTTTTAGTGTGTTAGCATGCCTCAGATCGGCCTCCATCAAAAGAAAAAGCAATGAATGAATGGATCAACTGAATGTGAGGCTTGGTACTTAATTTCGTTTCCGACAGTCTGAGGGCTCATGTAACTGACATACAGTCTGTACTCCCAATATTACAAATGCTTTTGCAGGAAGAACATGTTTGCAAATTACCTGCTAAACCTCCACTGCATGCAAGGCAGTGCTCAGTGCTATTGACCAGCTGAACAAAGCCACCGCATTATGATAACAAGGTGCAGAGCTGGATGAACACATCAGGCCAAGCAGCATCATAGGAGCAGGAAGGCTGACGTTTCGGGCCTAGACCCTTCATCAGAAAACCAAGGTAATTTCAGTGATTGCATCAAAATCAGCTTGAAGGAATTTACAAAGAGGAACAAGAACGTGCAACTTAAAAGACTGGAACCTGACAAAGAAGCTTGAATGTAATGGACAGGGTAGATATAGAAAGAAGCATTCTACTGCTTGGTAGGGGGAGGCCAAACCGGCCGTGAATTTGAGATAAATTGGGATAAATAAGATAAATGTGGAACCATTTCTTCACTCAAAGGTATGTGGAATGTAAAACTCCAGAGCAGGAAGATCAGCACTGTGGAAGTAGCACAGCAGCGGATAATATAGGCAGGCTTGTCGGGCCAAAAGCCTGACTAATTGTTCAGAGGCAACCAGAAAATGAATTGAGGTGAGATTCTGCAAGGCCTGTCATTTTTACATTCTTAGGATGAATACATTCCAGTTGAACAACAGGGTCAGATCAATAAGGCCTGTCCGGTAAGAGAAAAGCTAACCCCACACAGAAGGGTAGAATGTTTACTCTTTAATGCAATGAGCATGTTACTGGACCAACATTTGTCGCCATCCCGAATTGCCCGCGAGAAGGTTTTGGCGAGTTGCTTTCTTGAACTGATGCAGGTACACCCGCACTGTTGCTGGGAGGCAATTTCCAAGATTTTCACCTCCCACCAGTGAAGGGACGGCGATGTAGTTTCCAGTCGGGGGTTGGGGGCATGTTCTGGGGAACTCCCAGTGTTCTTTTCATCTGCTGCCCCTGTCTTTCTGAAAGGGGGGTTTGAAAGTTGCTGCTGAAGGAGTGTTGATGAGGTTGCCATGTGTGGGGTGGGAGCGAATGTTTAGATTGTTACATGGGGTGCCAATCAGGGAGATTGCTTGATGGCCCCGAATGGTGTTGACTGTTGTCAAAGCTACACTCACCCAGGCAAGTGGAGAGTGTCACCTCACGTTCTCTCCTTGTGCCTTGCAAATAGTGAACAGGCTCTAGACTGTCTCAAAGTGAACTAACTGGCACAGAATTCCCAGTTTCTGACCTGCTCCTGAAACCACAATTTATGGGGTGGGTGGAGTTCAGTTTCTGTTACAACGGTCGGTCCAGCACGTTGATTACAGAGGATTCAGCGACGGTAATGTCATTGAACATCAAGGTGTGAGACTTGGATGTTCCTTGTTGCAGATGGTCATTGCCCGCACTCTTGTCACCGATCTGGACACTGTCCTGGTTTTGCCCACTATGGAGACAAACTGTTCAGAATTTGATAATTTGCAAGCTGCACTGAATTGTCAGCCAATATCACCACTTGGGAACTCATGAGTTTGAGAAGGTCACTCGCGAAAACAGCTGAACATGGCAGTGCCAAGGACACTTGGGTCAAAGGGACATACAACATGGACATAGGCTCTTTGACCCAACTCGTCCAAGCCAACCAGGTTTCCTAAACTGGGCTAGTTCCACTTGCCTGCATTTGGCCCAGATCCCGCTAAACCTTTCCTATTCACGTACCTGTACAAATGTCTTTTATATCTTGTAATTGTACCCACCTCTTCCACTTCCTCTGGCAGCTTGTTCCATACATGCACCACACTGTGTGTGAAAAAGTTGTCCCTCGGATCCCTTTTAAATCTTTCCCCTCTCACCTTAAACCTGTGCCCTCCATTTTTGGACACTCCTACCCTGGGGAAAAGAGCTTGGCAATTGACTTTATCTTTGCTCTTCTCTAAGGTCACCCCTCAGCCTCTTACACTCTCGGGAAAAGGTCCATCCAATCCAGAGTCTCCTTTTATCTCAAACCTTCTGGTCTCGGTAACATCCTTGTAAAACATTTTTGCACACTTTCCAGTGAATAACTTCTTTCCTGTAGCAGGGTGACCAGAATTGTATGAAGTAGTCCAAATGTGTCCTTACCAATGTCTTAAAAACCAAAAGAAATGCAGATGCTGCAAATCAGAAACACAACCAGAAGTTGTTGCAAAAGCTCAGTAGGTCTGGCAGCATCTGTGAAGAGAAATCAGAGTTAAGGTTTTGGGTCCAGTGACCCTTGCTCAGACCTCACCAATGTGTTGTCAGCTCTAACATGAAGTCCCAACTCCCGTACTCAACGCTCTGACCGATGATGGCAAGTGTGCCTTAATTACCCTGTTTTCCTGTGGCAGAAAGTTAAAGGAACTCTGTACCTGCAGGTCTCTCTGTTAGACAACACTCCCCAAGGCTCTACAATGAGTTGTGCAAGTCCTGTCCTGGTTTGTCTTACAAAATATGAGTGTGTTGACAACACCACTGTGGTAGGACAGACATCAAACAACAATGAGTCAGAGTACAGGAAGGAGATAGGGAGCGTTGTGTCATGGTGCAATGATGATCACCTCTCTCTCAATGTCAGCAAAACTAAAGAACTGATCATTGACTTCAGAAAGAAACATGTCCCCATCTACATCAATGGAGCTGAGGTGGAGAGGGTCGAGAACGTCAAGTTCCTTGGAGTGACAATAACCAACAACCTGTCCCGAACTTCCCACGGGAGATGCGACGGTCAAGAAGGCACAACAACACCTCTTCTTCCTCAGGTGGCTTAGGAAATTCGGCATGTCCATAAGGATCTTCACCAACACTTACAGGTGAACCACAGAAAGCATACTATCCAGGAGCATAATGGCCTGGTATGGCAACTGCTCTGCTCAGGACCATAAGAAACTACAGGAGATGGTGTGCACAGCCCAGACCATCATGGAAGCCAACCTTCCATCCATGGACTCCATTTCTACGGCCTGTTGTCATGGAAAGGTTGCCAACAGCAAAGACCCCTCCCACCCTGGAAATGTTCTCCTACAACCTCTTCTGTAAGCAGAACTTACAGAAGCATGAACACATATACCAATAGGTTCAACAACAGCTGCCATTATTAGACTGATGAATGGGCTCTCTAACTTCAAATAATGTTGATCTTGTATAAGGTTGATCCTGCTTTACACACTTCCTGTGCAGTGTAACCTGTATGCCTCGCTCTCTCTAAATACTCTTTGATCTCTATGTCCTTGTTTGCTATAATCTGCCTCTACTCCTGGCAAAACAAAGCTTTCCACTGTACTTAGGCTCATGTGACTGCAATAAATCAAATCAAATCCCACAAAGAGCTGGATTCTTTTTTCTTTATTTATTTACGGAATGAGGGCATCACTGGCCAGGCAGCATTTATTGCCCATCCCTAAATGCCCAGAGGGCAGTTAAGAGTCAACCGCATTGCTGTGGGTCTGGGGTCAGACCAGTAAGGACAGCAGTTTCCTTCCCTAAAGGACATTAGTGAACCAGATAGGTTTTTTTGACAATTGACAATGGATTCCTGGTCATCATCAGACTTCTAACTTCAGATATTTATTGAATTCAAATTCTACCACCTGTCATGGTGGGATTCATGGTGGGTCTCCAAAACGTTATCTGTGTCTCTCGGTTAACAGTCCAGCGATAATACCACTAGGTCTCTGTCTCCCCTATCATCTGCTTCCATAATGTTGATTGAGGGAGGAGTATTGTTCAGGACATCAGGAATAAATCCTTATTTCTCTTCAGAGCCATGAGATCTTCTACATCCCTCATAAGCAGTCAGTTGGGGTCTTGGATGAATGTTTCATCCAAAAAACACCATTTCTAACAGAACAGTGCTCCCTCAGCAGGTCACTACCTTCTATGCTCAAGTTCGGAGGTGGGACTTGAACCTGTGAGCCAGCTCCAGATTGCCACCCGTTAAACCAGGGTTGACAACCGCGGACAGATTTATGGGGTGGTGTTGGGTGGGGTGAAGAGAGATGTACTTTAGATCGAGTTCACTTGTCCTGGACACTGACTGCCCCTTAAAACTCAAGGCAAATATAGAAACGTTTTCAACCAATGTAAACTCAAATCATAAAATGCACAGCACTTTTGATGATGTGATCCCTGCTCAAGATTAAAACTATTGTGAAGACTATTTTTCATATTGCAGTTCCTCTGGGATTCTTCAGCAGAGTGGCTCCAAGATATGGTTCAGCAGCAAAACACTTCATTGGTGCTGGAGCTCGTGTTGTTTTAATTTTGATAAATGTGAAGTGCTGCATTTTAGTGAGGCAAATCAGGGCAGGACTTACACAGTTAATGGTAGGGTCCTGGGGAGTGTTGCCTAACAAAGAGACCTATGGGGTACAGGTTCATAGTGGTGACAGTGGTGTTGCAGGTAGACAGGATGGTGAAGAAGGCATTTGGTACGCTTGCCTTTATTGGTCAGTGCATTGAGTATAGGAGTTCAGGTGTCATTTTGCAGCTGTACATTGGTGAGGCCTCTTCTGGAATGCTGAGTTCAATTGTGGCCTCCCTGATATTGGAAAGATGGTGTGAAACTTTAAAGAGTTCAGAAAAGATTTACAAGGATGGTGCCAGGGTCGGAGGGTTTGAGCTACAGGGAGAGGCTGAATAGGCTAGGACTAATTTCCCTAGAGCATTGGAGGCTGAGGGGGTGAATTTTATAGAGGTTGAGAAAATCAAGAGGGGCATAGATGGAGTGAATAGCCAAGGCCTTTTCCACAGGGTAGAGGAGTCCAAAACTAGAGGGCATAGGTTTAAGGGGAAAGATTTAAAAGGGACCTAAGGGGAAACTTTTTTTATACAGAGAGTGGTGCATGTATGGAATGAGCTGCCACAGGAAGTGGTAGAGGTTGGTACAATTACAACATTTAAAAGGCATCTGGATGGGTACATGAATAGGAAGGGTTTAGAGGGATATGGGCTAAATGCTGGCAAACGGGACTAGATTAATTTAGGATATCTGGTCGGCAAGGATGAATTGGACCCAAGGGTCTGTTCTGTACTCTATGACTCTGTGAGGATTACTGGGGAAATGGTGGTTTAGCTCTCTTCAGTTTTGGAAGGAAGACTTTGAAGCTTACAAAGGGTGACCAAATAGTTCAACTGATTCGTGAACGCATCTGCTATGCTGGACCTGAGGAGCTGGAGAGCCTGGATGAAACTGAACCAAGGTGCAGGTGGTTTTATGCTCTCCTGGTACAAACTGAACATGATGCTCTGCCAAACCATTTCTGACAGTGCCTCATGTATCTTTGGAGAATGTTACAGGCCGTGGATTCTCCAGGAAACAGCAAATTGAGAAATGTATAATGTGCTTCTCTTATGTTTTAAGGGTAAAATAGAATTTCAATCTGTCCTAATGTAAAACAGCTTTCTCCTCGGCAATTTCAAGATCTTCGTCTCAATCGTGACTGGAAGATTGCTATTGTAGTTATGGGCTGTAGCGGTAACTGCGAGAATCATTTTTTGCATTTCATTTTTTATCAAACTTTTTGACGTTAAAACAAATAAAATCCAATTCCCTGTTTGGTCAGCATCAGAAATGCCACTCACCTACACAGAACAGCCTGGCATGAGTGAACTAATCAGATGGGTTATAACACTGAGTCACTTGTCTGTGATCAAACCAAGATGAAAGGTCCATTAATCTGTTAGTCGAAATGTCACAAGCAATGTGTGAATCTATCAGTATCTTCAGAGCACAGATCCCAGCTTTAAATTTGCATCCAAGGCAGGAGTCTTCATCCATTCCTTGCTTTCCTAGTTATTTACCATCTTTTTGGCCCTACTTTGTGTGGCACAGTGGCGCAGTGGTTAGTACTGCTGCCTCACAGCGCCAGGGATCCAGGTTCGATTCCACCCTCGGGCGACTGTCTGTGTGGAGTTTGCACATTCTCCCCGTGTCCGCGTGGGTTTCCTCTGGGTGCTCTGCACTCCTCCCACAGTCCAAAGATGTGCAGGTTAGGGTGGATTAGCTGTGCTAATTTGCCCATAGTGTTCAGGGGTGTGTAGGTTAGGTGGGTTACAGGAGGATGGGTTGGTGTGGACTTGTTGGGCCGAAGGGCCTGTTTCATCACTGTAGGGATTCTTTGAACAAACATCTATGAAAAAAATTTCCAATCCTGGCTTCTTCCCATGGGGTGCAGGCATTTCATGCCCACAGCTCTCTTTGTGGCTTGTCTGCAGATGTAATGTTTGGACAAAGCAACTCAGGATTGGGTTGGTGAGTGACAGGCTTGGCGATCTGCCTGAGAGAGACCAGGTGGAACACTGGTTTCAATTCCTGGCAGCGTGACAGGGTACTGCAAGGGAGGGAGGGAGGGATGTCAACTTGCCCCACTCTATGCCAGCATTCTACAAGGCAACACTTCACAATGGAAGAAGAGGCATCAGATGAGGTGTCCACCCATACATGACAGTCAATGTCTTCATTATTTCTCATGCAATGAGGACCGGGTGAATTGCTTCGATGAGCTGCTCCGAATCTTGCATCTCCCAAACCCATGATGTCAACGTGGTGGCATGACGACCATTTCTCTGGAAAAGACCACCTTGCTAATGACCCCAATTCATGCACGAATGCTCAGACCAGGACACGTTTACATCCAACTGACTCAAGGCGACACAAGAACAAAGACAGACCGTGCTTCTGAGCAGGTTCCAAGTTTGAGGACATTGGGCTCCTGTAACTTGGCTGCCGGATGTGACAAAACCTTGGCACCTTTTTGCAGAAGCCCAGCAGCTTGTCACATGGGGAGACGACAGACGAATGGTCACGTAGCAAAGAGCCAAGCAGGAGTGAAATGGTCTCTAAAGAATTCACCGACTTACTTGGAATTTCAGTCATTGGAGAGCACCACACACATTATGTTCTACAACATGCGTGAGAGAGATAAATACATTTTTGGATTTTGAAGGCATTGAGGGGAGAAACCTGGAATGTGGCATTGAGACAGAAGATTATCCATGATCATATTACATGGCAAAGCAGGCTCAAAGGGCCGAATGGCCTACTCCAGTTTCTATGTTTTTATCCCAAGAGGCCACCAATGGTTGGTCAATGGTTTCAGGATTTTCTTTGTCCTGAAGAAGACACCTTGTCATCATTCGTCGCCAGGATGAAGGTACAAGATGCACCGATCCTGCCTAATTTGAAAATGGGCGATAGGCACCAAAGCACAACATAGACATGAGACCCTAGTTCAGGGGGTCTGTAGGCTTGGAGGCAAGATGATGATTTCTCACCATAGAGACATCTCCAGCTTCAACTGAGACCAAAGAGCACATAGCATGCTTCTCCCTTGGAAACAGCTGCCTGACACTTCACCCATGATGGGTTAGCACCAGTTTCCCTTCTCACCCATCTCTTGGGGAGCCAAGTTAGTCTTGCTCACCTCAGAGATGAAGATGGATTCACAGCCTTTTCACACACTCGCCAATTTCTCTATCCACAACGAAAGCTGTCACAAGTCACCATTGCCTATTTGACCCCCCACCAAAGGCTGATTTCACCCTTCACCTCCCCCTGCGAAGGGTCAGAGGAACAGCATCACTTTCCCTCGAGCCTGCATGCTGGACGGAGTAAGTGCACAGACTGAGGAATACGTTACAATCTTAAATTCATTGTGGATTGTCTCAAAAATACATAGCTGGGTTTGAGAATTCACAACAGGTGCTTATCTGCCAGCCTTGCCTGCAGTGGCAGAGATGTTGAGATGAAATTGCAATCCTGAGCCATCTCTCTCAACGAGGGTGGAAACTAATAACTAACATTCAAGTCAGAATCGAAGAGAAAAGCAGTAACAGACAGAAAGGATATTTTTTTTTCCTTCTCTCTCTAAAGCACCACGATGAGGGAAAAAGATCTTGTTTCTTTTTAGACGGAGCACTAAACTGCCTCAAACAGTGCCTCCTGAATTCCTTTTTACAAGATAAATAGATTGCCACCATAAAATGCTAACCGATTCAATTGTGACTCAATGGATCTCTGACAAAAAGCCCGTACCTTTCTATTTCCATTTATAAAGATTTACGAGATCGAATCAACAGTATGTGAAACAGATAGTAGATGACTGGGCAAGAGGCCAGGGAACCACTCTGGGGCACAGGATAGCAACAAAACCTGACTTTTGCTCTCAGAATTCAAAAGCAACTGAAGTCTACAAATATTAATTGTGTTTTTAAGATTCCTCATTGACACCAAGATGGGGAACTGATGAGCTCAATTAGTCATTGCTGTCCCCAATTATTAGACGGGTGCAAATGGAAATAAAATAAAAATGCAATTTTTGTCCACCATTATTCTCTTGCTCTTGGTCAGCAGACATAATTTTGCTAACAACCTTACTCTCCCTCTCTGCTTTGCCAACATATCCCTTGGTTATCATAGAATCCCTACAGTGTGGAAACAGGCCATTTGGCCCAACAAGTCCACACTGCCCCTCCAAAGAGCATCCCACCCTGACTTATTCCCCAACTCCTGCATTTCTCCATGTCTAGCCCAAACATCCCTGGACACTACAGGCAATTTAGCACGGCCAACCCACCTACCCTGCACATTGTTGGACTGTGGGGGGAAACCAGAGCACCCGGAAGAAACCCACGCAGACACGGGGAGAATGTGCAAACTCCACGCAGACAGTTGCCCAAGGGTAGAATTGAACTCGGGTCCCTGGCGCTGTGAGGCAGCAGTGCTAACTACTGAGCCACTGTGCTGTCCATTTTACCACATCAGAGTGTCTTGTCTCCCCAAAGCGTAAAGTGTGCAATCCTTTGTTTTCCCTTCATTTCCTGGATCATCACCGTGTGAAAATCCCAAAATTTATTGTGGGCCTTCAGCTCACTTACCCAGACCTTCAGAGGTGTGGAACGCTCATGGGGGATTTGAATTAAAAGGGCAGGCTGGGATTTTTTTTCACTGGAGCATAGGAGGTTGAGAGGTGACCTTGTAGAGGTTTAAAAATAAGGAGGGGCATAGATAAGGTGAATGGCAGATGTCTTTTCCTGTGGGTGGAGGGTTTCAAGACTAGGGGGCATATTTTTTAAGGTGAGACGAGAAAGATTTAAAAATGACATGAGGGACATTTCTTTTATAAGAGAGTGGTTGGTGTGTGGAACAAACTTCCAGAGGAAGTGAACGATGAGAGTACAATTACAATATTTCAAAGACATTTAGATAAGTACATGAATAGGAAATATTTGGAGGGATATGGGCCAAGAGCAGGCAGGTGGGACGAGGTTAGCTTGGGACTATGGTTGGCATGGACTGTTTGGACCAAAGGTTCTGTTTCCGTGCTGTATGACTCTATGACTCTCTCCTCGGCTGTTCAACTTCAAGGCTTTTACAAAACAAAAGGGAACTCAGACTTGCTCTTGTTCAGAGCCTTGGGATTTTGTTACCCTAAAGGCATTCAGTCAATCAGGGGATTTGCAGAACCTGTGCTCACCTTATCTTGCCTGCATCACAGGATTTTTTTAGCTCGCAGTTTGAATTCAAACAGGTGGCATAATCTTTGTGCAGCCATTCATATGCATGCATTTATTGATATTCACGCAGCAACTTTTATCGTGTCCGACACCACAGAAATAATTTACTTCTTAAATTTGCTACATACTACAGAATATACCACACTGACCAAGAAAAGATCCTGACCTGCTCTGCGTCCGTGCAATGTTTAATTAACCTCCTGCATTCTGGTGGCGGGACAATATAACAATGGTTTTGTGTGAGTGGACTTCTTTGTCAGTGATAGTCAACGTTCTGGCCAGCCAGATTCACCGAATATGTCTAACCCTCTTGGGTACATGCATTCCTCAAAATTCAGGGGTGAGGGCTACACAGGAACTAATATTAGGTTAGAACGTGGGCTGCAAAGTTTTGGATGAACTTAAGCTTACAGGCAGGGCTATGGAAGGTGGGAGACAAGTGCATTGCAGGTGTCAAGAAATATTGGAGGTAGCAAAATCAAAGGCAGGGACCAGTGGAAACACAATGTACTCTCTGTATTGTCGATTGCGGGCTGAAATGAGGGGCAGAATGTTTCAAAACCATGGATTGTTGACGAATTGCTGCACTTCTCTGAAAGCAGGTAAACTGCCACTCACTGCAAGCATTGTTTACATAGCTGCAGCTTCAAGGCTCAGACGAGCTGGAGCCAAGGGCCGTGGAAAAACGGAGGGTCAGCCAGCAGCAAATATCTGAGATAGTAGGAACTGCAGACGCTGGAGAATCTGAGATAACAAGGTGTAGAGCTGGATGAACACAGCAGGCCGAGCAGCATCAGAGGAGCAGGAAAGCTGACATTTCGGGCCTAGACCCTTCTTCAGAAATGGGGGAGGGGAACGGGGTTCTGAAATAAATAGGGAGAGAGGGGGAGGCGGAGAGAAGATGGACAGAGGAGAAGATAGGTGGAGAGGAGAAGATAGGTGGAGAGGAGACAGACCGGTCAAAGAGGTGGGAATGGAGCCAGTAAAGGTGAGTGTAGGTGGGGAGGTAGGGAGGGGATAGGTCAGTCCAGGGAGGACGGACAGGTCAAGGGGGCAGGATGAGGTTAGCAGGTAGGAGATGGGGGTGGGGCTTGAGGTGGGAGGAGGGGATAGGTGGGAGGAAGGACAGGTTAGGGAGCCGGGGACGAGCTGGGCTGGTTTTGAGATACGGTAGGGGGAGGGGAGATTTTGAAGCTTGTGAAGTCCACATTGATACCATTGGGCTGCAGGTTTCCCAAGCGAAATATGAGGTGCTGTTCCTGCAACCTTCGGGTGTCATCGTTGTGGCACTGCAGGAGGCCCAGGATGGACATGTCGTCTAAGGAATGGGAGGGGGAGTTGAAATGGTTCTCGAACTGGGAGGTGCCATTGTTTAGTGCGAACCGAGCGTAGGTGTTCCGCAAAGTGGTCCCCAAGCCTCCGCTTGGTTTCCCCGATGTAGAGGAGGCCACAACGGGAACAGCGGATACAATGTACCACATTAGCAGATTGCAAGTGAACATCTGCTTGACGTGGAATGTCTTCTTGGGGCCTGGGATGGGGGTGAGGGGTCCCAAAACCAGCCTAGCTTGTCCCCGCCTCCCTAACCTGTCCTTCCTCCCACCTATCCCCTCCTCCCACCTCAAGCCCCAACCCCATCTCCTACCTACTAGCCCCATCTCGCCCCCTTGACCTGTCTGTCCTCCCTGGACTGACCTATCCCCTCCCTAACTCCCCACCTACACTCACCTTTACTGGCTCCACCCCTGCCTCTTTGACCTGTCTGTCTCCTCTCCACCTATCTTCTCCTTTATCCATCTTCTGTCTGCCTCCCCCTCTCTCCCTATTTATTTCAGAACCACCTTCCCCTCCCCCATTTCTGAAGAAGGGTCTAGGCCCAAAACGTCAGCTAATATCTGATTGGTCTTTGGATCGAAGTTCATCGATGACAAAGGCCTTTTGCCTGCCAGCATCCATGTGATCACTTCTGAGCGAGCTGAACAACACAGGGAGAAGCCATCAGATCAGGGAGCTCAGTCTGCAATGACATCCACTTTAAGCCTGAAGAGAAGCAATTTATCTTTCCTTCTGCAGCTGCTGTAAGCTATGAATTGTAATGAATAAAGGTTAAGGTTACAGTTAGGATTATAAAGAATAAAGGTCAGAGACCTTTTCTTAAAATCAGTCCCTCTGAGTCTCCTGTAAACCACAGAAAGCACCGAGAGAAGGAAAACTGCAAAACAGTATTCCAATTAGCACAATAACCATTTCAGTGGATCCTGTGATCAAGGATGACTGAGCTGCCTCCCAGTTTTTCCCTCCACCCGTAATAAGCAAGTATTTTCCCCCTGTGTTTGTCTATATATATATATGTGCGGGTCAGGGAGACTTGATGGCAGGTTATGATAGTTTTAAAAAGCGGAGTCGTATATTGACAGTTCACAATGCTTTACCTGTAACAAGAGTCACAGAGCTATACAGCACGGAAACAGACCCTTCAGTCCAACTCATCCCTGCTGACCAGATACCCGAAATTAATCTAATCCCATTTGCCAGCATTTGGTCCATATCCCTCTGAACCCTTCGAAATCATATACCCATCCAGATAGTTTTTAAATGTTGTAATTGTACCAGCCTCCACCATTTCCTCTGGCAGCTTATTCCATACATTCACCTCCCTCTGCATGAAAAAGTTGCCTTTAAGTCTTTTTCCCCCATTCACTTTAGACCTATGCCCTCTAGTTTTGGACTCCCCCACACCCTTGGGAAAAGACCTTGGCTATTCACCCTATCCATGCCCCTCATGATTTGATAAACTTCTATAACATCAGCCCTCAGCTTCCAATGCTCGACAGAAAATAGTTCCAGCCTATTCAGCTTCTCCCTACAGCTCAAACCCTCCAACCCTGGCAACATGTATGTACATCTTTTCTGCACCCTTTCAAGTTTAACAGCATCCTCCCTATAGCAGGGAGACCAGAACTGAACGCAGTGTTCCACAAGTGGCCTAACTAATGTCCTGTATAGCCGCAACATCACCTCCCAACTCCTATGCTCAACGAATACCGAAAGAACTGCGGATGCGGTAAATCAGGAGCAGAAACAGAAGTTGCTGGAAAAGCTCAGCAGGTCTGGCAGCATCTGTGAAGAAAAAAATCTGAGTTAACGTCTCGGGTTCGGTGACCCTTCCTCAGTGCACTGACCAATAAAAGCAAGCGTACCAAACACTGCCTTCACTATTGTGTCGACCTGTGACTCCCCTTTCAAATTCAGTCTATTATCCCGTAATAAGCTGTGATTCTTGTAGAGCACAGTCACCTAGTCCGTGCTTTGGGTCAACCTGGGTTCGAGGGCCAGGTGAATTGGAGAAATTGTGTGCGCGAAAACCCTTGAAATCTGGGAACAGCGCAGCTCAACTTCCAGTGTGTTACCTCAGTGAGGTGTCACAGCGACTGCAACCCAGACTGTTTCCACTCACTCACCGTTGGACTTTGCAAGCAAAGCTGGGTGGGGGTGGAGTTGGGTAGAAACAACCGAGTTCAAAAAATCAATACAGACGTGACCTGCAAGAGAAGATTTCTTGTCAGGGATAACTCACCGACATGAAAGCAGACTTTCCAGCTGCAAAAATCACTCTGCAAGGGGTTTGGTTTAAACGAGAAATTATAACCATGACCCCGTACAGTTAAGAATACCACTGGAGGTGGCAGTAATCCCCTAACCAGCAATTGCATTAACAATAACAAAAAGCTGCAAAGAGCTGGATTTCAGAGAACACACTATCTGCACTTGGGAAGCATTTCAGTCTAATGAGTAAATCGCAAACCACAAGCACACAGGGAGATGAAAATTGAAAGAAGAAACAGTGGGTTTCAGGGAAAATAAGTCTTCCTGTTATTCACCTTCGTGTAACACTGCAAAATCATGGCTTGAGGCTAATACATTGCACGAAGGCTTTGTAAGAAAAAAGAACTTTTTATTGTACTCATCATGACCGAAAGATATCCTGCGCTGTTTTACAAAGTAGAATCACAGTGGTAAAGCAGGTAAAAATGTCAGCTTATCTGTCGGTAGTCATGATCACTAACCAGATTTCTAATAAAATTCTGTCGGTTTCAATGATAAATGCAAGACAGATAGTGAAAGGTGGCCCCTCTGAAAATGTAGTACTCCTTCAGTACTGCAGTAAACTATAAGACTGAGCGACATGTTTCAGTATCTGCAGTGGGGCTTGAACCTAACCCCTGACTCAGACAGGAAGGTGCAAATCTTTGAGTAGTGTTGGAGGATGCATTCTGTATCCTGGGGCCAAATGCAATCTATTTTCCTTCAACTGGCCTCATTTAGGGCTTGCCCGGTCTGGGAGTGAGTGCAGCTCTCGCTCCCTTTCTTGGTCTCCAGCACAAATATGTTGGGAACGTTGTCAGCAGGCAAGAGATGTTGCACAAGGCGAAGGGCCTCCACAGAACAGGATCATTTCCTGCCCTTCTTCAGTTGGTCTTTGCCAATCCTCCAGCTGACCTCAGTGAAATCAGGAGCTTCATTTGAGGGGAATCTATACGAGGTACAGCCTGACAACCCATGACTTCATGCTGTGGCATTCCTGGGAGGGGGCCTCGATGAGCTTTTTGTCACCCGAGACTGTGTCAAGGACAAAACATTGGAATTTGGAGTTCAGCCTCTTACAAAGATAAAGCACAGGCACAATAGGCTGGGCTGTCTGGGGCAATTCCTCCAGAGAAATGAGGAGCTGGTGCAACTTGTTTTGCAAGGGCCTGAGGACCCTGCAGCAAATGTGCGCTAATGTCACAAACCTGCTCCCCGCTGGGTATAAATAGAACAGTGTGGGCGGATTTAAGAACGGGAGAGAGAAATGTGAAGAGTGAGGTAGAAGCCAGAAGTCTGTCCACGTGGGTATGAGAAACATGTCCAGAGCATGTGGGGTGAAGCAACTTGCATTAGGCAACAGAGCTCATAAAATAGTCATTCCAAAATGCTATAGTGAGATTGCAGCGTGGCATTTCTCCGAGTGGAAAGTATTGAAGGATTTAGACTTAACATGTGACGAACAGTGTCATGAGGAAGCCCAAGTCTAAAGGCAATACTTTCCATGCCTTCTCCTCAACCAGTCTGTCTTCGATCCAGACTTTTGGATGGGGGCATAAAACCAGATAACAAAGGACACTGCATAACATGGAGGCCATTGGAGGGTCAGCAAGCAGGAATGGTCACTACATGGCTGGGTTTTCATGAATCTCTTGCGCAGACAATGAGCGATGGTCCACCACCAACAGAGAGTGGGAGACCTTGCCCAGCTGATTTCTATTTCCTTGCCACCTTGTCCCCGCTGATCAAGCAAGAGGTCTGGGCCCACAGGACCCTCTTTGTTCCCAGACTATTGGCTCCTCCATTTTTGGAACAATGAACCACGTCAAAAACAGGTTGAGATGAAGCGAAGAGGAACATGGTGGCAGGATTTGTCAAAACAAGGTTGTTCCCCAGTAACAAAACAAAACATCAGAACCCAGGAAATCCTGCCTCCTGCATCGCCCATTTTCCTAAGCATATCCACCCTTTGCTGTGAAGACCGAACAAAAAAAAATGCACTCACTTAATCCCTAATGAACAGCACTTAATGTGTAATTGAATAAAGCAGCACTGATTAGCTTGGCTGTTAAGGCCAATTAACCTCGATGAGTGAAATCCAACACATCTGCTGAATGATTTGCCGACACAAATCTTTCATCATAATTCATGCCTTTGTTCCTCAACGTGCCCAATGGGGAAAAACATCCGAACAGATCAAAGTGTTGCCTCCAGGGCCTGTCAACAAGGACACATGACCCTGTAATGATGTTGAATGGATTAATTGAGCCCAAGCCCATCACTGGACAGACCACAATCCAAAGAGATCACCCTCACCTTTCTCTCTTGCCCCATATCAGGTGAATGGTGTAGGACGGCACAAAGTAACTGATTGGTCAGCTTGGCTTTCCTTTATCTCTCAGCCACTGACTGAAACCCATTGGCGGTGAAGCAACGCCTCAGTTCTCCCTTTCTCAGCCTTGTTTCCATATTCCTCTGTTCGGCACAGTCCTTCTTCTCTGCCAGCCTATCTGGAATCTCTTCCATCCTTCCAATTGTGGCCTCTTGTCCGTTCCCTCAGACGATATGTCTCTACCACTGATGCCTGTGCCAACAACTGCATGGGTTCTACATCCCTCCTCAAATCCTTCTGCTTCTCACGTAGAGGGTACTTGAAGCTTACCTCTTGGACCAACCAACTTACTTGCCTCGGTGTCAAATTTTACACAGAATCATAGAAAATAGGTGTGTGAGTAGGCCAATCGGCCCTTTGAGCCTGCACCAACATTCAATATCATCATGGCTGATCACGCAATCGCGGTATCCCACTCCCGTTTTCTCCCCATACCCTTTGATCCCTTTAGCTGCAAGGACCACATCCAGGTCCCTCTTGAATATATCCAACAAAGTGGCCCCAACAGCTTCCTGTGGGAGAGAATTCCACAGGCTCACAACTTTCCGAGTGAAGGAATTTCTTCCTCATCTCAGTCCTGAATGGCTTACTCCTTATTCTTAGACTGTGACCCCTAGTTCTGGACTCTCCCCAACATCGGGAACATTCTTCCCACAACTCGCGTGTCCCGTCCTGTCAGGATTTTATTGGTTTCTACGAGATCAATTTCAGCACGTACACGCCCAGTCGATCCAGTCTTCCCTCATATGTCAGTCCTGCCATCCCGGGAATCAGTCTGGTGAACCTTCGCTGGGACTCCCTCAATAGCAAGAATGTTCTTCTTTGGACTGGGAGGCCAAAACTACACACAATATCAAGGTCTGGCCTCACCAAGACCTGTGTACCTGCACAGCAAGGCATGCCTACTCCTATCCTAAATTTTTGTTGGCATTGCTCATGTTCAGAAGTACCTTGCATTCCAGGCAAATGGAAACTGCGGCCACTGTTCCTGTGCCCCTTTCGACTGCTCTGCTTCACTCTTGAACATGGTGTTTTCCTGTCACCAACAGCCGAAAGTTGCTGTCAACAAAGATGGATTGAGTGGCACAGAAATTGATCGTTCAGATTCCTGATAATGAATCCAATGCTCAGGTCACAAATTCTCCCTTCTGCAACAACCAAGTCATTCAAGGAAGGTATATTGGGGCATCAGGTTACGGAAATCCGACACATCATCCTGCACATACAGTCATGGAATCATACAGCACACAAACAGACCCTTCAAACCAAGAGATCCATGCCGAACATAATCCCAAACTAAACTGGACACACCTGCATGCTCCTGGCTCCAAACTTTTCCTGTTCATGTACTTACCTAAATGTCTCTTAAATGTTGTAAATATACCTGCATCCTCTGGAAGTTCATTCCACACACAAACCACCCTCTGTGTAAAAAAATTGTCCCACATGTCTTTTTTAAATTTCTCTCCTCTCACCTTAAACAAGTGCCCCCTAGACTTGAAATCCCCCATCCTAGGGAAAAGACAACCACGACCAACTCTATCTGTACCCCTCATAACTTCATAAACGTCTATAAAGTCGCCTCTCAACCGCCTATGCCTTCAGTTAAAAAAGTCCCAGTGTATCCAGCTTTTCTTTGTAACGCAAACCTTCCATACCCGGCAATATATGCCACTCCCTCTCACCTCTAAACTCCCTCTCGTTCCACAAATCCATCTTCTGTCTCACCAACTGTTATCTGCTTCAATGAGGTTTCTATGGAAGGCAAGTTCCCAACTCCCTGTTTGTGAGGAGTGCTTTTGGGATCATCAAATTTTTAAGAGCCCAGAAACACTCAGTTTTGTTCAACGGGTCCAAGTTTGGTGTTAATGTTTTTGCTGAGTTTCCTCCACGCTCCCTCCTCTTTATCTCACTCCATGAACATTTCCCTCTATACCTTACTCCCCCATCTGTTTCTCTGACTTCCCCTTAAATATCCATGTTGTGAGAGAGGCCCGAATTTGCACCTGGAACTTCTCACATCTCCTTTCAGTGGATGTACTGCTATCAACCATTCTACTGGCACCAATTGTCACAGCTTAAAAGTATGAAACACTGAAGGGTTAACCCCAAGAGGCCAGTCCTAACCAGCAAGAGGTAGCTTATTATGTAATCATAAGCTAAACAGCTTGCATTAGGTTAAGACTGATTAACTGTATTACGCTTGGTAGGAGACAAGGTAAGACTGGACCTACTCAAGTTGTATCATTTTCCTCATTTGACCTCAGTTTTATAATTAACAACTGAGATACTGTTTGGAGTGCAGGAAATTACTGCAAATAATTAACAAACGACAAGACCTCCTTCACGGCACCTAAGTCACAATGAGATAATTTCATTTAAGTCATGTAGATCTCAGAGGTCACGGGTTCAGCATCTTCTGGCAACTCCAGTTGGTATGTAACCAATGTAAATGAAATGTACTTTGTGCTCCCCACATTGCCTGGATCCTCATTGTGCTAAAACCTCAAGATTCATTGTCGGTCTTCAGCTGGCTTACCCAGGCCTTCAGAGGTGCGGAAGTCTGAAATTCCCTCCTTGGCTGTTCAACTTTGAGGCTTTTACAAAACAAAAAGAGAACCCAGACTTGCTCTTGTTCAGAGCCTTGGTATTTTGCTACCCTAAGGGCATTCAGTCAATCAAAGGGTTGGTAAAATTTGCACTCACCTTATCTTCAATCTTGTTTGCACTGGATTTTTGGCTCGCAGTTTGAAGTCAAACAGGTGAGATAATCTTTGTGTGGCCATTCACATGCATGCACTTAGTGATATTCAACCAGCAATTTAAATCATACCTGACACCACAAAATCAAATATTTCTTATTTGCTACATACTCCAGAATATACAACTGTGACCAAGAAAAGATTCTAACCTGCTCTGCTTCGGTGCAATGTTAATTAACCTCCGGCATTCTGGCACGGGACAATATAACAATGGTTTTGTGTGGATGGTCTTCTTTGTCAATCACGTCAATGTTATACAAAAGCTCAGCAGGTCTGGCAGCATCTGTGGAGAGAAAACCGAGTTAAGGTTAAGGGTCCAGTGACAATTCTGAGTAAAGTTGAGCCTTCCCAAAAATTTCTGATTTTATATCAAGTCTTTAACTGATATTATATTCACTCTGCAGCAAGGGCAACCATCAAAGATACAAACACTGATCGATTTTCCAACATCTAACCCAACGAAATGATACCGCAGAACCATGAGTAACTAACTTAGCACAACACAGGCAAAGTACGCAAGGTTCTTCATGTCAGTCCGGCTGATGTCCACACTGGTCAGAGCATTTATCATCCGAAACCTTCTGATTTTCACAACTCACTGCTACAGAGATAAAGAACTAGAGTAAAATTCTGACTGGGATATGCTCAATGCACTCCTCAACACAAAGGTAGCATTCTCATGAAGTTTACAGCCAAGTTCAAGAATAGCCAATGGCCACTAAACAATCCAATTGAGGTACTGGGGGAGGAAATGTAGAAATGAAGCAGCAAGAAGTCATTTGGTATGTCCAGCACACTCCGCTATCCTGAGAGATCAGGACCAATCATCTCCCTTAGTGCTACTTTTCATGGCACTGTGCACGTTGCCCTTGATATCCTGAACATCTAGAAATCTATTGATCTCTGTCTTACACGTCCTCAGTGATGCAGTTTCCACAGGCATCCAGGGTACAGAATTCTGAAGATTCACCAGCCACTGAGTAAATGCAGTCCTCTTTACCTCAGTCCTAAATGGCTGATTTCTTATTCTGCACATGCTATGCATACTCCCTTGTCCCACCCCTCCGTCTCTTCCCCAGCCCCGTTCGCCACATCTACGTCCACAATTCATACAACCTTCCAGTGCTGTAGGAGGCCATTCGGCCCACTGTGCCTGTGCAAGGCACTTTGAGGGATCTGTCCGAATCAGTGCTGCACATTCCAGCCCTGTCCTCATGGTTCTGCAAATTATTGCTTCTCATAAGTTATTTCAAAGCTTTTTCCACCATCCTGCCATGGATTTCACATGTAAGGAGCTTACACAATGAATCAGGCACACTCGGTAAGTCTTGACAGGACCTTCGTACCCTTTGCCATGAGGAAAGGGAATGGGTAAACACACTACTCTACGGCACCACAAGTGTGAAAGGAAGAGTGCTCAAAAGATAGTGACAGCTTGTGATATTGAGTCCTCCAGACCGTAAATAGCAGTGATGCTGTGTGACCTCCACTTGCTGCAGGCAACACCACCAGCAACGTCAAACTCAATGCTCACTGAGTCTCATTTGGCGCTGCTCCCGTGACAGTTCTTATCTGGGAGGACTCGAGACTCTGTGATTCGACGGAGGATGTGAGGAAATACTAAACCACAGTTTGGCGTGTGACAACAACAGCAACAACTTGTGTTTATGTAGCACCTCTAACCTAGCAAAAAGTCCCGAGGGCCTCCCTTCACAGGAGAGCGATCCTTGAGCTAAATCTGATAACTTGAACGGTGAAGGAGGTATGTGGGCATCGGTGTTGAGAAGCTGTCAAGCAGATTGTTTATAAAGGGCATCTTGAAGGAGGAAGAGGAGATAGAGAAGGAATTCTCAAGCTTCGTGCTGAGATAACTGAAAACGAGGCTGCCAATAGTAAGGCCACAAAGGGCAAAACAGGAGGAATTCAGGGTTGCAGGGGTGGAAACAGTATAAAGATTGGGACTGGAGAGGCTTAGTGGGAATCCTAATCACAATCGACTTCCCTACTGGGTTGACGGGAACTTGTGTCGGAGTAAGAGGCTGGTCAGGGCTCATGGAGGGAGATATTTTCAAACCTGTCCTGACATATCATTGCATAACCGCAGAGCAGGTGGGACTTCAACCTGGCTCCCCACTCACTGGCCCAGACGCAGGGACACTACCACCGCTCCACAAGATCCCCCAGGTTTGTGGATGGATTTGAACAGGAGAATAACAGTCTTCAAGTGCAGGTTTTCAGGGGCCAAGAAATAGGAGAGGTCAGAGAGCAGAGGTTGGGAATGGGACTTGGCTCGGATGAGAACACGGGCTTGAGTTTTGCACATATTCTAGTTAATAGAGACTGGAAGACCAATCAGAAAAATACTGTAACGGTTGAGATAGAGAAAAGCTGTCAGCAAAATTATGCGCACAGCCTGATGCTGGATTTGCTTCTGAAGTGATGGTTTCTTGCATTTCCTGGATAAAACAGATGAAACAAGCTACCTGTCTGATGGACAGCCTCTCCAACTTGATCTCACCCCACCGCAACTTTTTCTCGGCTCTGCCTATTTCAATTCAGTCGGCTCTCGTGGCTCCTTGGAAATTCCCATTCCTGATCCTCCAGCTGATAATCAAATCCTCGTGACAGTTCAGATCCTCTCTGGATCACTGCCAAGTGATGTGCAAAGCAACGAGCAAGAGTGACAGAGAGTTGTAAGGATATGGAATGCACTGCCACCTGGAAATGTGGTGGAGGCAGGTTCAGTTGAGGCATTCAAAGAGGCAGTGGATGGTTATTTAGATAGTAGACCTGTGCAGGGATATGGAGGAAAAGGCAGGAGATTGACACTTGGTAATGGAACTGGGGCAAGCACAATGTTCTGACTGGCCCCTTCCTGTCCCGTAGCAATTCTGTCGTTGTGTGAAATAACCTGGGAGCAAGGGTCTGAGTTGAACAAGCAAGCAGCAGTGTCATAATCTTGGCTTGCAAGCCCAATGGCATGGAGGGAACCTAAAGGACATGGTGCCAACAACCAGTTCATCAATTTCCTTATCTTATGGTATCAAGTTGACCCAAAAACAGGACATCAAAATGGTCAAGTTTTGTGACTCCGTGCTCTCAGAGCCCAGAGCAGCCCATTCCCACAATCTGATCACTTAATCTGAATAATCAACAGGTTTTTTCCATCAGCATCCTACACCCACTACCACCACACCCCCTCCCCCCAAACGATTGCAATAAATGCTGTCCACTCCACACTTCACTTCAGCTCTAATGAAGAGTCATCTAGACCCAAAACAATAGCTTGCTCTCTCTCCCCGTGGATGCTGTCTGACCCGCTGTGATCTCCAGCATTTGCTGTTTTCAGCCAGAATCCTCCCTGGCTGCGGTGTGACCTTGGATACAGGTGAGAGAGAGAAAGGCAACTGAATCACAGAATTGATACTGCTGAGCAGGAGGCCATTCAGCCCTTCGTGCCTGCACCAGTCAATTCACAAGGTCTGCTCGAATGGCGATTTCTCCTGGCCACCCTTAGTACTGTTCTTCAACCTCTGCATGTCCGTTCTCATGGACCACTGAACAAGCTCCACCCAGCATCCTGTCTGGTGGTGAAGACAGGGTCGTTTATTCCCCTTCTTGCACAGCAGATGCAGTACACCCCCCCTTCGCCTCTACCATCTCTCCATCCAAGGTGTGTGAATCTCACTTTGAGAGTCTACAAGTCTGCCCACTGAGAAGCCTGTTGCTCTTGGCTGATTGAAAGCCGGCACTTGAGTTTCAACAGGACTGGACCTAGGTCTCAATCCCCACAGTAAGCTGGGTCTCACATTGGCTTATCTCCAGGCAGGACTAGGGATGGGACGGCACAGTGGCTCAGTGGTTAGCGCTGTTGTCTCATAGCGCGAGGAACCCGGGTTTGATTCCAGCCTTGGGTGACTGTCTGTGTGGAGCTTGCACATTCTTTCCTTGTTTGTCTGTGTTTGTTCTGGGTGCTCCAGTTTCCTTCAACAGTCCAAAGATGTGGAGGTTAGGTGGATTGTCACAGTGGTGGATTGTCACAGTTAGGTGGTCACAGTGTCCAGAGGTATGCAGGTTAGGTGGATTAGCCAGGCTAAATACAGGGTTGTGGGGGAAGTGGAATTCTCTTCAGAGGGCTGGTGTGGACTTGATGGTCTGCTTTCCCATTTTATTGATTCTATGAAATGACATGCTCCTCTCCGTGACTCCATTTTAATCTTCAATTAGGACAGACAGTTTAAAATATAGCTGTCTTACCACATCAACCAGTCACAGCAATGCAGGCTGGACTCAGTCAGGTTCAGATACAAAATCTTGTATTTACATTCACACATGTCTGCACATTACTATTCACTTTGTTCCATTAGTCTTGATGTGGTAGCTTTATTGCATCTAGGGGGATACCAGCTCATGTGAGACAAGACATATTTACAAGACATGCAGAGAGAGTTTCTGCTCAGGGAACGCTATCAGATACATATCAGTGGTCATGATAAAATGTGATGGCTGAAGTGTACTTTCTGTCGTCGCTTTATAGCAATTATATCAAGGAATTGAATCAGCACAAGACTGATAAATCCATCTGCTATTTCTGCACGAGACCCTTCTGTTTATTTTCTGTGACTGATGTCAGTGTCAGGAACAACGCATCCCTGCACAGTGACACTTTGCAAATCTACCGTTTCACTCATTGGTTGAGCTAAGTGAGTGCTGTCACCAAAATAGCTCTTTTACATTTATTGGGGTGGGAGCACAATTTCTCCCCAGATTTGCCCTGTTTCTCCTCCCGAAAACATGGTTATGCAACTGTGGAACGTCACAGAGCAGGTTGAGACTGTTCAGCCCAGTAATTTTCTGCTGGCTCTTTGAAAGGGCTGTTTGATGTGTTGCCACGGCTGTTCTCTATTGCCTCCAAACCCCACTTCCACAACACAGCAAATTAAGCCTCATCTTTCTAAGGTTCCACTTGAAACTGCGAACACAGTACTTGTGGGTTGCACAATCCAGATTTTCACAAGTCTATGTAAAAACTATCTTCTCACTTCATGCCCAATGTATTTGCACAGGATTCATGGCACCAAGCAATGTCAATTCTAGTCATTCTCCTCCCATTCTCCCTTCGTTGAACGCCATCAACAACTTCCTTATAGTCATCTGGTCATGTGCTTATCTACCTATAGGGGAGTGTTTGGCCTACTGGTGTTATTGTGGACTGTTAATCCAGAGACCTGGATAACATTCTGGGGACCCAGGTTCCAATCCCGCCATGGCATTCAATACAATATCTGGAATTAAGCATCTAATGATGGCCGTGAATCCATTGTCGGAAAAACCCACCTGGTTCATTAATGACCTTCATGGAAGGAAACTGCTATCCTTACCTGGTCTGGCCCACATGTGACTCCAGACCCACAGCAATGTGGTTGACTCTGAACTGCCCTTTGGGCAATTAGGGATGGGCAATAAATGCTGCCTAGCCAGCGATGCCCTCATTCTGTTAATGAATAAAAAATAATCTTCCGCTGAAACGCAACGTTACATTGCAGTGACGACTGGAGTTTTCTCACAGACCCTTTATGTTCACGCCTCAGAATCAGCCCTTTGCTCCCACCTGCATAATCCAAGACCCAACCTTCTCACCCCCTGGCCCACTTGTCTACCCTGAAACACCGAGTCCACTAGCCTAAGACCCATGCACAATAATGGTGCCATCTCCCACTGACCCGTCCCCCACCAGCACTGAGTTCCACCTCCAATGACACAGTCCACTCCCAATTACTCAGTCTCACCTCAACCCTAAAAACTCAAATGACCCCAGCCATATCACTGACCCAACACCCCCACTGTCCCCCTCCAACCCGAGTACTGATGCACCCACCTCCATTCCACCAATCCCTCTGACCCAGTCCCAACTCCCCCAGACCACTGACTCTCGATTCTCTCTACCCCAATGACCAGACTTCGCCCAAACCATCTCACTAACTTGGTCTGAATTATCAGGCCCTTCATGAAGAAACTGACTTTCCCTCCTGTTAGTTTGTCAGATGACATGGGTAGCTGATATTGTCGCTAGGTTACTAATCCAGAGACCCAGGTCATGTTCTGGAGACCTGAATTTTAATCGCGCATGGCAGATGGTGGAATTTGAATTGAATAATAATCTGGAAGTAAGTGTTTAATGATGACCATGAAACCATTGCCAATTGTCAGGAAAAAACTCATCTAGTTCACTCATGTACTTCAGGGAAGGAAATTGGCCATCCTACATGTGACTCCAGACCCACAGCAATGTGGTTGACTCTGAACTGCCTTCTGGGCAATTCAGGTTGGACTATAAATACTGATTGGGGGTTGGGGGAGAACTCCACTGGCCAGAGGAGCGATGCCTCAGATTGTTGAGCAATCAGCCACCTGAGAGAGCACCCAGGGCAAGGCACGAGGGAGCTGCAGGTCCCAGTCAAGAATCCCTATCCTCAGAATGGAAGGGAGGGCCCAGAGGAAGTCCACATTTCGAGGAAGCAGAGCACTGAGTAAGTTGGAAAGCTGGCCTGATACAGGACCGGGTCCAGGTCGTCATAGAATCCCTGCAGTGCGGAAGCAGGCCATTCGGCCCAACGAGTCCACACCAACTCTCTGAAGAGCATCCCACCCAGACACACACCTTATCCTATCCCTGCATTTCCCATCCTAGGCACTTTGGGTTATTTAGCATAGCAAATCCACCCTGACCTGCACATCTTTGGAGTGTGGGAGGAAACCCATGCAGACACGGAGAGAATGTGCAAATTGCACACAGATGGTCTCCCGAGGCTGGAATTGAACCCAGGTCCATGGGGCTGCGAGGCAGCAGTGCTAACCACTGAGCCACCGTGCTGCCCCTGATTGTGCTGGAGAAATTCTCAAATTGTTGTAGCTTTACATCTCGGGGTGAACAAACACACTTGAAGCCAAAGATTAAAACTTGAGCAAAAGATGAACAAACCGCTGTTTAAATGTTCCACAGAGTGGAAAGTGAATATGCAGACCAACCTATGACATCGGCTACAATTACAGGAGCCAGAGACTCAGAAGGTTGGAATTAAGGCAATTCAAAGGAAGGAGTTCATAGAGTCCCTATAGTGTGGAAAGAGGCCATTCGGCCCAACAAGTGCACACCAACCCTCCGAAGGGCATAACGCATATACACCCATCCGCTGCCCAATATTTCCCATGGCTAACACATCTAACCTACACATCCCTGGCCACTACGAGGTAATTCAGCACAGCACATCTGTGGACTGTGGGAGGAAACCAGAGCACCCGGAAGAAATCTACACAGACAGTCACCCAAAGGGTGGAATCAAACCCAGGTCCCCGTTGCTGTGAGGCAGCAGTGCTAACCACTGAGCGACTGTGCCACCCTGACTGCTGCCTTACTATCAATGATATAATAAGCACAGGTTTCCAGACATCTTGAGGTCTGGATTAATCTAATATGAAAAGCAGAATAACCCACACTAAAACATACAGTACCCAGTCTTCTTTCAGATTCTCATTCGAGCACTATGCGTTATCTTATACTCAAACCATTATCCTAGCAGTGACTGTAATTTCTCTTTCATTCTGATAATACATGAACTGTGCCTTTTCCATAACCATCAATTGCACCTTAGAACAAGTCTCTCCCTTAGCCTGGCCTGTGGGGGAAAGGGCAGAGGAAACTGCTCTACAATTCCATACAGAATTCGACCAGGAATTAGAGGTGCTGGCATCACACTGTAATCAGAACGAGCTCTGTATACACCTTGAGATTGCAACAAACAGAACCAAGGACAGCAAACCAGGCACAGAGAAAGGAGATAGCAAGAACCGCACATGCTGGAATCAGAGTCAATACCATGTGGAGCTGGAGGAACACAGTAGGTCAGGCAGCATCAGAGGAGCAGGAAAGCTGACGTTTCAGGTTCACACCCTTGAAGAGGTTGACTTTCCTGCTCTTCTGATGCTGCCTGGCCGGCTGCGTTCCTCCAGCTCCATACTGTATTGACAGGCATAGAAAAACATGCTCACGTGTTTCTTTCAGAAAGCTCTCCGAAAGGACAATTGGTCTGTGTGAAATGGCAGCAATGACCGCCAGCCTTGTAGTGTGACAATAATGCATTTCTTCTATCACCTTTTCTGTGTGCACTCCTGAGGCGATATTATACTTCCTGTGCAGTTCAGTGTGCCTGCGATGAAAAAACAGACAGCCATCTTCAATTACAGAGACAACAAGGTGCAGGGCTGGATGAACACAGCAGGCCAAGCAGCATCATAGGAGCTAACCCTGTCGCAGCCATCTTCAATTGCTTATTTTTCACTGACTCACAGAATCCTTACAGTGCAGAAAGAGGCCATTCGGCTCATTGAGCCTGCATCAACACCACCCTCCCGGCCCTCAAAGAGCGTCCCATCCAGATCAATCACGACGATACAGTTTGTTCATGTCATTGAAATGTCAAGAGAAACACACAAACTGTCTTTGAACACAGGTAAGTGAGTGACATCTGGGACACTGCAGCTGTTGTATCAGAGCTGGAGGATTGAGTAAGTCGACAAACTCTCTCCACAAACCAAAGCCTCAGTTTCTGTTTCTCTCACCAAATGGTTTGGAATGATTTGACATGAATTTAATTTGCACACAATACTACCTAATTAAGCAAGCGAAGCATTTAGCTGATTAACACAGGGTTTGTAAATAACAGATTGGTATCAGGTGACTCGTTGAGAATTTACAGCACAGAAAGCATTCTGCATCCCTGGGCTTTACAGTCCGTTACATTCCCATGGGGCATATTTACTCACTAAAACAGTAGGGAATCTGTGTGTGTGTGTGTGTGTGTTCAATGCTGACGCCTTTGATAACAGTCAACAGTTAATATTGTACAAGCAATGCCTATTCCCACAAAAAAGATCTGTTTCTCTAGTCATTCTCACTGCTCCATTAGTGCTATAAAGCTGCAGATGTCGACATAAGCCTAGAGGCCTCAGAAGAAAATCACTGAGACCACAAAAGTCACTTCTATTAATTTCGACTCTGATCAGCTTCAGCTAAGTGCAGGTTTCCATTTGAGTCGGTTCGCTCAGGAGCTTTCCAAAAGCACTGAACTGTGACCCAGAGTTCATTTGGATCGCCGCTGTGGCAGCTGCAGATCATTGCAACTGAATCTGGGAGAAAGATTACATTCCGTTGAGAGTTGTGCAGCCTTTCTGCTGAGAAAAAGCCTTGTGTTTCCATTTCATCTGCATTTCGTGCTGCAAACAATACATTCTTCACACAGCCACATATCAGACGTCCAGTATTTGAATGGGTACATCCGCAATCTACATACAAGATGCCCTCACACCCAGCAATGGGCCTCGTCATATCCCTTGGCTGTTCCAAATGCTTCCGTTGCAATCCGAATCGGACTCCCTGGCAGAATGGTGGGAGCAGATCTTAATGGCCGCTTCCCAAAAGACATTCTACAAATGCGTGAAGGGAAATCCAAAGGGTTACAAAGGGGTAACGCAATGCAGATGACACAGCGGTGGGAGGAATGGGGGAGCTGCGAGCAGGCTACAGAGATGTTGCAGTGTGATTTGGACAGGCTGAGTGAGTGGGCAAATGCATTGCAGATGCAGTATAGTGCGGATAAATGCGAGGGTCATCCACTTTGGAAGGCGGATCGTTATTTGAATGGCTGTAAATTGAGAGAGGCGGATTTTCAACGTCTACGTGTGGCTCCGATCGCTGAAAAATGTGCAGGTGCGACAGGCTGGAAGAAGGCAAATTAAACACTGGCTTTCATAGCAAGAGGACTGGAGTGCAGGAGCGGGGACATCTTACCGCAACTGGTGGAATGCTCTGAGCAGTTTTGGTCTCCTGATCTGAGGAAGGATGCTCTTGTTACAGAGGGAGTGCAGCGTATGTTTATCAGATTGATTCCTGGGATGGCAGGACAGGTTTATGAGGAGAGATTGAGTCAGTCATGGTTCTACTCAGTGAAGGTCGGAAGGAGGGATCTGATAGAAAAACCTATAAAATTCTAACGGGACGAGGCAGGTAAGATGTGGGAAGGATTTTCCCGATAGTGGAGGAGTCCTGAACCAGGGGTCATAGCACAAGGACAAGGGCTAAACCATTTAGGACAGAGGTGAGAATAAATTTCTTCACCTCGAGAGTGGTGAACCTATGGAATTCACAACCGCAGAAAGTGGTTCAGGCCAAAATATTGTGCTTTTTCAAGAAGGAGGTAGATATACTTATTTGGCTGAAGGGATGAAAGGTGGAGGTGAGAGGTGGAAATTAGGGTATTGAGCTCAATGAATGGCCGAACATGCTCGAGGGTTTGAATAGCCTACTCCAGCTCCTATCTTCTTTGTTTCTCTGACAGAAATGACAAGGATGGTGGGAAAACTGGGGAATGGTCTTTGTGGAAAAGCTGTGCTGAAGAACTGGCACAAGAACTGGCCAAATGGCCTCCTGGCTGTGTCACGCAATGTTACTTGTATCTGCATTGGCAGGAAGAGGAGGATGATTTTGCGGGGTGGGGGTGGATTGGTGTGGGAGTACGATAGGAACCAGAGTCTGGAGGCCAGAAGTTGAGCCTGACAGTCGTACAGTCCTATAGTCATACACAGCACGGAAACAGACCCTTCAGTCCTAACAGTCCATGCCCACCATAGTCCTAAACTAAACTCGTCCCACCTGCCTGCACTTGGCCCACATCCCTTGAAACATTTTTTATTCATGTACTTATCTAAATGTCTTTTAAATGCTTTAACTGTGCCTACATCCACCACTTCCTCTGGAATTTCATTCCACACACGAACCACTCTACGTTAAAAAAAAATGTCCTTCCTGTCCTTTTTAAACCTTTCTCCTCCCGCCTTAAAAATATGTACCCTAGAGTTTCAACACAGAGTGAATTACTGTCAGGCGAGGAGAGATACACATGCTGGTCGCAGAATGGGCCACTACAGAACTCCAGGGCAGGCACGGGAAGGAGATGCAAACGCCCTTTTTATAAGACTTGTCAAACAAGCAGTTATACGCAGAAACAGCAGGATATCCGTGGCACAGCTTTTTCAGAGGCCCGTCCAAAGAGCTCAGTCATCTCCTTCTGTCATTCTGCAACAACAGCCAGGAGTAGCAAGAAAGGTGTTACGTCTTCGTGATGAGTCTGTACCTTGTGTCACACTAATAAGACTTGCCTTTTTTTTCAAACTCTGAGCAACAGTGGACAGAATTCCTCCACCTTCTGAATTATTTGTGTTTCATACACAAGAACATTCTGTGTGCAGCGCTTTTTCCTTAAGAAAGAGTCCATTTCCATAGCAGCCTGTCTTTTATTTCTTCCTTCCCTCCAGGCAACCCCAAGCAGCAAGATTTCGTCCACTCACTCTACTGACCTGTGTCCTCTTGCAGGTTCCACATGTCATCATCACAACATGCGGGTCACTGGTTTGCAGTTCAGCCAATTTATTCACGCTGTCGATAACTATTCAATGTGAAGAGATCACGGGGACCAAAGAGTAAAAACGACGCAGAAGAAAACCCAGAATTCGGGTGAACACCTGTTGCCCAAGAGTCACAGAGGTCTACAGCACAGAAAGAGGCCCTTCGGCCCACTGAATCTGTGCCCGTCTAAACCAAGCACCTATCTATTCTAGTCCCATTTTCCAGCACGTGGCCCATAGCCTTGAATGTATTGACACTGCAAGTGTAGCTACTTCTTCAATGTTATGAGGGTTTTTGCCCTTACCATCCTTTTTCAGCAGAGAGTTTCAGATTCCCAACACCCTCTGGGTGAAAAAAAAAATGTCCTCACATCTCATGTAAATCTGCCCTTTTACCTTAAATCTATGCCCCTGGTCATTTATCCCTCCATCAAGGGGAAAAGGCTTCTTCCCATCTACCCTATCTTTGCCTCTCGTTTTCCTATGCATTTCATTCACGTATACACCCCTCTCAGACTCCTCTGCTTTAAGGAAAGCAATCCATCCAATCTTTCTTTGTGACTGAAACTCTGCGGCCAGAAGAACACCTTGGGAAATCTCCTCTGCACCCACTCCAGTGCTATCAAATCACTCGAACAAAGACTGATTTCAGAAGTGCACACAGTACTGCAGCTGTGGCCGAATCAACCTTGGATACAGTTCCAACATCACCTCCCTGCTCTTAAAGCATGTGGAAGATTGTCAATTAAGCTCAGGGGCCGGGGTTCAAAGCTAATCGATTCTGGCAAAAGCAGTCCTGGTTTTGTTGTGGAGGTGAACGGCCCACTCGTAACAGAGGTGAAATTTCTCTTGGGAAGGGTTGTTGCAGCCAAAGGCCAGACATGAAAACCTAATTCTGCCGAAAACAATAGGATGTATCATCCCAGTCTTTAGATGAAAGAGATAGAATCGTGGAATTCCTTCAGTGTGGAGGCAGGCCATTTGGCCCATTGAGTCCACACCGACCCTATGCAGAGCATCCCAACCAGACCCAGATCCTTACTCTATCCCTGTAACCCTGCATTTCCCATGGCCAATCCACATAGCCTGCACATCCTTGGGTACTATGGACAACTGAGCATGACCCAATCCACCACCTAACCATGCGCATCTACGGGAGGAAACTGAGGCACCTGGATGGAACGCATGCAGACACGGGGAGGACATGCAAACTCTGCACAGTCAGACACCCGAGGCTGGAATCGAACCCCGGTCCCCGTCGCTGTGATGAAGCAGTGCTAACCACTGAGCCACCGTGCTGCCCTAAGGAGGGGAGATAGGAACATGGTCTGACTGCGATGTTTAAGAGTTGACAGAGTGAAAAGAGAACTGACTACCTGCACTGTGGATAAAATGGAAACGTTCACTCTGATACCAGACAAAGGGCATTGAAAACCCAGAATGACCTCGCCTTATAAATTCTTCAGGATGGCATCTTTCTGCACCTACCTGACTGAGGTGTTCAATACCATGCAGGGAATTCCAGAACAGCTACCTTGCTGAATCTACCTTCACAGTGTCTTTGTTCCTGGTTACAGGGCAGCTCCAGGGCAGAGATTGCAAAGTAGATCCCACGACAACTCGGCTAATCCAACTTGGCAGCGGTGACGGGAAAGTCAAATTTAACAACCCAGAGCATCATAAACCTGAGAAATCGAAGTTGTCAGACAGTCTTGCAACACAATCTGCAAATTAACCATAAACTCTGACCTTTTCAGCACTCCGCACTTCTACACAAAGTGAAGCCGTCACCTTCAATCGCCAACAAGTACTTCGTGAGGAACAAAAACAAGACAGCTTTTACTTGAGACCAAATCCCGTAGAAAGCAGGCACGCAACTATCGACACAAAGACACGCACACACCTGCATAAACATACTTGAACACATGTACACTGACACAAGGACACAATGCAGTGACTTAGCCATGAAACAGACTCCATGCAGTGTACAAGAGAAACACATGTACAAACCTATGCTTAGTGCACATGCACACACTGATATGCACAGGTGTATGTACACATGTGGTGCACACACAACACATGCACACTTGAAGACACACATACACACACATACACAGATATGCACGCGTACGTACACAAATGGTGCACACACAACACATGCACACTTGAAGACACACACACACACAGATAGAAACAGACTCAGAACACATTTGGAGGAGAGAATTTGCACTGTATATTCACGGCTGCCAAAGAATTGTTTAATGCATGAGACAGCCTCTCTGTTAGATTTCTCTGCAAGCTCTAAGTGCAACATTGTAAAATGGCTTTGTAGGGGGTTGGGAGGGTGGGGTCACGGGGGTAGTCACAGGCTGGTCACAGCGTCTTCTGATTCTGAGCAAACCTTCCTGATGTGACCTGCTAACAGAATCCCCTTCCTCAGATAAACAAGGCTCAGGGCGACCAAAACAATCATGTCCCAAACTCGGAACTTGTGCATTTTCAGCAGATGAAATGAATGAATCCGAAAGCAAGAAGGAGCTGCCGCCGAATGCAAACAAAACAGGGAAGGAGGATTCTCCTGATGGAATGACACATCCATCATTCACAAGAGATGCTGTGAGCAGGACATTGCTATGCAGTGCAGGCACACACACTGATCAGAATTCAAACAGGGTCAGGCAAACTAACCTGGAGCTCACTACTCCCTTTGAAAGCAGCCAATTCTCTAGAGTACCCTAACTCATTTCCTCTTTTCCCGTCATCTTAGGGAGATGAATGCCGACACAATTAATTTTCCTCCGACATTGATTACTCTGTCAGGCCTCACGCTGCTGCACAGCACACGACAACGTGCATTCATGTGGCAACCTTGATAGACACAGCGAGATATCCCAAGGTTCATCTAAAGGGTGATAAATCAGGCAAGATGCAACACCAAGGCACACAACAAGAGGTAGTGAGATGGGCTCTTCTCATTGCTGCAGAGGGCTGTGGAGGTGGACTCATTAAGTGTATTTATAGACAGAGATAGGCAGGTTCTTGATTAGTGAGGGGATCGAGGGTCGTTGGGAGGAGGCAAGAAAATGGGGTTGAGGAACATATCAGCCATGATTTAATGGTGGAGCAGACTCAATGGGCTGAATGGCCCAATTCTATCCACATTTATGGTCTTCTGCGATTTATCTTGGGGCGTGGGTGTCAATGGAGAGATCAGCATTTTTTGCCCACCCTGCAAATGCAGTTGAACTCAGTGGCTCATCAGACAGGTTCAGAGGGTAGTTAAGAGTCAACTGCTGTGCCGTTGGTCTAGAGCCATGTGTAGGCTCGAGAACGGGGTGGGGTATGACAGGTTTCCTTCCAGAAAAGGCAGGAGTGTGGACGCCTCTGGAGGAGGCGCTGAGGCTGACGATTTTCTGACTCACAGTCAGCGAGTTCGAGCACTTCAGTCGCTGCCGGCATCAGAACAAGCTGGAGGAGGACGGTCAAGGATTGAACAATAAGCCCAGCGTACACACCCACACCCCCCGGCCCAAGCACCGTCAGACCCTTCTGTGGCCTAATCCTTGGGAGAGAAAACGTGAAGCCTCTGGAAAGGGAACAAACAGTGCAAGACACTTGCTGCTGTTCCTGACTACTGCTTGCAGTGATTTGGTTAAGTGCTTTTTTTAAACCGCCTGTCAGTCAGCTAACAGCTGTCATTGGTAATATGCCAGTGAAATTATTCCTGCAGTTTGCAAGCTGAAGGCCCATCTGTCACTAACAAGCCTTGCTGCTGCATCAGAAACATTTGCAACGATTTGGAGGGTTTAAAACGGGCTCCTTTCTCCCCTCCACTCTCTACAGCTTTGCTACGTTCTCAGAGAATCTGAACACTTCAGCAAACATGGTTCACACCAGCAGTCCTTTGATGTCGGAAGACCTTGCTGCTGCCTGACTCGGTTGCATCTGAAGTCTTCCCTTGTTTTAACAAGGACGCCGCCTCAGGGACCAAGCGTCGCATATACAGTGCAATATCACTTCAGGGATCTGACACTACCAGTGCCCACCGTCAGCCAAGAGAACTTCAAAAGCAAACTCTCTAAAGAGCAAATGAGGGCGCAGCTCAATCATGGAGGACACTTGACATTCTGAGGGAATCGCCGAGTAAAATGAAGACAAATTGCATGGCAAACCTCAAATACCAGCGGTTTCTGAGGCCGACAGTCAGAAGGGTTTCTGTGCAATCAACCGCTGCTTGCTCATGAAGAAAACGTTGATGGAGACTGGTGCTGACTGAAGACAAGTGACAATCGCTTTATTCGGGCAATTAAGTATGAACTGTCCAACTCGACAGATGGCAGTATACATACAGCAGAGAAACAGGCCATTTGGGCCAATGCATCTTCATTGCTACTCAAGTGCCACAAGAGTCTCAGCTCCATTCCACCTGCCCCACGGCCAGGCTGCCTCTTGTCTCGTGCATTCATCTCATCTCGCTCGGACAGTATCAATAACTTCCTGTAAAGAAATGTTTCTGTGACTCCCTTTTGCATTATTTTATCGTTATCCTCTTTTTTTTCTTTTACAATGTGTGGGTTTTGAAATGCCCATTTTTGGGTCACCTCCAACGATGTCTTCAGATGTGATCAATCACACATTCATAGAACCAGAGAGGTGAGGAGAGGCCCCCCCTTCAGTCCATCAAGTAGGCACCAACAAATGAAAATTATAATAAATCTACACTTGTCCCACTTTCCAGCACTTGGCCCATAGCCTCGAATGTTATGACATTTCAAGTGCTCATTCAAATAGTTTTTGAGGTTTCCCACCTCAACTGCCCTCCAAGGCAGTGCATTCCAGATTCTCACCACCCTCCTCTAGGTGAAAAATGTTTTCAAAACCCCTCAAATGCTTGCCTTTCGTGTTAAAATGATGCACTCTTGTTAGTGACCCTTCAACTGAGGGGAACAGCTGCTTTCCATCCACACTGTCCATGCCCCTCAGCAACCTCAACCAGGGCCTCATTCAACCTTCTTTGCTCCAAAAATAAACCCGAGCTTGTCCGTCTTCTCTTCTGAGCTAAGATGCTCCATCCCAGACAGCATTCTGGTCAATCTCCTCTGTGCTCCCTCCAGAGCAATCACATCCTTCCTATAATGAGGTGACCAGAACTGCACACTACTCCAGCTGTGCTCTAATCTGTATAGCTCCGACATGACCTCCCTGGTCTTATCATCTACGTCATGTCTGATAAAGGCAAGTGTGCCAAATGCCTTCTTGACTACCCTGTTAATCTGTCCTGCTGCTTTCAGGGGTCTCACTGAGACTGACAAGGTGTATGCTACAAGGATGTTCCCCCTTGTGGAAGAAGTTAGCATGATGGAACAGTGTCTTCCTGACTGAGGTTGGAATCAAAGGTTTGCAGGGTCAGTGGAAATGTGGAGTTGGACATGAATGCCACAGCAGTCTTGAGGGGCTGAATGGATGTACTTTCTATAATTTAAAAAAATAGCCTCAACATTGCGAATCCTGGGTCTTAAGAAATTAGACCATATGGGTCCCTTGACTGATCACTCACTTGAGATTTCGATCGATATTCTACTTCAACTCCACTTCCCCATCTCATCCACGTTCTCCTCTTGTTCCTTGGCGGCCAAAAATAAGCCGTGAATAGAATCAATGACGGGGATTCACAAGTCTCTGGGGCAGGGAGTTTCAGAGGTTCACAACCCTCTGAACAAAGAGATTTCTCTCCTGCCAGTCATGACTCTGTACATAGCTGGTGTGAAGGCAGCAAGTGGCTGAGATCACTCACGTACAGAGTATCATTGCCTACCACTAACCAGAGCAAGCCAGCAAACAACATACAGCTGGGACTGTCCTCCTGCCATTACATCCCATTGGACCCACCCTGCTGATGGCCACGCCTATCTCAGGACCAAGTGACACGTGCAAACTGACAGGCAGTGGCATACAGAGATTGTCAACTTGTCCAGGTGCCAGCATAAAGTGGCCCCATATAAGTTGAAACAAAGCTGGGCTCCATTCCAAGTCATGGGAAATCTAATGTCAATGAGACCTTGATGATATGGCGATCAAACACCAACATCAACAGCCACATTGTATCAAGGCTCCGAGAGGAGATGAAGGGAAGAGCAGTACGAGACAGTTGAATCACAAAGATTAGTGATCTCACGTTCCGTATATAAGTACATAAGAAATAGAACAGGAGTAGGTCATATGGCCCATCTGGTCCATCGAGCCTGCTCTGTCATTCAATAAGATCATGGCTGATCTTTTTGTGGGGTCAGCTCCATTTACCTGCCCCGCTCACCATAACCCTTAATTCCTTTACTATGCAAAAATCTTTGCCTTCAACAAGGTAACCTCAACTGCTACACTGGGCAGGGAATTTGACAGCTTCACAATCCTTTGGGTGAAGAAGTTCCTCCTCAACTCAGCCTGTATCACCATTTCACATTCGAGCAATTGTCACTCTCGGGACAGAGATGCAGCTGACGAAGAGTAGGGACAGTCTGCTCTCTGGGAGGAGATTCAACAGGACTGAATCAAATACCAATGTCCAGACTTCATGGGACTTCACAACAGTCATGAGTTCCATCCTCGGTTCGCAGTACAACTGAGAGGGGCAGCTCATTCCATCCGAAGATTGAAAACGAGCTCTACTTCTGTTGAGATAGTAAGAAGTGCCGATGCTGGAGTCAGTGATAACACAGTGAGGAGCTGGAGGAACACAGCAGGCCAGGCAGCATCAGAGGAGTAGGAAAGCTGACGTTTCTGGTCGGGAGAAGGGTCCCAACCCAAAACGTCAGCTTTTCTGCTCCTCTGATGCTGCCTGGCCTGCTGTGTTCCTCCAACTCCTCACTGTGTTATCTCTACTTCTGTTGAATTGGCTTGCACCAGACTTCAGTTTGCGGTACACACTCCCTTTCCGCTGGAACACTCAATCAGTACTTGCACGCTGCACAAAATGCTTGTGAGTAATCTGACGGAAGATGCCACGCGATTGATAAATCTTAGCCTCTCTGATCTGACAGCTGATTTATAGACTGCAAGGCCAAGATAAATTGAACATGGTTGCACTGCAGGGCTGGTGTGAGGTCAAAGAGGGGTCTCCGCATATCACAAGTCTATTCTGCCTGCAGAGTTTCAATGAACATTAACAGCTTTTCATTGCCAAACAGAAATTAATTCGAAAGCTTCATGAATTTGAGGCCAGAATAAGAAGGATATTCATTTATCTTCCAACAAAATTATTTTAATGACAGCTTTGAACCATACTGAGTCAAATCAGTGAGTTACATTCTGCAGCACAACAGCAAAGCCAGAGATAGTCGGAACTGCAGATGCTGGAGAATCTGAGATAACAAGGTGTAGAGCTGGATGAACACAGCAGGATCCTCTGATGCTGCTGTGTTCATCCAGATCTCCACCTTGTTATCTCAACAGCAAAGCCAACAAGCTTTAGCAATCATATAAATCTGTCTAAATTAAAATCGCTGATTAGATAGAGAATAAAGTTCCCTTCACATGCGCCCATCAAACAGTACCAAGAAGAGACAGCATGGGGTTAGATACAGAGAAAATCTCCCTCTACAGTGACCCCATGAAACACTCCAGAACAGGTTGAGCATGGGGTTAGATATAGAATAAAGCTCCCTCTACATCATCCCCATCAAACACTCCAGGACAGGTACAGCATGTAAATTCAATTACCCTGCACTGACTCTCAGGGTACTTAACAGGCAAGCCAGAGAGCAAGTAAAATTCATTGTCGATATATATTCCCCACCAGATAGGAAACAGTCACAACTGCAGAGTTTTACGACTTGCCAATTTGACTGGGGATCTAACGCTCCAATAAACTAATGCCATATTGCAGAGTATGCAGAGTAACGCATCTTCTATACTATCCCCATCAAATATTTCCAGGAGTGGACCAGCATGTGGTGAGATACAGAATAAAGCTCCCTCTCCAAAATTCCCAAACACTTCCAGGGTAGGTACAGCATCGGATTAGATACAGAGTAATGCTCCCTCTGCTATTTCCCCATCAAACACTCACAGGAAAAGTACAGCACAGGGTTAGATAGAGAATAAAGCTCCCTTGACCTCGAACCCCATCAAACACTCACAGGACAGGCAAGCACGGGGTTTAGACACAAAGCAAATCTCTTACAGTTGGTACTCAGATTTAGCGAGGACCGTAAATCAAGTGCCAGAGTGAGGCCTGAACCTACAACTTGGTGATTCGGAGCTAAAATGAATCCCGAAAGGCACAAAAACAGGCCCAGTACAGAAGAGCAGAATTGTCTAGAACAGTAGCCCAGATCATTAGACAGTGGAGTCATCCCATCAAATGACGTCAAACGTGGGACAAGTCAATTTCGATAGTGATGCCTGTGGTGTACCATCTTGGCTGACTGGAAACTACTCAAGCGTTTCAACCACCTCTAGCTTGTGCATTTCAATATTTCTCTAGGTTCATTACATACAAAGTTGAAGTAACAGAGAACAATTATGATGCTCCATGACAGTACTTTTTTACGGTATTACATGCCGTGGACTTCAAGCTACCTTACCACAGTTTATTATACTACTTAGCACAAAGCAAATAAAGCCTTCCCAAACTAATCCCTCCAAAGAATATATCTTGCTTCACTGATATTGATGCTGAGCAACAAATGTTTTATGAATCCTTTCAATGTAAATTCAATTACTCTGCACTGACTCTCAGGGAACTTAACAGGCAAGCCAGAGAGCAAGTAAAATTCATTGTCGATATATGTTCCCCACCAGATAGGAGACAGTCACAACTGCAGAGTTTTATGACTTGCCAATTTGACTGGGGATCTAACGCTCCAATAAACTAATGCCATAAGGCTGTGGGCATTGTTAAATGGGTCCCCAACCAGATGAAAAAGCATGAATCTGAACACAAATCCTTTACTTCACAGTTGATTTAGTTGTAGACTAAGGCACTATGTTTCTCTGCCTCCTACCTAAAAACTAAACTATAATTTTAGCAGGTCCCGAAGCACACTTGATCAATATATGCAGTGAATAAAAATCTCTGCAAGTTCATCAAAAACTCTCAATGATATCATTTATGAAGCATTAGTAGGTGTAAGGTCTCAACCGAAGGTTCAAATTCCAATATTTATTTTTTCTTTGCTTCTTACATGTTGTTTCAAGAAGAACCAGGAGGTCAAAGTGATAAACAGCATGAGCTTTATTTTGGAATCTTAACACCCATTCTACGTCGTTCACCTACCTCCAGCCTAGGAGCTGTCGGGATAAGGGTTCCCTTCAGCACAGTGAAGCCATTTCCCCCCTCACATTGTCCTTGTGGTGGCTGAAGTAACTCCACCCAGGCCAATACCCACCAAGTCACCCTTTCCTTGCACGTGTCGAGAATCCTTGACACTGGTCCAGCTCCCTCAGAGCCAGCTCTCAGAGTGAGCAGAATCCCTGAGGCTCCTGTTTCTATCTGTCAGCCAGGGCTCCCTGATTGGACCAGGTAGGCAGCCCCAATCAGGGAACTCAGCTTCTCTGAGGTTCCACCTGCATCACCTCTTTACAGTCAGTGCAGTGGCTTTTCTTCTTCCTTGACTTATTACCAACAATCCCTTTGTCTGCTGAACTTTTGCCTTTGCTCTATCTGGGCTCAGTCTCCATCTGTCCACTCACTCCTTTACACCCCACACCTAGCCCTGTCATCAAGATTCGTACGAAGTCTTTTTCCAAGGTGCTCTCGCGTCTGAAGGAGGGACACTGCACTCGAAACATGGACTGTGTTTTTCTCTCTCCGCAGACGCTGCCAGATCTGCTGAGTTTTTCCGGCAATTTCTGTTTTTACTTCAGATTTCCAGCATCCACAGTCCAACGTTTCTTTCATTCTGAAGGACCTCACTCCACAGGCAGCAAGGTTAGACAGAGCTGTTTCCCAACCAAGAAGGCATTACCGTCACCATTGTGTGCACTAGCATGAGCTCAGATAGCTCAGTCAGTTGAGCATCAGATTTTTAAGCTGAGGGTCCAAGGTTCAAGTCCCTGTTCAGACGTAGATTTAAAGGGCAGCATAGTGGCTCAGTGGTAAGTACTGCTGCCTCCCAGCACCAGGAACCCGGGCTCGATTCCACCCTTGGGTTACTATCTGTGCAGAGTTTGCACCTTCACCCCGTGACTGTGTAGGTTTCCACTGGGTGCTCCGGTTTCCTCCCAAAGTCCAAAGATGTGCAGGTTAGGTGGACTGGCTGTGTTAAATTGCCCATAGTGACCAGGGATGTGCAGGCGAGGTGGATTAGCCATGGGAAATGCAGGGTTACAGGGATAGTTTGGGGTGGTGGATCAGGGTGGGATGTTCTTCGGAAGGTTCAGTTTAGATACAATGGGCCAAATGGCCTGCTTCCATGCTGTAGAGATTGTATGATTCATTACATACTGCAATTGGATTCTTAAACTGACAGTCCAACATACTTCGCAAATCCAAAACATGTGGAATATGAGCATCACTGGCAATACCAGAATTCTCAATTGACCCTTGAGCTAGGTGGAAAGGGCATTTAAGAGGTAGTCGCATTGTTGGGGCTCTTGCCTCACATGGATGGCAGGCCAGTTAGGTGTCCTTGACTAGATGACATTCCTGAGGCAGGTGGGCTTTCATGACAATCTATGAGAGATTTCTGGTCACGATTTGTGGAGTGGCACTGTGGCTCAGTGGTTAGCACTGCTACTTCACAGCTTCAGGGAGCTGGGTTTGATTCCAGCCTCGGGCGACTGTCTGTGTAGAGTTTTCACATTCTCCCTGTGTCTGTATGGATTTCCTCTGGGTGCTCCAGTTTCCTCCCACAGTCCAAAGATGTGCAATTTAGGGGGATTGGCCATGCTAAATTGCCATAGTGCTCAGGGATGTGCAGTCTAGATGGATTAGCCACAGGAAATGCAGAGGTACAAGGATGAGGTAGGGTGAGGTCTGGGTGCGATAGTCTTCAGAAGGTTAGAGTGGACTTGATGGGCCAAATGGCCTGTTTCCAGTCTGTAGGGATTCCAGGATTCAGTGATCACTGGGACTAGCTTTCATTTTCCAGATTTATTGGTTGAATTCAAATTCCACCAGAATGAGTGACCCCAAGAGTGCAAGCCTGAGGTTTTGGATTATGAGTCCATTGACATGACTATTAGTCCATGCTCTCTCCACAGAACATGGAACTTCAACATTCAAGCTCGTGAGGAGTAGTTCATATTGCACTCAGTCACACGTGTAACCTTCCCACAGGCAGGTCTTCACTCCCAAAGGATGCAATAATGCAATAGCACTTCACCCATGTTAAATGACAAACCCATTTCCCTGTATGCATGCGGTGGCAGCTTTCTGGATACATGTTCCCTGAATAGAAACGTAGAAAACATGAGCAGGATTAGGCCATTCAGCCCTCGGAGCATGCTCCAACATTCAATATGATCATGGGTGATCATCCAACTCAGCACCCTGTTCCTGCTTTCTCCCCATACCTCTTACCCTAAGAACCATATCTAGCTCCCTCTTGAAAATTTCAATATTTTGGCCTCAACTTCTTTCTGTGGCGGAGAACTCCACAGGCTCACCACTCTCTGCGTGAAGACATTGCTCCTCATCTCTCTCCTCAATAGCCGAGCCCGTATCCTTACACTATTACTCCTGGCCATTGGGAACATCCATCCTGTGTTCACCTGGTCTGTCCTATTCAAGTTTTATAGGTTTGTATGAGGTGCAGTGATATCATTCTTGTATACTCCAGTGAGGGTAGTCTAAAGCAGTCAGTCTCTCTTTAACACATTGTATGAATAGATCGGTGTGAGTCACATGCTTGTGGCTCTGCCCTAACACGTGGGCAGGACGACAAGTTTCCTACCTTAAGAGGTCATCACTGATCACCATGATGATCTTGTAGTCACACGGTCAACAGTACAGATTCAACTGAGTTCTACTTTCTCCAACACCATACAGGGATCTGAATGCACGTCCTGCGACTGTTAGCTGGGTTACAACTGCACCATGAGGCGATAACTCTCAGGACTGAACACTCAGGTTACACACAACTCAAACAACGACAGATAAAGTTGTAATTTCCTATTTACAGCCTCTGTGCGACAAACCCACAAACCCTTGTTTGGTAAACAACACTGAGCAGAAAACAGTTTAAACCGTCAACAGAGCTTTCAGAATGGAATGCTTAAAAATATTCACAAAAGCGGACATCAGCCAAGTAACCTATCAAACAGTAAACCTGGAACATGACACTTTTTTTCCTACTTTGAGTTATGAGTGCTCCAAGGTGCAGATGAAACACAACAAACTAATTTCAATCAGTGGATGATTTCAAGCAATTACTTTCAGGGGTATAATTAGATAGAAATGTTAATTCCGCTAATTGAGACAAGTTACAGGCCTGGAGATAAACCAGTGCAAAGTGAATGTGCACAGAAATATGGTTCCAGGAATGTCACAGAAAATCCATTCACTCATTCTGAAGAATGAGATCCACAAATAGCTTGGCTCCTTCCCACCTGTAAGGGTGCTGCTGGATCTCCGTTGGTATTTGCAGTGTTGAGACTGAAGATGTTTCATTTGGCACATTGTTAATGGTTGACAGAGGATATTTTGTTTTCACCAGACATGGTGAGAGTGAATTCAAGAATGAGACTGACAACATGCCTTCAAACAGAGCTTTGCTAACACAGTGAAAAGCAGCAAGGCAAAACACGAGGGATACTGGAAATCCGAAACAAACACAGAGAACACTGGGGAAACTCAACAGGTCTGACAGCAACCATGGCGAGAGAAACAAGAGTTAACGTTTCCAGTCCAAGATGACTCTTCTTCATTGGTACCACATCCACAAGCATCCACTCCCTCCACCACTGACACTCAGTAGCAGCAGTGTGTACTATCTACAAGATGGACTGCAGAAAATCACCAGAGACCCTCAAACAGCACCTTCCAAACCCACAATCATGTCCAACTAGAGATCAGGGGCAACAGACATAGGAATACCATCACCTGCAAGTTCCCTTCCAAGTCACTCACCATCCTGACTTGGAGATATAGCACTGCTCATTCACTGTCACAATTTTGGAATTCGCTCCCTCAGGGCATTGTTGGGTCAACCTACAGCATGTAGACTGCAGCGGTTCAAGAAGGCAGCTCACGACCACCTTCTCAATGGCAACTAGGAACGGACAATAAAAATGCGGGCCAACCAGCAATGTCCATGTCCCACATGTGAACAAAGAAGCATTCAAGGATACCAAGGTGCTCATGACTTGAAAAATGTGTAATCACCCTCGCTGTCTGTGTCTCCATCCCAGTCCTCTCACTCCTCAGAAATGAAAAGAGCCTCTTCAACCAAGACTTTTGGTCACCTGCCTTAATATTTCCTGGATGTAGTTCCATGTCAAACTTCTCAAGCACCTTGGGATGCTTCACGGTTTTTGTTGTTCCCTTGTGGGCTGTGGACATTGCTGACTGAAACGTCAGCTTTCCTGCTCCTCTGATGCTGCCTGGCCTGCTGTGTTCCTCCAGCTCCACACTGTGTTATTGCTGACTCCAGCATCCGCAGCTCTTACTATCGCTGACTGACCCATGATGCCTCAGAGCCTCTCAGAAGGGTCTCAGTTCAAGAAGGTGCCCACAAGGATTTCAGCAGCAAAAGTTTTGAGGGATGGGCAAAGGGAGTATGGGCTGGGGGGGGTGGGGGTGGCGGGGGGATGTTCTGGGAATGGAGAAAGTGTCACGTCAAACGTCCAGCTCAGTGTTTAACATGGCTTGATATCCAATGCTGAGCTGACTTCAAGGCATCCCAAAGTCTCTCACAGTCTTCTCAAACTGCTGTCACCGGAGAAAGAAACATCAGTCCACGTGTACACAGCAACGTCCAACAAGCAATAGTGATCCAGCTAATCCATTTTTTCAAGGTGTTGGTCGAGGGGTAAATTTTGCAGAGGACTTCAAAAGCAGTGCGGAGAGCCCCTCTTGCATTTGTGCCAATGGATCACTTTAAGCTTCTTGCGCAGTTCATTAGCTTATCACCAAAGGTGCTGGACAATGTGCCACTCCCTCAGTACTGTACTCAAGTGCAATACATTTCCAATTCTCTGGTGCAAGGGTTTCAATCTACAAGAACTGGTCTCAGAGGTGAAAATGTTTTTAATGAAACAATGCTTACAGCTAAAGGCAACTCAGAGGATTAAGGAGACAGGACTTGCAGTTACAATTTTACACTACAGATGACTCATTATGTTGAGAATCACATCCTTCTTGTGGTTATTGGATTTTAATTGTGCAAACTGAACAAATAACTCAAGAAAAGCTGGGTTACAAATTGTGTGAGGTGGACGGACAAAATGCAGTGACAGGCAAGAATCAAATGGGGACAGAGAAAGTCGAAAGAGCCCCGGGCCATCAAAGGAGGCAAGAGCCTACACGTTTCTTGTGAGCTCAGAAAATATTCTGCAGCAGCACCTCCCCAGCCTCCAGCCTCGAATACAGACAAGGACAGAAGGGAGCACCAGTAGGTTCTCCTCCAGGCCACACAACATCCTGACGTGGACATATGTTGGCCATTTCTTCAATGTGACTCAGTCAAAACCCTGGCACGCTGATCCAATCACAACACTGTAGGAGATACAACTACACCTTATGAATGCACCTGTTCAAGGCATTATCTGAAATCCACCTTCTCAAGCAATGGGCAACCAGTGATGGCCTTCCCAATGACACTCCTTCATGGATGAATCAAACAGAAGCTGTGCCCTGTCTGTAAATGATCGCTTAAAAATAAAAGGTGCTTATATTCCATCTTATCATGGTCACTTCGTATCCACTGCATTGACTCTTTGGGAGTCATTGAGGAGCAAACGCCTGCTGCAGCCCATCTGGCACAGCAAGACTCCACAACAGGAAATGAGGTCATGGACCAGGCAAGAAATTTCAAAGTGAAGGAGGACCAATCCAAGCGAGAGAACCAGCTGAGAGTTTCACCCTTGGGGCAAAGCAATAAAAGGCAGTCCAAACAGTGTCTGTGCTTCTTGATCCACACGACAAGAGCCGTGGAGGAGGGGTGGGGTGGGGGTTGCAGCCCAGATACAGATGAATGTGGAGTCACACTGGGAATTGGAGAACACAGAGCCATTTATAAGATGCACTGCAGAAACTCCTATCAGCTCCTTCAACAGCACATTCCAAACTTGTCCTGTGCACCATCTCGAAAGGGACAGGAGGTTCACAGGAACACCATCATCACTATCTATTGGAGTTCCCCTCTAAGACAATCATACACCCTCCCCACTTGGATCAACATCACCTCTTCCTTCATAAAATCCTGGTATGCCCTCCTGGACAGCAGTGGAGAGTGTCCTTGCATCATACAGACTACTTTAGTTCAACAAGGCCACAATCTTCTCAATAGTAATTAAGGATAGACAATGAATTCTGGCCTGACCCACATTCCCTGACCAAACTGGAAAAAGGTAAACACGTTTTAGAACACAGGGCTGAGGAAAGCAGATTGTGAAGGCAGCTAACGTCTCACATTGAAGACAGACAGCGGCAAGGGAAGGAAAATGTGAGGGGAAAAAGAATAGAAAAGTTAGGAGTTTATACTGAGCACTGGGGAGAGTATCTCCGGATTTTATGTGTATAATATTGGCTTCATTATTGAAAGAAGGATGTAAATATCTTTCAGTCAGTTCAGAGAAGGTTTATGAGACTCATTCCTGGAATGGGTGCTTGTCTTGTGAGGAAAGACTGGACAAGTTCGGTTTTTATCCATTGAATGTCAAGAAAGACAAGGGTAACCCGCTTGAAATATATGAGATCCTGAGGAGTCTTGATGGGGTAGATGTAGAAAGGATGTCTCCTCTTCTGAGACGATTTGGAACATGGGGTCATTGTTTCAAAAATAATGGCTCATAGAATCTCTATTGTGGAAACAGGTCATGCAGCCCAACAAGTCCACATCAATCATCTGAAGAGCATCCCAGCCAGACCCATCCCTGTACCCTATCCCTGTAATCCTGTATTTCCCGCTGTTAACAGAGCTAACCCATACATCCCTGGACACTTTGGACAATTTAGCACGGCCAATCCACCTAACCTGCACATCTTTGGACTGTGGGAGGAAACCGGGGCGCCCGGAGGAAACCCACGCAGATGCAGGGAGAATGTGCAAACTCCACACAGGTAGTCATCCAAGGCTGGGAGTGAACCCAGATTCCTGGTGTTGTGAGGCAGCAGTGGTAACCACTGAGCCACCATGCCACCCCTCATCCATTTCAAACGGAAATGGGGAGAAATTGTTTCTTACGGAGGGTTGCAAGTCTTGGAAACCCCTTTCTCCAAATTGTAGGAGAAGTAGAGTCGTTGAGAATTTGTTTTTAAGGCAGGGGTGGACCGACTGTGGAAAAGCTGGTGGGCGAAAGGTTATTGTGGATCAAAGGTTATTGGGGGTAGGGAGCAATGGGGAGTCAGCAAATCAGCTGCACACTTTCTGATTGGCTGAGTAGGCTCGAGGAATCAATTAGCTTCCTCCTGCCCCTAATTCATAAATCCATCTGCATGAACATCTGGTTGATGTCTGGGATATTACAACACATGCAAGACCTGCACAGCAGGCATCTGCTCCTCCCTTACTGCGTTCTCCTGAAAGACCCAGTGACATCCATGCCCCTGTCTTCAAATGCCTTGAGTTCTGACTTAACCTTCTGATTTAACAAAGGGATCACACCCAATAAAGAGTTTCTACGGCCAGTCCTGGAAGTATGGCTGCAGGCCATGTTTTCTGTAGAACAGATTGAACTTATGAATGGAAAGCAAAAGTGCGGACTTAACACCATTCAACTATTTGTACTGCATATATTTCCAGATCTCTCACGACAGACAGTTCTGCGAAAGTTTAAGCAAGCTGGTCTCTGGGTGAATCTGAATTTCCATCCTTGTCCAACTACATGAGAAGTCATAGCTACATTTTTGAAAATAAGGGACACTTACTTTTACAGGAGACCATTCATGTCCTGATGTCATCACAAGCTGACTTTGCCTCAGACAGCAGTGCAGGCAGGGCCATTGATTAACTTTAAGGCTGGGAGTGAAAGATCCTTGACACTTGGGGTACTCAAACAGGGTATCCCGGGTAAGCAAGAAAATGAGATGAGACAGCAATAAGATCAGCCAGACATTACGGAATGGGGGAACAGAGTGGAGAAACTGCATTGTCCATAACTGCTGTGGATGGTATATTCCTATGACCATATTTCCAGCCAATAACTTATGCGCAGTCAGTGGAGGATGTTGGAAATGCGACATCCTAATTCACACACGAGATCTCCTTTTTGGATTTTGATTTGAGAGAAAAAATCGTAGCCAAGAAACCAGAGAGAATTGCTTTCGCATATCTCTTTAATTAACACCTCAGGGTCTTACAGATCCAGCCAAGAATCACATAGCATGGAAACAGGCCCTTCAGCCCAGCAAGCCTATGCTGACCAATGTACGCCCAACTACACCAACACCATTTACCCGCACTTGGTCCATCGCCTACTACGACCTGACATTTTAAACGTTGTGAGAGTAAATGCCTCTACCACCCTCTCAGACAGCACACTGCATATTTCTACTACCCTCTGGTTCAAAACAAACGTATCCTCAGATCCCAACTGAACCACTTACTCCTCACCTGAAACTTATATCCTCTGGTCTCAGGCACATCCGCTATAGGGAAAAGATTCTCATGATCTACTCTGTCTATGCCTCTCGCAACTTTGTATACCTCAAACAGATCCCCCCTCAGCCTCCTCTGCTCCAGGGAAAACAAACCCAGCCTATCCAGTGTCTCCTCATAACTGAGACTTTCTATCCCAGGCAATATCCTGGTGAGTCTCCTTTACACCCTCTCCAATCCAATTTCGACAGTGTGGCCACCAGAACTGCGCATGGCATTCCATCTGTGGCCTAACTGATGCTCTATATAGTGTAACAAGACTTCTCTGTTCCTGTACTCCACGCCCCAACTAATGAAGGCAAGCGTCCCGAACAGGCTTGGCTTCAGTGGATTCAACGTCTGACCTGGAACTTCCAGCAGCCCAGGGATTCCTCAAGACTGCACTGACTTATCCACTGGGAAAGAATTTTCACACAGAAGCTTCTCACCTCTTTGAGAAACATGTCCAAACACTCGACATGTCATGTTTTCATGTTCACTGACTGTTGCTTTGTTAAAACCAGGAACTCTAATGTAGCAGGCAGGATGACGGCAAACCTAAGTCAACACACAGGGAATGACAGCACAGTGTGCGTTCAACTGGGATGAACTAGTTGACTCATACCAATTCACACGATCCGCCGGCGTAGATCAATATTGCCTCGCTCCCTACCCTCTCTCAACTATTCTGCCCACCTGTCTGGAGAAATTGAGGATGCACGTTCACCTGGAACACTGAGGGAATATCAGGGTGGGAGGCTCTTCCGAACCACTCGCGTCCAGGGAGTTTGTTTCCCCTCTAACATAAGACCATAACATATCGGAGCAGAATTAGGCTGTTCAATTCATCCAGCCTGCTGATACGGCTAATATATTTCTCAACCCCAATACTGTGCCTCTTCCCCAGAGCCCTGGATCCCCTTCATCATCAATAATCTCTCTCTGTCTTGAAGACACTCAATGGCTTGGCACCCACAGACTTTTCTGCTGCAATGAGTTTCACAGATTAACCACCCTCTGGCTGAAAAGAACTCCTCATATCAGTTCCAAAGGGTCATCTCTTCCTTCTGAGGCTTGCTAACTTCGCCCGATCTGAGGATGGACCAGACTGAGTAAAGACCAAAATATGATTTGTCCCAGTGTCAGTTCAAGATACTGTATTGTTCTGGCCACCAGTTTGGAATCAAGTCAGCACAACAGATTGAACAGATATAACTCAAGTGCAAGACATTTTTGACAATGATTGCTGAAAAATGCCCCTAACTGCTCAAGAAATGCCAACTTCTGCAACGTGGGTCTTATTTCAGCTCAAGACACCATGGATGAGGGGGGGGTGCTCGGTTTCAGAAGTGGGAATGCAATTTTGCGCTCAGCATCTCTGATTTGGGGCGTACTCAAATCATTCAGGTTATATCCTGAGCAATACGAAGTAACTGTGACCAGCCCACGTGCACATATGCCTCTAAGGAGCAGGCCCTTGATCAAAGATCCTTTGTCGCGGTGTTCATGTTGGAATTGCAACATCGGTCTTCGAGGTCAAGTCTGGGATAGTTTAGACTTTCGATGTCTAGTTGGTGTGGGGGTTAAAGAAGGGTCATGCAGTTTCCACAAGGACAGCTTTTGGTTTAACAGTGATATCTTTTGGAGTCCAATAGCCTTTATCTTCACTCAAATGTATAACGTAGTACAGTGGTGCCTTGGAGAGTGTCTGAACATGTCTAATAAGGGCCAGCACTTTCACGAACAGAAGGAAGAAACATGCATGTGGAAAACAGGCATTCGCTTTGAGCACCAAACATGTTGTGACTATCGTGACATTACAAAATTTTCGTCCTGTCCAGAATTTGGCACCTGCTTGATTTTAAGAGGAATCAGTGAACAGAAATACAGTAACATCAGAGAATGTGATGAATAACTGAAAGTCAAATGACCCTTTCATTTTGCATCATGACTGACTCTCTTCCCTCAAGGCTCTTGTTGGCTCTGCTGCGTAAACTGGATTTGCATTCATTTCAAACGTATTCTTTCATGGCTTGTTTCAGTCGCTCAACAATTTAAAGTTTGACTCCTAGACCTGCTCACTGAGAGGCTGTGATTATGCCAAAAAAACAACTTATTTCTCACACTTCACTCGTCAGTGCATTACAGCAAGGTTCTGCACTTTCTATATTCCAGTCAATAACAAAGCCATTACATCCAGCCCAATGATTTTAATTTTCATCCTCTAAAAAGGAATATGGGATAGTGCTGTGTCTTTGAGCTTGGGTGGTATCACGGGTGGTATGCCTGTCTTACAGAGGAACAAGAATAGGCCATTCTGCTCCTCAAGCCTGTTCCACCATTCCACGAGATTATTCCACTGTTGGGAATACTTGATGGGGACAGTGTTGAGGGAGCTTCACTCTGTATCTAACTCCACACTGTACTTGTCCTGGAAATGTTTGACAGGGGGAGTGTGGGGGGAGTTTCACTCTGCATCTAACCCTGTGTTGGGAATGTTTGTTCATGACAGTGTGGAAGAAACTTTAGTTGGTATCTAACCACATGCTGTAAATGTTCTGGGAGTGTTTAATGGGAACAGTGTAGGGGGAGCTTTGTTCTGTACCTAACTCCATGCTGCCCCTTTGCTGGTAGTCTTTGATGGGGACAGTGTGGAGGAAGCTTTATTCAGTATCTAACCCCGTGCTGTATCTGTCCTGGGACTGTTTGATGGGGACACTGCAGAGAAAGGTTAGCACTGTATCCAATCCCGTGCAGTCTCTGTCCTGGGAGTGCTTATTGGGAGAGTGTAGACAAAGCTGTGCTCTGCATCTAACTCCCTGCTTGATCTTTCCAGGGACTATCTGATGGGGTAACAGTGAAGAGAGAGCTTTACTCTGTGTGAAACCACATGTTGTACCTGTCCTTGGTGCGTATGATGTGGACAGAGAGGAGGGTACTTTATGTTTTATCTAGGTTGTGTAGTGTCTGCCATGGGACAGCCCAAGAAGGTACAAATCTAAAAGAATAACTGCATTTTGGTCCTTCAGACTGTTGAGTTGAAAATTTTGGCTAAAATATGTCCAGTTATCGTTAAGAATTAGAATTAAAAAGCAGTTGGCTTAAGTATTGTCACAAACAATTCTGGTCCGACTGTGCGTGAATTTAAATGTAATATTTGGTCTATGAATTTTAATTAATCCGAGAGTCAGGAGCTCAAAGCTGTTTAATATGTAGGAATCTGACAACTTAGGGAGTTCACAAACATTATTAGCACCCTAATTAAAACAGAATTGAGTTGTCAGCTCACATCTGTTGCTGCTAGAGTGTAGCCCTGATCAGAACTGGCATTCGGAAAACTGAAAGACAAGGAACAGGAACAGGGAGCAGAAATGTTCCATCACTCTGCAGTTTGGGAATTGTGCCCTCCACGCAGTTGAAGGGTGGCACACTGAAAGCATGGCTATCGTGTAAAAGACATTGATGGACAGGCAGAGAAAGACAGATGTCAACACATGCTCAACTCTGCAACATCCTACTCCAGTTTAATGGAATCTTTCTCAAGGAGCAGCCAATTCACTGATGAAACACTGCCAACTGCAGTGAACCTGGATAAACACAGGGATGCAGAACTTACACATGGGAGCATGAAGTACTGCAGGTCCCCGGTGCCTGGGGTTCAAGGGGCAGCTGAGATCAGAATGCCCATGGCACCCAAGGGCATCGTCACCAATACTCTTCTCGAGAAAGGTGCATCTCATCAGGAATCTCTGGGCAGCGAACATGAATCACAAATTGCTCCCCTTCCACTCTTTCACCACCCCAGAGAAAACAGTGCCAAACACTCTTCTTGGGGTGAAGTTGGTGAAGGGTGGAGCAGTGCTTTATTTTTTAAACAGGGGCGGAGGTGGCTTGCCAGACCACCTCAAGACACAGCTCAGTGTCCAGCTCAACCCACAGGTCTGGATTCACACCTCGGCCAGACAGGTCAAGGGTGGAAGATTTCCTTCCCTCAAAGAAATAAGTGAACTGGGTTGCTTTTAAAAGGCAAATTCAGTCGTCTCATGGTCACCATTGCAGATGCTTCCGTTTTTATACATAAATTACTGATGCACTTAATTAATGAACTGATTTTCAATTCCCTCACTGCTGTAGTGAGATTTGAAGTTATACCTAGGTTCATTAAGCAAGGCCCTGGAATTAATAACGCAGTGCAAACCAGTATGCTCACACACTCCCTTTCTTTTTAACCGCTACAAAATCAGACATCAAGGTTCAAAAGTCCAAAGGAAATAATCTCATCAATTGTCTTGTGCCACATCAAAGTGAAAAAAATTGAATATATCCTGCACTTGTTCAGAAAATATGCGCTCAGATATGTAAAATGCAAATGTAACATTTGCCTGCAAAACACAGTCACAAATGACGGTGCACTTAAAAAACAAAACATACATAATATAAGCAGAATATGATTTGCCAAGTTCAACGTTCCTTTATGCGTTGTACAATAAGTTAGAAAGACACAGCTATTAGGAAGTGACAAGGATCACAGATGAAAAGAAGATATCTCAAAAAAAATCACAATTTATAAGTAGGGCCAATTAATTCATCTTCCAATTTTACAAAAGGGGTTGTCAGTTATACAGCAACCAAGCTGCCTGCTGAGTATGCCTGAGAAACACTTCAAGAAGGGAAAAAAATTGAGAAATTAACAGTGTGGGGCATGGCTTCATCGAACTGCGTTAAGAGTATAAGCCTGGAATGAAAGAGTTCGGTGACACTTCATTAGAGGGGTAAAATATTTTCTGAAACCTGCAGGCAGAGAGTTTCAGAGTGGATACAAAACCAATCCTCCCCCACTGGAATTGTCTTGACACAAGTTACAATCCATATCCTACCCAACAATAGCGAGATACAGTACATATGACACTGCAGGCCTGAATTCTGACACTCTCTCTTTCTCCAGTGAATGACTGTAAAGATGGGATACACAGGGGCACTAGCAGAATCCACAAACCAAACAGCTTGAAATTTTGTAAATTGGTTCACTTGGGGTTGGTGAGGGACCTGAGGACTAGATCAACCTGGAACATCTTTGCTCTTTTAACCCGTACTGTACCCGCACTGGGAGTTTCTGATGGGGACTTTGTTACGGGAACCTCACTCCATATTTATCTTGCGCCTTGGGTGTGGTTGATGGGATCGTCCGGATCTCGCTTCACACCATGCTTTATCTGTGCTTTAACTGGCTTGTGTGAACAGCTATTACATTCTTTGCACTGTTCAATGTAAATGCTTCCCAAAAGAAAGAAACTTCAAGTGAATGCAAGTTTGCCTTCCAATGGTATCACAGAATCCCTACAGCACGGAAGCAGGCCATTCAACAGGCCATCAAATCCACACCATCCCTTCAAGGAACATCCCACCCATCCCACCCTTACCTATCCCTGTAACCCTGCATTTCCCATGGCTAATCCACCTAACCTGCACATCCCTGGGCATGATGGGCAATTTAGCCTGACCAACCCGCCTAACCTGCACATCTTTGGACTGTGGGAGGAAACCGGTGTAAACCCACACACACGGAGGGGGGTGAAGGTGGGGGAGGAGGGAGGCACGGTGGGTAAGAATATGCAAACTCCACACAGACAATTGCCTAAAGCTGGAATCGAACTCAGGACCCTGGCACTGTCAGCAGCAGTGCTAACCATTGAGCCACTTTGCTGGTATCTTAATGAGATTGCTAAGTTACACAGGGGAAGAGCGTTGTTGACGCATCTACATTGGAGTGCCTATAGAATCCATGAGAACACTTGAGATCGTCATTGACCAATGGGCACCACAGGGAGTGGATAGCACCTTCTCCTCCCCAAAATCCATGTCTTCATTTCAATTCCGAAGTTTCCTTTGGGGTTCATTTTGACAGAAATGTAAAAAAAAAACATATAAAACAGGAGGAGTAAGCTATTTCTATTCAGCCTCATTGAACCTGCTCTACCATTCAATACCATCGTGGCTGATCAACCAACTCAACGTCCCACTTCATCTTCCTTCCCTTTGATCCCTTTAGTCATAAGAACTACATTGATTTCCTTCTCAAAAACATTCCATGCTTTGGCCTCAACCGCTTGCTGTAGCAGAGAGTTCTACAGGCTCACTCACTCTTTGGGTGAAGGAATTTCACCTCATCTCAGACCTTAATGGGCCTACCTCATATGCTTAGACTGTGACTCCAGGTTCTGGAATCTCCAGTCAATGGGAACATCCTTCCTGCATTTATTCTGTCTGGTCCAGTTTGAACTTCACAGGTTTCTGTGAGACCCATCCCCTCATTCTTCTGAACTCTAGGGGAAATAAACCTAACAAATCCAGTCTCTCCCTGTGTGTCAGGATCTTGCCAAGGCCCTGGAGAATTATTACACTGCTCCACTGGGACCACCAAATGTCAATATGGTTCAAGATGCCTTCTAGATTTCATGGTTTTTCAAGAATCAGATGGGAAGAGGCTGGTCCTGAAATTAAGGAGTTATCACCCTTTTTAATTCAGCTTAAATTTTGTCAACCGGTGCAGTTGAAATATTATGAGGGTGAACTGCAAGGACACTTGGCTGTTGGGAATGTAGGAAGCAGACATGAAAATCTGTGGATAAATACATCAACAAGGAAATAGGAGTCTAACTTCACAATTCACAGCGCCTCGAGATTGGAGTGATATTCCTTAGAATGTTCAAAGTTCAACGCACATTTTACAAAGGTTTCCAATGATACAGCAGATGTAAGAGGCAGTTGTGAAGCCCACCTGTCAATGATCAATGAACAACACTGGCTAAACCACTGTTCATTCCTCCTCTTCAATTAAGTGAGGGGAGTCCAAGGACTGTGGTTATAATGGAATCCATACTATTGCTTTCTGGGCCCCATTAAAAAGCCAGGTACTGAATTTGCTGCTTCAACCAGAAAGTCGGGCTCTACTTGGCTTGTTTGAAGGGTTACGCAGAGGCAAGGTTGGACACAATAACAGCGTACCATTCCTGAGATGGTCGCAGGGCAATATGAGAATTCTGGGTCCCATCCAAAAGGTTGCAAGGCTAAGTGTGAAGTGATGAAGGCAATCAATAGTATGGAGGGAATTAGGGACTGGGGTGACAGAAAACTGCACAGAGGGACCAAGCAGGCGATACATACTGCACAGATGGCCACTTGCTATGGAGTCTCACGTCACTGAAAGAGGTAGACACTCGATGTGCGACACTGTTGGTGCTCGGAAGATGGCTTTGGCTGAACAGAAAGGCTGACAGGAGTTTAGTGTTAAACCAACATACATCGAAAGGCTGAGCTCATTCTGGCACCTCACCCCAAACCCGCTAAGCAACCCAATGATAATCTCAACCAGTACTGGACTCACATTGGCAAATGCAAAATGTGAAATTAGAGGTCAAAAAGATCCCATGACTTGTCAGTTTGCCATCTTGTAAGACAAGGAAGAAACTGCATGACTGATGGCCCCTCCTTCAATGCTAACCCAGAAGGAACATCGGGGTTGAAATTTTTTGATGCTGAGAATATTTCAGACTGTGCTTTCAAATCGAAAGATGAATAAATGTCCAGAATGTGGTCTCAAATAGCAAGCAGTTGAAATGGGTTTAAGAAGTGGTTAGAATTGTTAAGTTGGGAAGGGGGAAAATAATAAACACAGTTGAGAGTTTAGAAACGTATCTTTGATGAATGATGCCAGGAAATACTTCCCTCCTGCACAGAATGAGGGAAGTTGGAACCTCTTTAGCAGAAGGCAATCGAGGTCAGATGAATTGCCAATTTTTTAGCCTGAAATTAATAGACTTCAGGTGTTCTTGGAGTTGTGGGGTAAATCAGCCTCAATCTCATGAACTGTGTGTTGGGATTGAGGGGACAGGGCTCAATAACCCACTCTTAGTGCCAGTGGAGAATGATACATTGAGCAGGTGGCATTAATCCAAGTAAGGAAGGCAAGTCTGGTGATGTTTTCTCTCCCCCCTTTCTAATTAATCCCTTATCCACAGCAATCATTTCACATTCAGCACCACGGCCGACAAACCATCTTGGCCAATGTTGCTGAAAGTCCTATGATGTGGTAGAGAGCTGTAACCTTGGAAACAAGGTATCTCGGCCACTGACATAGATTAATGGATGATTTCGAAGACTTTGCTGTCTGTCTGTGCTCATTCTGCAGTTGGCTTCGTGCCAACCCTTGAAACAGCCTGTCCTGTTACTGCTTTAACTGGTCTCCTGCATAGTTCTGTAAAAAAAGACTATTTATTCATTGCTCATCAAAATGAGGCATTTCAGGCTCATTTCCTCCCTTCCTCCTCTGCTATTTATTCAACATTGACCATTTTCTACTTCTGGTCACTTCACCAAGACAGGCAGCACAATTAAGCTGCTACTTGTCCCCAGCCTTTTGTTAAAAAAATTCGTTCTTTGCTGGGACATGGTTGATCATGTCTGTTGGCCATCCCTCATTGTCCTTTAAGTGAGTGGCCATTTCAGACAGCTGTCAACCAATTTGCTGAGCATTGCAAGGTTCCCTTCTGTCAGGGATCTTCATTCTGCACCAGATGGGTAGCCCATGACAGCACTGAGTTTTCAGTCCCAGATGTTACAATGGTGATTTCACGTTCCACGAGCTGTGGTGGTGGGATTTAAACTGCAGCAGGAGCCTGGACCTCTGGTTGACTTGCCCACTGAAGTGACCACAATGCTGCTGGTGCTTTCCCTCCCCCGACTCAGCCACTGAGCCCACTTGGAAACACCTCCCAGGTTGTAGCTCATGGGTTCAAGTCCCACTGTTGAGACTTGAGGACCAATGAGGGACAATCTTTTCACACAGAGTGTGATTCATGCGTGGAATGAACTTCAGAGGAAGTGGTGGATAGTCACAACATCTAAAAGACATTTAGCTCAGTACATGAATAAGAAATGTTTAGAAGGATATTTAGGAGTGGCACAGTGGATCAGTGGTTAGCCTCACAGCGCCATGCACTTGGGCTCAATTCCAGCCTCGGGCAAACATCAGTGTGGATTTTGCATGCTTCTCCCCATGTCTGCGTGGGTTTCTGCTGGATGCTCTGGTTTCCCTCCCACAATCCAAAGATGTGCAAGTGAGTTGGTTGGCCATACTAACCCACAAGTGTTCAGGGATGTGAAGGTCAGGTGCATTAGCCACAGGAAATGCAGGATTACAGGAATAGGGTATGGGGGTGGGTCTGGGTGGAAAGCTCTTTCGGTGGTTGGTGTGGACCTGTTGGGCCAAATGGCATGTTCCCACACTGTGGGGATTCCATAAAAGTTGTGGGGCTAGTTTAGTTTGGGTTTATGGTCGGCATGGACTGGTTGGACTGAAGGGTCTGTTTCCATGCTGTATGACTCTATGACTGCAGGGCAGCACTAAAGGTGTGTAGAATAGAGATGCTACACTCGTGTCTCATCTCCCCTTATTGGACTGCTGAAGCTTTTATGACGTGACAGGAAGACGAAGGCAGGGGGTGGGGGCGTAATAGTTATCCGTCCACCGACTTTGGCAAACTAGATTACTGCCGTTAAACCTTTTGCTGTTTGTGGGATCTTGCTGAGCACAATGTGACTTCCTTTCACCTAGGTGCCTGGTGCATGGAAATTGCCTAGATTCTAAGTGGCTGAGAGACAGGGGCAGTGGGAAAAGCAAACAAAAAGTCCTTGAAGGGACAAAGCAACATTTGGCAGCAGAAAAGAGATAAGAGAAGCCAGATGTTCGCAGTTGCGAATGGGGAGTATATGTCCTGCTTTCGGCTGAGTTGAAATCCGTCAGAGAAAGAGGAAAAAAAGGAAATCAGCGGAACACTGAAGAAGGGCGAGCGGCTGGAGGAGAATGGAAAACTCGAGGAAGGGCAGCTCCGAGGGTAACCGAGGTGGGTAATTTCATGTAGTCTATGCTGCGAGAAAACTGTTCAAGAGAGATAGTAAGATGTTGGGTCAGAGATAACACTGTGGAGCTGGAGGAACACAGCAGGCCAGGCAGCATCAGAGGAGCAGGAAAGTTGACATTTCAGGTCAGGAACCTTCTTCAGAAATGGGGGAGGGGGAAGGGAGCTCTGAAATAAATAGAGAGGAGAGGTGGGGCTGGGGAAGGTAGGTGGGATGGTGATAGGTGAGTGCAGGTAGACAGTGTTGGGGATTGGTCAGTGAGGTGGGAGGACTGGATAGGTGGGAGAGGAGATGGACAGATTGTGTCAGGTCAAGGAGGCAGGGATGAGAGGGAGGGTTGGTCATGGGATGAGATCAGGGGTAGGATGATTTTGAAACTGGTAAAGTTCACATTGAGACCATCGGGTTATAGGCTCCCAAGGCATTCAATTGTTCAAGACCCGCACAGAGTGAACTGCTGCATGTGCGTGTAGCAACAGGACAGCTGTCTAGGTGTTGGAAACCACACAAGTTTCAAAAGGAGAAATCAGGAGGCATGTATTCTCAAGGTGAATCCGCGATCTGAATCCCAGAGCCCGGCAGTGACTGTCAGTCATGTTCTCACACAGGCGAGCCAACTCCTGTGAGACTGATCTTGCTTGACTGCTCAACAGAGTGTCTCCAGACCAAGCCAGAGAACCTCAACTGGCTTCTCGGCTGGTCAATCCAACACTCTTAATCTCTCCACCCCACCAAGCCCACCAACCCCCGACTTCTTAATGGCCTGTGCATAAATGGGGGAGATGACCCTCTCACACCTCTGAGGATCTCACAGAGATGCCAGTCTTCCCTTCCCTGATTCTGGCAGGATCCTTGAAACGATTGCCCGATGAATCCCATGTCCCTGACCTCTCCACACTGCACTTACAACACGTCTTTGCAGGTACTGTCGAATCAACCTCTTGCTGGCATGTTATTGAGCACCGCTGAACACAGGTCATCAGATAACCCAGGCGTCCTGGTTCAGAGGTAGAGACACTACCACTGTGCTGCAAAGGTGTCCAATGAGTATGTATATCCTTGTCCAACTCCAGCTCCCTTTTGAAAGTGACTGCCAAACTTGCCTCCATTGCAATCCAGATGAAAACAAACTGATCGATTCAAATTTGTCGATCCTCCACCACACCAAGAAACACGCCCAACTCCTGCAGGTTTGTCTGCCCAACATATCTCAACACTTGTGACAGTCCCCATTTACTGCACACAGCCTCCAATAATTCCCAAACACCTCCGGCCTGTCCTCCCTGGGCTCTTCTCTGATCTGAGGACATTGACCTCAGTCTCTCTCCAGGACCTCTACACCTTACTTCTCAGCCAAATGATTCCTGGGGTGAAGCGGTTGACTTGAGGACAATGGGTGAGCTGGTTGGGCCCTTGCTCCTTCAAGTCAGGAGGTTGAGAGGTGAGCTGAATGAAACCTAGATGGGGGGTGGAAACATCAAAAGGCAGATCCTGGGGGGGGATATTTCCTCCTTGCAGAGGGGGTGATAGCTGGGTGACATATTTTAAAAGTAAGAGGAGGTGGATCTTTTAAGACACATTTGAGGACATTCCCTGCTATAGGAAGGGTGTTGTGAAACTTGAAATAGATTTACAAGGATGTTTCCGGGTTTGGAGGGTTCGAGCTGGAGGGAAAGGCTGAACAGCCGGGGACTATTTTTTTCCTTGGAACGTCGGAGGCTGAGGGATTGAATTTTATGGAGGTTTATAAAAATAATGACGGGCATGGATAGGATGAATCGTCAAGGTCTTTTCGCCACTGTAGGGAAGTCCAAACCTCAAGGGCACAGGTTTAAGGTGAGAGGGGAAAGATTTAAGAGGAACCTGAGGGGCAACATTTTCATGCAGAGGGTGGTGTGTGTACGGAATGAGCTGCCAGAGGACGTGGTCGAGGCTGGTACAATTACAATATTTAAAAGGCATCTGGATGGGTATATGAATAGGAAGGGTTTAGAGGGATATGGGGCAAATGCGACTAGATTAATTTAGAATATCTGCTCAGCATGGATGAGTTGGACCGAAGGGTCTGTTTCAGTACTGCACAACTCTATGATTCAATGAGTTATTTTCCACTAGCAATGTCAGCAGTCTGTACTATCCTCTTCCCCACTGAGCCCTGGAGGAAATGAATTTATTCAAGACTGAATTAGACAGATTTTTGATTGTCGAGGGAGACGACAGATGTGGAGTTGAGGTTACAGTCAGAGCAGCAATGATTTTATCCAATGGTGGAGCAGGTTTGTGCTTCTACTTCTTGGTTTCTGTATTTTCACCTCAAAGTGATCAAAAGTTTACCGATAAAGGGTGTACCACTGGCTTTTAGAATGACAAAGACAACGGTGCTTGCATTAGCTTTTTACACCGAGCTTGATCATGGCAATCACTTCAAAAGATCAAGTGTTTCACCAACAACCGACTGTGTAAATATACATAAATTGTGCAATATTCAACAGGGCAGCTGTCTTGAACATCAGAAAACCATCTAGACTGTGTTATGAGAGATAGCAGGAACTGCAGATGCTGGAGAATCCGAGACAACAAGGTGCAGAGCTGGATGAACACAGCAGGCTAAGCAGCATCATAGGAGCAGAAAGGCTGACGTTTCGTGCCGAGATAATAGCGTCCAACCTGTCTGTTATCAGGGATATTGATTGAGAACTTGCTGCTTCTTCTACCATGACAACCAGTAACTGTCGAGCCATCCATCTGGTTTAATAGCGCCAGGGACACAGGTTCGATTACACCCTCAGGCAACTGCCTGTGTGTAGTTTGCACATTTTCCCCGTGTCTGCGTGGGTTTCGTCCAGGTGCTCCGGGTTCCTCCCACAGTCCGAAGCTGCGCACGTTAGGTGGATTGGCCGTGCTAAATTGGTCATCGTGTCCAGGATTGGACATGCAGGGATAGGGGGTAGGGGGTGGGTCTGGGTGGGATGGTCTTCAGAGGGTCATGAATCGATGGGCTGAATGGCCTGCTTCCACACTGTAGGGATTCTATGAATGCTGCCTTCTCTCGCTGTCTAGACTAAGAGCTGTATCTTTCCCAAGTTCTGGGGTGTACAAAGCTCAAAAACAAGCCATTTGGACTGACTAGTGAAAACCCATATTCATGATACCCACAGGCTTTCTCCCACCTGTCTTCTGCTACCCCTTAGTGTATTATCTTGGCATGTTTTCCACCTTATGAGTCACGATTTCCTGGTTCAAGGCAAGCGTGTTACCATCCCATGAAAGCTGCCAAATAGCACACTGTCTTTGAAGAGTTTGCTTACATAGAAGCATCATAGAGTTCATGCAATGCGGAAAGAGGCCATTCAGCCCATCGAGTGCTCAGCAACCCTCTTAACAGCATTCCACCCAGAACTCGCCACCCTTTCACTGTCATTTGAAAAATTATTCTTTCCTCATTGCCTTAAAGGCCCAATTGTATCTGCTTCATCCACGCTCCAAGGTATTGCATTTCAGATCCTGATCCCTTGCTGTTCCAACATACCTTGCCTCATGCCACCCTGTGCTTCTTTTGTGAAACATTTTAACTCGGCTCTCTCTGGTGCTTGATCCTTCTACCTTTGCAAACAGTTTCTCTTGATCTGCTCTGTCCAGGTCCCTCAGGATTTTGAGCACAACAGATCTGCTCTCAATTTTTAATTCTGTCAGGAGACCAGCACCAGTTCCTCCAACTCACCTGCTTGACCCAAGTTTCTGATCCCTGGAACCATTCTCGTGTGCATGTGTTCTGCACTTTGCACATCCTTCCCCAAATGTGTTGTCCAGAATAGGTCACAACAGTCCAGCTGAGAACAAACAATGGTTTATTTTCTTCACACTGATCATAACTTGCTTGATGTCACACTCTCTGCCTATTCTTACTAATCCCGTGAGCTCCTGTGCATCTTCCCTAACCTGCCTTCCCACCGCCAATGATGTGGACACATATGAATTACCAATCGCCCCTTCCCTCTCCTTCCTCTGTTCCAGCACCTCCCTTAAGAATCAGTATGTATTATCTACAAAATGCACTGCAGAAATTCACTCAAGATCCTCAGACAGCACCCATGACCACTTCCATATTGATGGCCAAGGGCAGCAGATACATAGGAACACTACCACCTTCCCCTCCAAAGCACTTGCCATCCTGACTTGGAAATATATCGTTGTTCCTTCACTGTCGCTGGGTCAAAATCCTGGAATTCCCTTCCCAATGGCGTTGTGGGTCAGTCCTCAGCAGGTCGACTGCAGCGATTCAAGAAGGCAGCTCACCAGTACCTTCTCAAGGGGCAACTAGCGATGGGCAATAAATGCTGGCTAGCCAGCGACCCTCACACCCCACAAATAAGTTTTAAAAAATCAGGCCCTTCTTTCCAACTCAAATGAACCACCTTGCATTTCTCTGCATTAAACTTCATCTGCCATGTGTTTGCCACATTTCACCGCATGATCTATGCCCTTTTGCAGTTCACCACAATCCTCCTCAAGGACCACAAAACCTCCACAGTTCTGTATTAGATGCAAAACCCCATCCACCCAACTCGGAGTCAGAAATACAGATCAAGAGCAACAAAGAGTGGAGGAACAGCTATACTGTATGATCACTTCTATTGTCTTCCCTCACTCAATGGCACTGAGCACAAATATTGGTATCCTAAACGCCACCTTGACTGAGACCAGCTCTCTCAAGAGAAGCCATGTTACCCATGGTAGTTCATTTCCAAAAATCAGACAGTAGGCCAAAGAGGATGCTCTACAAAACAGAGCTTCACACAGGTAATGGTTCGTTCTTTGTCATGTTAAGACACAATTTGAAAAATAAACAAATGCTCCTAATTTGTATGCTTCAACAGTGATCGCAGGGCCCCCTCCAGAGTTAGCCATTTCATTGAGATCTGCAGAGAGCTGGGAATGACACGAATGTATTGATGCTGAGCTAAAACAATTTCAGAATATTAATCAAGTGCACAAACAAAATATGCAAATAAATGAAACCACTAACTTCATTGCAAACCTTCCCAACCTCAGTGAGAACCATCTTTTATGTTCATTATTATCATTCAAAGTTGATGGTCCTTCTCTATTAATGTGATGGTTTAATCAAGTGTTTCAGCAAATTGAATCACTCCATTACACAACATGACAGAGTTGAGCAGCATTCGGGAAGGTGAAAGATGGGGAGATGTGAGACAGTCTCTTTTTATCCTTTGTTCTTTTCCTCTCTGTGTTGCTTCAACAATAATGACAAACGTCTTGATCGTGCCTCTAGGGGAACGTGAATCACAGCAGCAAACTGAAACTGTGCACATAGGAAAAGGGAACATTTGCATCCCAAGCAGATCTTGATGGGGCTCAACGTTCAGGAAGACTGTGCCTCCAATGTTGCTGAAAACAAGACACGTCGCCAAAGATTCTCATCTTGCAGTCATTGGGGGAGAGTCATACAGCACGGAAACAGTCCCTTCAGTACAAGCAGTCCACGCTGACCATAATCCCAAACTAAACTACTCCCACCTGCCTATGCTTGGCCCATAACTTGGCCCCAGTAGAGAGACCAGCCAGGAACATAAAGTTCAAATGGCTGGCACGTTGACATTGATTGGTCAAAGTGTTGGAGGTTATGCCTCAGTAATACAGGGCACTGTTAAGACCATATCCAGAGTATTGGCAGACTGTAAATACGCTGGAGCAGTTCAAAGAAGGCTGACTCAACTAATACCTGGAATGAATGGAAAGGGTGGACAGGCTAGGTTCATATCCACTACAATTGAGAAGAGTTAGAGCTGACTTGGTTGGAACGGTTAAGGATCTTTACAGGTCGATGTGGAGAGGGTGGTTCCTGTTCAGTGAGAAGCCACAATGAGGGAACGGTGTTTAAAGATCAGGGATCACCCATTTAAAATAGAGATCAGGCAAAATGCTTTCTCCCACAAGGGTGGGAGTCTTTGGAATTATGACTCTGAAAAGGTTGTGGAAGCATAATCCTTGATTAAGGCAGAGGTGCATTGGTTCTTCTTCAGGAAGCAAGCGCAAGGTGTAAGCGGGGGTAGGCAGGAATGTGGATTTGAGGTTGCAATTAGTTCAGCAGAGAATGATTGAGGGACAGATGGACTATTCTTGGTATTGTTGACAGGGAAGCAACAGTTCAGTTCAACTTGCCACTTCATGACTTCTGCAGCTGAAATGAAGGCACCAATAGTTAATTTGGTTGGGAACACTTCTTACCAGTGTTGAAGATTGTATACTCAACCTCTATAACACCACAGCCCCTAATCTCGATCAACACTGTTTCACTCTTCACATCTCCAGGTGAGATTTCATTTTTCTCTTTTTAAAGACCGCCCTGAGGCCTATCAGACCTGTGCAGGACTCTCTGTTTTACTCAGATGCTGAATGCACACTGTAGGAGTCATGAAAAACAGAGGGTGTCATCTGAGCAAGGGCTAGCAGAGGCCGTAACATTCTGCAAATCACTTCTCCACCAAAGAAGATCATCAAGACAGAGCAGGTATCCCAACCCGCAAACAAGAGCACGTGTCGCTGCATGAGATGGACACCAGACGATTCTCCAAAACAACCACAGCAATGTGAAACACTTCATTACAAAATCACAGCACTGTCATAGAGATGAGGCTATTCAGCCCATTGTGATGGCACTGGCTGTCTGACCATTTTAACTGCATACCTATTGCCTCACTTTCCCCCAAAGCCCCACACATTGTTTCTGTTCAAATTATTACCTGTTACCCTCTTGAGAGCCCGAACTGAACCAGGCTCCACCACATTTTCTGATAGCATACTCCACCGCACTGACTGTACCGAGGTGAGGCAGGTGGAACCTCAGAGAAGCTGAGTTCCCTGATTGGGGCTGCCCACCTGGTCCAATCAGGGAGCCCTGGCTGACAGATAGAAACAGGAGCCTCAGGGATTCTGCTCACTCTGAGAGCTGGCTCTGAGGGAGTTGGACCAGTGTCAAGGACTCTCCACACGTGCGAGTAAAGGGTGACTTGGCGATGGGGTACCGGCCTCTGCTAAGTTATTTCAACCAGACCCTGATGACTCCTTGTGTGAGCAAGATTTTCCTTACCTAGCAGTTGCTTCTTTTGTGAAGTGTTGACCTGATGAACTTCACCCTGTGCCGCAGGCCCAGTGATCTTCAGTGAACTACATGACCTTGGCTTGTATCTCAACCTTTAGTGATCTTGCCTTACCCCTTGACAAGTGCATTCATGAATGCGAGCCAGTTTCAAACAACATTGCCACATCCCCTAAACCATCAGACTGAGTGTGTCAAGACTGATCAGAGTAGTCACGACTTCAGGCTTGGTTTAACTCAGTCTCTCAATAGGTGGATGAGTGCTTTGACTTTGAGACCTAACCAGGCTGGTGACAACTTCCTCCATTCCAGCTCAGCTTTCAATGCAAATCCTAAAAACAATGGCACTTTGCATAAACTCAGCCTGCAGCTGTCTCTGAAAATTAAATAAGAATGTTCCTTTGTCTAATTATACGACAGCATGTCAAAATGTCTCAGTCGACCCTGACAAGTACACATTTAGTCAATGGATAAGCTCATCAGTGTTTAGTTTCCACTATAAGCATCCTTCACATCACAGATGGTGTTCACTTCTCATATTAACATCAAACAAGTCAACTTTAAAGTTACATTGATGTTGACAGGAATTCAAACATTGTCTTAAAGTGGCTTTCAAAGAACTTGCTTGCTTTTGCTTGCGAAGAGAGAAAATTGGGCATTTATTTTTAAAGCTGCAATTACCCAGTTAGAACTGAGGAATTTTTATCGGGAAGATTCCAATTTCTTCCTGGAACTGATCCCACATGCTCCATCACTGTGAATATCAGAAGTCATGAGAACATCAGCTGTCTCTCAGGAAGGTAGCACCTCCACCTCCAAGTCGAAAGGTCTTCGGTTCAAGTCTTACTCTGGACACTCTTTGTCCAAGTGCTACACTTGGTGTAGGTGGTGTCTTTTGAATGAGATGCTTAACTGAGGCCCTGCCCCGCTTGCTCCTTAAAATAATGTGCCACACTTCTTAGAGGAGCAGCAGACAGCTGATGAACAAATGTGATGACCCACGTGTATAAAGACTGACAGCTGTGTTCCCGACACTGAAATACAGGCTACCTTAAGCATCCTTCGCTGGCTCGGAACTTGCTTTGTGGTGCCCTGAGATTATGAATGGTGTTGTGTAACTAAATGCCGACAGGATGCTTCCTCCTCAGTGGAGATTCTAGAATGAGACACATGAATCTCAGAGTAAGAGGTCAACCTTGTTTGAGTTAAGGAAGGCCATGTTCCCTGACTCTTTACCAGGCCGGGTTCCAGGCACCATGTGACGTTCACCCTGTAACTGGTCTCTTCTCGGAAATTCCTCCTGCTAATCATCACCACCAAAAGTGGACTGTAGCAAATCACTGGTTCACCCTTTGCCATTGTTCCTCCTACATTTGACTGTTCCAATGTAGTCCATTCAGCCATTTTTCTTCCATCAACTTAATGTGAAACTCTGCTGCCCGTATCCAGATTCACAGTGATTTCTGTCCATCCATTACCCTGGTTCTCAGAGATCCACAACAGTGAAGCAACATCTTCATGTTTAAATATGTGTTAAGTTTGCAGATCCCTATGTGCATGACCTCATCCAGTCAGGGCTCCAACATTTCAAGGTCACAGTGCTTTCGCCTCCTTTGCACATTTCCAAAATTCAACAGTCTTCCATGGTCCTGCCTTCAGCTACCTGTTGATCTCAAACTCTGGGATTTCTTCCTTCAACCAATGACACCAAAATTGGTGGTGTGGTGGGTAGTGAAGAAGGCTACCTCTTACGACAACAGGACCTTGATCAGATGGGCCGAAGAATGGCAGATGGAGTCTAATTTAGATATATGTGAGGTGCTGCATTTTGGTAAGGTGAATCAGGGCAAGACTTATACATTTAACGATAGGGTCCTGGAGTGTGTTGCCAAACAAACAGACCTGGTGGGGGACACGTTCATAGTTCTTTGAAGGTGGACTTACAGGTGGACAGGATAGTGAAGAAGGCATTTACTTCACTTGACTTTGTAGGTGAGTGCATTGAGTATTGGAGTTGGGTGTCATGTTGTGGTCCGTACAGGACATTGGTCAGGCCACTTTTGGAATACAGCATTCAATTCTGCTCTCCCTGCCATATGAAAAATGTTGTGAAACTTGAAAGGGTTTAGAAAAGATTTACAAGCATGTTGCTGGGGTTGGAGGGTTTGAGCTTTATGAAGAGGCCGAATAGGCTGGGGCTCTTTTCCCTGGAGCGCCAGAGGCTGAGGGGTTACCTTACAGAGGTTTATAAAATCATGATGGGCATGGATAGGATGAATATCTAAAGTCTTTCCTCATGGTGGGTGAGTCCAAAACTAGAGGGCATAGGTTTAAGGTGAGGGGGGGGGCGGAATATAAAAGAGACCTAAGGGGAAACTCTTTCACGCAGAGAGTGGTGCATGTATGGAATGAGCTGCCAGAGGAAGTGGTGGAGGCTGGTACAATTACAACATTTAAAAGGCATCTGGATGGGTACATGAATAGGAAGGGTTTAGAGGGATAATGCTGGGCCAAATGCTGGCAAATTAATTTAGGATATCTGGTCAGTTGGACTGAAGGGTCTGTTTCTGTGCTGTACATCTCTACAATTCTCTGCCTCTGGTCCACTCCTCCTCGTTTAAGATGTTGAGTAAAACCTTATATTGAGGCCAAGTTTTTACTGTCATCTACCAGTTTTGTTGTAGGTGACTCAGTGCTCAATCTAGTTTGATAACACTCCTGTCAAGCATGTTTTACATTACAAGTTATAGCTAAGTGCTGGTGCAGGTTCTTTTTGGAAAGAAACTACCTGCAACCTAGCAACAGCCATTAGATTTTCCAAAGAATTCACTGGTCAGTTAATGATGTTTACTCATTTCACAGACATGCAGCTGGCCAAGGCAAAATCAGAAACGAACCTGTCTTCCAAATCTGGCTCATTTACAGAACTCTGTACAGCACAAGTACAGACTCCCTTCCACAATCATGCCACAACCAGATAGAACCTGCTTCTTTACATATTATTAATCAATAATAGCTCTCAGACAGGTAGGACTTGAACCCAGGCCTCCTGACTCAGAGGTAGAGACACTACCATTGCACCACAAAAAACAACCTGTTTCTTCAACACGTGCCCCAGATGCACTCTAACAAGCATCAACTGCTCTCAACAGCAACCAGACAACGGACATGGTGCCTTCCAGTCAATTTTGCTCCATTAATTAGTCTGGTTCTTAGTTTCTGTTTGATTTGTTCACGTAAGTATACACTCTCAAAGTGAGAGTCTCATGGCACAGTGGTAATGTCCCTACCTCTGAGCCAGGTGGCTCAGGTTCAAGTCCCTCTTGCTCCAGGAGGTGGGTCACGGCATGCGCTAAAATGTTAGGGTACTCGACCCCAAATATTAGTAGCAAACCACATGTTGCACACTCCATCCATTGCTTATTTGAACGTGCAATTCAGTTTTCTCTCTATCCCACCAAATTTTTTGGGGCCTCTAAAACTGCTCCTCCTTTATTCCAGACAACAAGGTGCAGGGCTGGATGAACACAGCAGGCCAAGCAGCATCATAGGAGCAGAGAGGCTGACGTTTCGGGCCTAGACCCTTCATCAGAAAAGGGGGAGGGGAATGGGGTTCTGAAATAAATAGGGAGAGAGTGGGAGGCGGATAGAAGATGGATAGAGGAGAGGATAGGTGGAGAGGAAACAAACAGGTCGAAGAGGCGGGGATGGAGCCAGTAAAGGTGAGTGAAGGTGGGGAGTTAGGAAGGGGATAGGTCAGTCCAGGGAGGACGGACAGGTCAAGGGGGCGGGATGAGGTTGGTCGGTAGGAGATGGAGGTGCAGCTTGAGGTACTGCATCCGCTGTACCCGGTGTGGCTTCCTCTACATCGGGGAAACCAAGCAGAGGCTCGGGGACCACTTTGCAGAACACCTACGCTCGGTTCGCAATAAACAACTGCACCTCCCAGTCGCAAACCATTTCAACTCCCCCTCCCATTCCTCAGACGACATGTCCATCCTGGGCCTTCTGCAGTTCCACAACGATGCCACCCGAAGGTTGCAGGAACAGCAACTCATATTCCGCTTGGGAACCCTGCAGCCCAATGGTATCAATGTGGATTTCACAAGTTTCAAAATCTCCCCTCCCCCTACCGCATCCCAAAACCAGCCCAGCTCGTCCCTGCCTCCCTAACCTGTTCTTCCTCCCACCTATCTCCTCCTCCCACCTCAAGCCGCACCTCCATCTCCTACCGACCAACCTCATCCCGCCCCCTTGACCTGTCCGTCCTCCCTGGACTGACCTATCCCCTTCCTAACTCCCTACCTACACTCACCTTTACTGGCTCCATCCCCGCCTCTTCGACCTGTTTGTTTCCTCTCCACCTATCCTCTCCTCTATCCCTCTTCTATCTGCCTCCCACTCTCTCCCTATTTATTTCAGAATCCCCTTCCCCTCCCCCTTTTCTGATGAAGGGTCTAGGCCCGAAACGTCAGCCTCTCTGCTCCTATGATGCTGCTTGGCCTGCTGTGTTCATCCAGCCCTGCACCTTGTTGTCTCGGATTCTCCAGCATCTGCGGTTCCTACTGTCTCTGATTCAAATTTTAACCCTCCTTTATTCCAAGCTGCTTCAATTTTTCAAAAGCTGTGCAACTGCAGGAATGTGCTTTGTAGCTTTCCTCGGTGCTGCAGGGTTTTTCTGCTCTCCTCTGAATGGCTCCAAATGGGACAGCGTGGTGGCTCAATGGTTTGCACTGCTGCCTCTGGAGTCAGGGACCCAGGTTCGACTCCAGCCTCAAGCGGCTGTGTGCACAGTTTGCGCATTCTCTGCGTGGGTTTCCTCCGGGTGCTCCGGTTTCCTCCCACAGTCCAAAGATGTGCATGTTAGGTGGATTGGCCATGGGAAATGCAGGGATAGGGTAGAGGGGTGGGTCTGGATGGAATGTTCTTCGGAGGGTCAGTGCGGGCCAGATGACCTGCTTTCAACACTGTAGAACTTCGATCATTTAAACAGAGAGAAACCCATCTGCTTCTTGTCCCTCTTTGACCTGTCCCAGGCTGCGCGCAGCTCTTAGAGTAATAATGCAAATACTTTCACCCTGAGAACAGAGAGTCTCCACTTGACCTCATCCCACTCAGGGTTCTTCCAGGCAACCATCCATCAGTGCAAGTGGAAACTGGCCAACGTACTCAGCTTGAAAACCTGCTGCCGACTCAGCGAATGAAGTGGTGTTGATGAGATTGGGGTGGGGTGGGTGACATTCAGGACTTAATGCTCCCTACCTATGAACCATGCACCAACAGATGGCACAATGATTCCATGTTAGCTTATGATCCACCTGAACTTCCTCCCCATTATTCTTTCATTGAAACATCCTTATCTTCCTGACCGACAACAGCCTTTCACTGAGCAGGCACGAAGGGCCGAATGGCCTACCCCTGCTCCTATATAATTGCTTACCTTTCACCTTGCCAGCAACATGCCATTGACAGGGAAGGACAGCGTGGGGCAGGATCAAGAGCTGACTGACTCTCAAATGCAACCTTCAAACTGGGGGAAAAGCAGACTCAGGGTCTCTGAGATTGTTGGTTTGTGAAAGCAGATCCCTGAGCCAGCGACTCCAACCACTCACTGCACCCTCCCCTCAGGATCACACAGAAAGTGCAAAGCCATCCCAGAAAGGGGCTTCACCGCGAAAAAAAAAACCCGTCTGCCTTCTCACTCCAGGAGAGTGAACCCTCAACAGCTGGTGCAAACTCCTCTCACGACAGAGTGGCCTCTCATGATTGAGCCCTGGGCTCTCAAACGATGACAGCACACCTCAGCGGAACAGGCGAAACCTCTCCACCGTCAGGAATATCGAGACCTGCTCAACTCATCACCTTCTTGCCGTCCCATCTGCTGCAACCTGAGGCACATGTTTGCCCTGAGAAATGATCCACACGAGGAGGTGTTTCGCTGCAGGGGTTGCACGTGTTGCAAACCGTGCCCTTGATTTGAGATCTTCGGACATTGACTTCCAAGTCACCTCTGAATCGTCACCTCAGTCATGTGGACGTGGGGTGAATGGCATTTTCAGGGCACCTGCAGTGCCTCGGGCAAGAGCCTGTGTGGCAATTCTGATTCTCAGCTTGTCCCCATGCGCCAGTGGTGATGGTGCAATTTGCTGCAGTATCGAGAAACACACTGCCCTATTTCTGGACAGGCAGGTCCCCTCAAGTTCATCCACTGTCACATTAATCAGACAACAGGAATTCTCAACCCCAGAGGGCTGGGTTGGTTCCTCAAGATGCAAATCAAAAAGGATCACAGATATTGAAGGTATTGAAGGATATATATACACATGCCTATAATATTCAGTCCTCACGAAGTACCATTGTCAGTCTTACAGAAGGAAACTAAAATGATAGTCTGACAGGACCCATACCATGTAGAGGTATGCATCTATTTGGGTTCAATTTGAACAGGGGAATCAGGGCTAGTGGCAAAATAGCAGAGACAACCTATTAACATCTCCCAAGTCTAGCTACCATATTGAAAGAACTGCATACAAAGCAGAGGAACTGATTGGAATCATAAACAGAAGTTATTGGAAAAGCTCAGCAGGTCTGGCAGCATCTGTGAAGGAAAATCAGAGTTAACGTTTCGGGTCCGGTGACCCCTCCTCAGAACAACAGGAGGTGGGACCCTTCAGAGGAAGGGTCACCGGACCCAAAACGTTAACTCTGATTTTTTTCTTCACAGATGCTGCCAGACCTGCTGAGTTTTTCCAGCAACTTCTGTTTTTGTTCCTGATTTACAGCGTCTGCAGTTCTTACGGAACTTACTGGAATGTCAGGCTGAATTTTAGGGCTGGCTTTGGAGTCAAGCCCAGGCTAACGGGGTTAAAGCCACTTCTTATTCTCGACTGCAAGGATGCAAGATAGTCTCAGCCTAATCTGAAGTGGGCATGAGTCCACAGTGCAACAGTGGACATAATGCAGCAAATATTGGCAAGCACACTTGGAGATAAATGAAGGTTCTTCATGGGATCAGGCAGCATGCAGAGTACATTAACTTGTAACAAATGGAACCATCATTGATACCCAATGTAAGAGATGGAAATAGAATGGAGAGAAACTCCTGGAGCACTGTGGGAGTGAATTACTTGCCATGCTTCAAGCCTGAAATGAGCAATACTGGATGCCAACACTCGTTGTACAAAATCTAAATGTTACTTGCCCAAGGGAACTAACTGGACATTGAGATAGCGCTACCTCTTAGCTAATCAGCCTGACCCTGGGAATAGCAGGAGTCGGACAGTGATGCTGTAATTGTTAAAATAAGGAGAAGAGAAACAAAACACAGGTTTCTCCTCCTCAGCTTACATGGGAGTTTTGGGAATCGAACAGAGTACAGCACACCCAATTTCCTTTACATTTCTAAAATGGGCCATTTTCCATTCAGACCAGTGGGGACAATGAGACCTGTGAAGCTCCCAATCACTTCAGTTGAAAGAGCGACTGAACATGAGAGGTCTGGGTAGTTTCAACAAGTGGCAACTCAAAAAAAGAACTCACAAAGCGCCTTTCAGGGCCTTAGGATGTCCCAAAGTGTTTTGCGAATGAAGGAAGCACTTTTGAGTTGTTCATGTCATCATAATTTGACAACCGCACACGGCCAGGTCCCACAGGAGCACGCATGCGTGCACACACACACACACACACACACACACACACACACACACACACAAGCACACTGTTGGGACTGAGAATGTGCATACAAAGCCAGCTCAGAGAACAAAAGCAACGTGATGAGAGCATCTATTTTCTCCAGCCACGTTGGTCAAGGGATAAATGCTGACCAAGCAAAATATGGAGAACTTTGCTTGCTCCCTCTCTCTTTCATAGCACAATAGGTTCCTATTTTATTGAACGAGCAGTGGGATGAGAACATGGTGTTATGTCTGACTCAGAAGACAACACCTCCCAGCAACGCAATGCTCCCCCTTCTCTTGCTAGGCAGGATTCTCAGGTCATGCTTTTGTGCTGAAACCCTGGAGTGGGACTTGGCCCACTGAGATATGATGGGCAGGGACAAGTGTTGAGAAATGAAACTGGGGAGTAGGATCTCTAAGTTTCAATGGATCATGCAGTGGTGGGGAATCATGGCTCCACATGCTCTCTGACACTCATTGACCAGTCACAACCTGCTGCATGTTGGATTCTTTTATGATCCTTCATATTCTGGAAGGATTGCAAGTTTTCCAGAAGGCTTCTAATACCAGAGGACATGATCTAAGAAGTGGGGTACTGGAATTGATGGATGGCTATGGGCACTGACTGGACTTGGCTTTCTCTGGTTTAAGTTTTTATTTTAATTCACTGTCTAGGACAGCATTTATTGACCATCCCTAACTGCCCTTGGACTGAGTGGTTCGTTGGTCATTTCATTAGGCTGGTAAGAGTCAATCGCATCGCTGTCGGTCTGAAGTCACCACATAGGGCAGGCCTGGTAAGGACTTCCTTCATGAGTTACATAACTCTGGAGCAGGTGGGACTTGAACCAGGGCCTGTCTGGCTCAGAGGTAGGGACACTACCACTGTACTACAGGAGCCCCTTCCTTCATTGGTGAGCTCGATTGGGTTTTTATAACAATAAGCCAACCAACATTTTCATTCATTCAACCCACGAATTGAAATTCTAATTTTACCATCTGCCAAGGTTGGATTCGAACTCAGGTCCACAAGCATTAGTCTCTGCATTCCGAGTCCTATGACAATACCACTCTGCTACAATAAGTCCAATGTTGCAAACTCAGAACGAGTTACAAGATAAGATACCAGTCAAGATGATGAAAGCAGACACAATTCAGAGGGGACAAGCGATGCATCACTCAATGGGTCTGCCTTCTTCTGTTGCCAGTAACTCAAAAGGTACACCCCCTCTTCAGCTGTGATCCACGACGACAAAAAGGCTGAGTTCCATCCAGTGGCTTTCGAGAATCCACATGTTGGGCACCCTGACCAGTGGTCACTTGGAGACGATTTCCTGCAGTAATGAGGGAAATTCTCCATATCGCAACCTCTGGCCAAGGTACAATCTGTAAGGGTGGATCAGAACACTCAGATCTTCCAAAACTGTGTAGGTCAGAAAGACACAGTCGCTGATGAAACAATTGGGGGGGTGTTCTTTGATCTACATCAGGACATGAGCAACATTGGCTTGGCCAAAGTTTGTCAGGCAACATGAGCTATCCTTGAGAAGGTGGTGGTGAGCTGCCTTCGTCATAGAATCATACAGCATGGAAATAGACGGTGTGGTCCAGCCAATCCATATCGAACATAATCCCAAACTGAACCAGTCCCACCTGCCTGCTGCTCCTGGCCCATATCCCTCCGAACCTCCGCTATTCATGTACTTAACCAAATGTCTTTCAAATATTGTAATAGTGCCCCACATCAACCAGTTCCTCAGGAAGTTCATTCCAGACATGAACCATCCACTGTGTAAAAAAATTTGCCCTTCATATCCTTTCTAAATCTCTGTCCTCTCACCTTAAAAATGTGTCCACTAGTCTTGAAATACCCCATCCTAGGGAAAAGGTAACTACTATTAACCCTATCTATACCCTGCATGATTTTATAAACTTCTATAAGGTCACCTCTCAACCTCCAATGCTCCAATGAAAAAAGTTCCATACTATCCAGCCTTTCTTCATAACCCAAACCTTCTGTACACGGCAACATCCTGAAATCTCTTCTGAATCCTCTCCAGCTTAATAATATCCTTCTTATAACTGGGCGACTAGAACTGGACACGATATTCCAGAAATGGCCTCACCAATGTCCTGTGCAACCTCAACATGACTTCCCAACTCCTGTATTCAAAGATCTGAGCAATGAAGGCAAACGTGATAAACAGAGATAGTAAGAACTGCTGATGCTGGAGTCAGAGATGACACAGTGTGGAGCTGGAGGAGCACAGCAGGTCGGGACCCTTCTTCAGAAACGTCAACTTTCCTGCTCCTCTGATGCTGCCTGGCCTGCTGTGCTCCTCCAGCTACGCACTGTGTTAAACGTGATAAACACTTTCTTAACCACTTTGTCCAAATGTGACTTCAAAGAATTATGTACCTGAACCCCGCGTTTGCTCCAATCTACAATACTACCCAAGGCCCTACCATTAATTGTATAAGTCTGACCCCCATTTGTTGTACCAAAATGCAAAACATTGAGTTTATCTAGATTGAACTCCTTCTGTCAATTTTAAGCCCATCGACCCATTTGATCAAGATCCCTTTGTGATCTTAGAAAACTTTCTTCACTGTCTACTCTGCCATGAATTTTGATGTCGCCACAAACTTACTAACCATGCCTTTTATATTTTCATCCAAATTCTTGTAACATTGGGGTCCATGTCCTGTATGGACACTCAGAGTGCTGTCAGGAAGGGAATTCTAGGATTTTGAACCTGGCGACAATGAAGCAATAGCAAGACAGCTCGAAGTCAGGATGGTGTGGGGTTTGGAGGGCAACTTCCAGGTGGCGGTACTCCCAATGTCTGGCATCCTTGTTATTTTAGGAGTCAGAGGTCACAGACACAGAAATGTTGATGAAAGAGCCTTGAAGTGATGCTGCTGTGCATCTTACAGATCGTATACACTTTTGCCAGGTCCATTGGGGATGGAGGGAGTCAATGTTTACGTTTGTGAGTGGGGAGCCCTACCGACCATTGCCCTCAATGTTGACTACCTTGGATGGCTGTTGGCACCGCACTGATCCAGGCAAGTGTACAGCGTTGCATTACACAGTCCTGGTTTGTGTCTCAACGATGCTGAATAGGCTTTGGGAGATGGGAGGAGAGTGATTCACAGCAGATTTCCCAGCCCTTGACTTGATCCCTGAAACCACAACACAGACAAGGCTGGTGTCGTTCAGTTTCTGGTTAGGAGCAAGCTGCAGTATTGTGCAACATTCTGTGTATTGTGTGTACATTCAAGGCTGTTGCTGGCTTCCAATTATTGAACAACTACAATACAAACTGTTCTTCAAAGTATCTCATTGTTGTTATTCTAGCTGCTTACTTCAACAATAGACTGTATCTGCAAAAATAATTACAGAGGGTCAACAATTTGATTAGAACAAACATGGAATTAACTGTTCCTTGCAAAATAATCTCAGAATGCTTTCGTTTTAATTTGTTACTTGCATTTGGAACAATTAACTTTTGAAACCTATTTCTATTTATTCAAGACTGTATCACAGTTGTGATCTAAACTCCATTCCTGCTCAGTCTGTCTGCCTGAAAGTGGTGTATCATTCTCCAATTCAGATTTTACGAACTGGGTTTCCTTCAAGGTCTCCCCCCACATCCCCAGACCAATCCCACTATTTTATCTCTTCTCCTGGTCAATTGCCTGCAACACTGATTGTCCAAAATTAGTGATCCATCTTCACAGGATCCTGCTGACTACTGGGGGCCCTCTAACACAATCCCAAAAAAGTGATCATCACTTTCCTTATTTCTCCATTACACCCATTAAACGTCACTGGACGATCTCACAAAAATATCCGAAGTACAGTCGTAATGTTATCCCAAACCAAAAAATGCACCCCAGTCCCCACCCCGCTCTACCACCACCTCCCCTAAACACCTGGCCTCCCTTCATATAGCATCTATATCCTGGAACGTTAAGCTGCCAGTCCTGTCCGTCCCTGAGTCACGTTTCTGTCATAGCTATGATATCCCAGTCCCACGTTCTCATTCATGTCCTGAGTTCATATGCCTTTTACCTGTCAGGCCTCTTGCATTGAAATAAATGCAGTTTCATTTATCAGTCTTATCTCATTCTCTATCTTGCTCTTGCCTGCCTTCACTGTTTAACTTGCTCCTCTTCTGAAATGTACCATCCTCAGACTTTGCTCTTTTCTCACTGTCTCCCTGGGTCCCACAACACCATCCACCTCCCCAACAACACCCCCAAACACCCCCTCCCCCATCCCACAACCCAGGAGTAGCATGAGCAGATCTCCCCACCAGGATATTAGTCCCCTTCCAATTCAGGTACAAACTTTCTTATACAGTCACCTCTCCTCAGCAGAGATTCCAATGATCCAAAACTGCAAATCCCTGCACCATTTCCTCAGCCATGCATTCATCTGCTCTAACCTCCTATTCCTACCCTCACTAGCACTTGGCACCGGGTGTAATGTGGGCATTACTACCCTCCAGGACCTACTTTAAAACCTCCTGCCTAATTTCTTACATTCACTCTTCAGGACCTCATCTCTTCCCCTTCCTATGTCGTTGGTACCAATGTGTTCAATGACCTCCTACTGGTCACTCTCCCCTTTGAGAATATTCTGCACCCTCTCCAAGACATCCTTGACCCTGGCATCAGGGAGGCGACACACTATGCTGATGTCTCGTTGTTGGCTGCTAAAACATCTGTCTGTGCCTCTGACTAGAGAGGCCCCTATCACAATCAATTGCCAGGAACATGAGATACACCACATTACATTAGACCCAGTCTCCGTAACAGAAACTCGGCTGTCAGTGCTACATTCCCTTGGGAGTCCTTCACCCCCTGCATTTTCCAAATTAGAATACTTTTTGAGATAGGGATAGCCACAGTAGACTCCTGCATTTCCTGCCTACTTCTCCTACCTTTCCCAGAGGTAGCCCATCTACCTGACTGCATCTGCAGTTTTTCTACATGCCTGAAACTGCCATCCATCGCACCCCCTGGCTCCTGTAATTTCCCCAGTGCCTCCAACTGATGATCCAACCTACCCATGCGATCCAATAGGATTCACAACTAAACACACTTCCTGCAGACATAATTATCTGGAACATGGAAATTCTCCCCAATCACCCACATCCGACAGGAAGAGCATATCACTCAACTAAAGGCCATCTCTGCGCCTTAAACAATCTACAGACCCAGAAAATAGCACAGTCTTATTGCTCTTCAAACACTGCTCTAGGATAATTTAACAGTTGATTTATATGAAAAAGAATTTAATCAAGATACACATCTCAGCAAAACACAAAAAAATCTTGCCCTCTCATTACTAAAGATTTCTAAAAAAAATTAAGATTTATATGCTTTATACATCTTAAAAACAAATACTTAGCTGATCAGGCTCTGCAATCCTAACATTCCCAGCTTGGGGAGTTCTGATAATGAGGTCTTCTTTGCTTGTCTTGGACCAAACTCCGATTCTCAGAGAGGCTTTAATTTCACAGTCAGTCAGCTGTGAAAGCCCACTGCTCGGTTGTTTTAGAGATAGTAGGAACTGCAGATGCTGGAGAATCCGAGACAACAAGGTGCAGGGCTGGATGAACACAGCAGGCCAAGCAGCTCGGTTGTTTTGACGTTTCTTTTCTGTTGAACTCTGGAGTAATTCTCTGACATCCCACGTGGTTTCTCCTGAAACTACGACTCCTGCTCTCTGCCTTTCCTCCCGTTTAAAGTTTAATTGTTCTTGATCTTCTGTTTTTAAAATTCCAACAAACAAAGCAAAATCTTACTGAAGTCTGTGTCGACAATGTCTACCGCTCTGCCCTTGTCTATCTTCTTAGCCATATCCTCAATCAAAAACTCAATCAAGAATTGATCAGCCTTGAGAGAGACTATGGTCGACTGCCAATCCAAAGGCCCCTGCTAATTCTCTGTGAACACAGGTTTCAAATCCGACCATAGCAGATGGTGAAAACTGAATGTAATTTCTAAAAAAATAGAATATCTCAAGCACGCCTGACGAATGGTAACCATTGCTATGATCACTGATGAAAATTCATCTGGTTCACTAATTATCTTCACAGCAGGAGATTTGTCATTGTTACCTGGTCTGGCCTACATGTGACCCCAGACACACAACAATGTGGTTGATTCTGGACTGCCCTGTGAAATGCCTTTTCAAGCCACTCAGTTCAAGGGCAACGAGGGAATTTAGTCTTATTGAATAAAGAATAATGAGAAACTTTCCGAAAAGAAAATACCAACGAAAGGTCGGTGTTATTTTTCCTCCCTGGCAGAACATCCTGCACATGCAAATAAGCGAGAATAAAAAGGTCGGCTCATTAGATTAAAAATGAAGTGGACCAGTTACATTGACTACAATATTTAAACTGAAGACAAGCTTGTCTCCCTCTCAGGCTCCAGCAGTTACCACGGTCTGAATCTGGTAATTAGATTTTCATTTGAACAAATAATATGAGCAAGTCAGAGCTGTTAGTGACGGTCCACTGACTCAATTCTCCTGTCACTGTTCCACCTGCCTTCTGCAATGTCCAAAAACCACTTTAATCATGTTGGTTGCTAATTAACTGCACCTTGTGGTCCCTCTTGATTCGCCGTGCTCTAGGGCCTTAAATCAGCTACTTTAACACCCAGTTCTTTCCGTGATTTGTGTCAGAGAAGAAAGGACGTGCACCTTCCAAGCTACCCATCAGCCTAGTCTAATCCAGAGGCAGGCTGAAGAAGTTGAACGCGCTCTCTCTCTCCCCCAGCTGCAGTGAGGACAGATCGGCTAACCCTTATCTTTTTGAGAACCCCAGTCGCCAACCCAATGCAATCACTGCCCAGTTAACTTGGTGCATTGGTTTGGTTGGAGTCAGGTGGAGTGTCAGGTAGTCATGAATGGAGATGGGCATGGCACCTGTACAAAACACAGGCTGGAGGAGGAGCAGGATTAGGATGACAAAGATGAGGAGGATGATGATGAAGAAGATGAGGACAATGATAACAAAGATGAGGACGACAATACCGAAGATGAAGATGATGATGATGATGATAAGGATGATGATAATAACACAGATGATGATCCATGACACAGGGAACCAGTTTCTCGCAAGGGATTGCAGAGTTGCATGCCCCAGCTGGGACTGCACTGAGTAGGCCACAGGTCAATGGGAAACCTTCCAGAGGGCAGAAGAGGGGACTTTAAGCAACTGACATGGTTCCTATTTGCATCCTTACTCTTGGTTCCAACGTATGCCTGGGACCCCTCCTGATGCCTTGACCCACAGGGTCAAACAAACAGGATCGCCCAAGTTGCTGCTGGGGTGCATAAATTTTGCTGAAAGACACAGACACTTTCCTCTCCAATCTCCAAAGGTTCGGTCAAGAGCACGGTACCGATCCCAAGCCAAACAGTTAGGTCTGACACTTGACACTGCCTCTTTTCTTCATTGATGGATTTACTCACAGAGTGTAGTGTTACATATGTCCCCTTCTCACTGACCAAGCCAGAATCCTAGCAGCCTCCCTCTCTCTCCGTACACTGATCAAAACCAATCAAACAAACACAACCAAACTGAGATCTGACAAAAACAAAATTCAGTTTCAATCTGGGGTAGTTGGTGATCCACTCCAGGAAGACCAGACAGTTGTGGCATGCTTCCAGAGTGCTGGTGGGCACCCAGGTTTCTCTCAACTCTATTTCGATGAAACAAGTTGTACCAGGCCAGTTGAAGCAAACAAAATGATCAAAATGGGTGTCTACCCTTTTAAGGCTGATGACAGAAAATTGTGAGAGGAAGCTTTGAAGTTTAAATTAAATTTTGGTTTTGGGGACTGATTCTGCTTTCTAGCCTCTGTGGTGCTGAGACAATAAGTGAATGAATGCACACACACTGTCTCCTATACTATTCCATTGCAACAATTGCAGAACTACAAATCTTGTTTAAATGAAATCAGATTTGTAAGATGACAGTCTCTTAAGGGGCACAGTCTCTCTTTATAATTATCTCATGCGCCTACTTCGGAAATTCCTGTCACCCATGTATCTCATCGATACAATTAACATAGCAATATTTCTGAACAGGTTCATTATGAAGTATCTACCATTGACAAGAGCACAGACACTGACAGGAAACAGCTGAGGGTCATTGCTGACTGACCTTCTCCCTCAATAGTAATTTGTCAAAGACTTGCTGCACACTTTGTCTGGACTTATCTCCTGTAGCCTGTCATCTGTTTGCCATTTACAAGAGGCAGTGCAGAAATTCACCAAGGCTTCCTTCACAGCACTGGGCAAACACACAACTGCTATCAACTAGAAGGACAAGGGCAGCGGATACATAGAAACACCACCACCTGCTAGTTTGTCTCCAAGCTACTTATCATCCTGACTTGGAAATATATCACCACTTCCTCATTGTCACCGGTTCAAAATACTGGAATTCCCTCCCGAAAGGCATTATGGATCTAAGTACACCATATGGACAGCAGTCGCTCAAGAGGACTGCTCACCACCACCTTCTCAAAGGGCAACTAGGGACGGGCAATAAATGCTGGATAGTGACACATGTTCTGTGAATAAATTTTGAAAAATGCTTTGTTGGGTTTTGGATTTGCTGTTGTGGACTCTCCCCCAATTGGCTCTTTGACACAAAATATGTGTAGAACAAAATAAACATCAAAAACACCATAGAATAGAAGGCATTTGAACCCAAGAACTTGAATATCACAGAGTAGCTACAGAGTGCAGAAGGAGGCCATTCAGCCCATTGTGGCTGTATCAGCTCTGTCCGTACTATTCCCTGAGTGCCATGCTCCCAATTTCTCCAGTAACTCTGTACATGACTCATTCAGATTACAAGCGCCTTCTGAAAGCTTTGACTGAACCAGCCTGCAACGCATGCTCAGGCAGCACATTCCAGATCCTAACCACTCACTGTGTGGAAACGTGTTCTTACATGCTGCTTTTGCCAATTATCTTTCCCCCCTTGCTCTTGAGAGAGAACATCTCCTCCCAATCTACTCTATCCATGCTCATGATCTGACAAAGCAAAGGTTTTCCTGTGTCGATGAAATGCCACGTTGGATTGCATCTGGAGTTGTATGTACTGTTCTGGGTACTGCAACTTAGGATGGACTTAATGACTTTGGAAAGAGAACAGATGACAAAGAGACCATGGACCCGGCTTCCATTCAATGGAATACAGGAGGTTGACAGTGATTTGAGAGGCAATTGACCATGTAGGAATAGAGAAACACTGTACGTTGGTGGTAGGCCCAGAACGAGGAGTCAGCACCTTCATATTAGAAGTGAGCCAATCAGGGTTAAAGTTACAAACACTTTGCTACAAAAACAGTGGTCCAAATATGGAACTCTATCCTACAGCAGATGTAAGCTCCATCAATACACAGGCTATCTGCCATTGTTTGAGAACATCAGGCAAGTGCTGCTTAAGGCTCTGTTGCCTATTGTAGCTCTTCACAAGAGGGTCTTGGGAACCTGGTCCTGACCATTTGAACTGAGCCATCTCAGTGCCTTTGTACAAGGATAAGCAATCTGAATCAGACTGCGCCATTAAAACAGAGGTACTTCCCTGCTGCCTACATCGGCTTGAGTTAACTGCAACAAAAATCCTAAGTGATAAATTTGCCTCTCAAATCATGGTTACACATGCAACAGGCCCACTGTCACATAGATACATCTCGACAGATAACAGCCAGGTAGCACAAGTACAATGAACCACTCAATGTGACCTGCAATCGGTTGCAGTCCCCAAGACGACAGGTTTTATTTTGTAAGAAGGATGTTAACTTATACAATTCAACTGCATGACCTGCACCAATATTTTCCAACAGGAATGTCACAAGCAGATACTTAATCTCTCAGAGACAGAATGCATCAATTCTCTGGCCATGATCCAACATGCTAGCTGATATTGTGACAGACAATTAGCACAAGTGATTAGTTACTGAGCTGAACCCACTCGGAAGCTGGCATGGTAACTCCTCCAGGATGTTTTACACACCATTATGGAAACTCTGGCAGGGGCACCAGACAGTGACCAACTTCCTTCAGGGTTAAGCTTACCTTCCAGCAGTGATAATGATAGGACACTGGGAGATCCCATGAAGAATTTAACGGACAACTGTCGAAAATGAGCACCAAGTGCCAGACAGTACCCAAGCTTTGCTTTCATGGTTGCTGGCTCCATCTACCTCACCCTCTCCTTCATCACCTCTATCTTCCCCGACCAGACATTTTATCACTCTTCCACCCTCCGTCTTTCTCAATTCCCCTCAACTCCTCTCTCTCTTTTTCTGGAATGTTGTGTCATTTGAGAATGCACATCAACACACCCAAGCCACATTATCCAACACCAACTATTTTCCAAAAATTACTCCAAGAACCACTGTCCAATGATGACTTTGAATGCAGTTGAGAAGAGATTCATGACAATGGGGGATTTACATGCCTCTGAATTTTGCCGTACCTCCAAGTCTAGAGTGAGCTCTTGCATTGCCCTCTGTGATGGAAACTTGCATGACTTCATGGCCCTCTGAGTGATTAAACTTCTCCTCATCTCACTCATCGATGGCTCAACCCTCATCGTGGTATGTGTCCCGGTTCATGGTCACGTGAGTGAGGGGGAGATATCTTCTCAGCACCAGCCCTAGCGAGTCCTCAAAGGAAATCTGTACACCTCACTGAGGTCACCCCTCATTCACGAGTTTCCAATCAACTGTGCATTCTACTCCAATGTCTCCTTGCTGGGCTCATATCTCAACCTAGGGCTCAATCTACTGGAACTTTGTTGAACCCCTTCTGGGGCAATTAGCTCCAACATAACAACAGCAGTTGAAAGTCAGCGTGCTAAACTGTCTAAAGCATTTTGAGGCATACAGGGGTGATGAAAAGGATGAATGCAAGCCTTCATTTTCACAAGAGAAGCTCGATTATCAGCTGCATTTCAAGACCCTCTTTTGGACAAAGCATTCCAGTGGCAACTTGGAGGTTACTCACCAAACTAAAGAACAAGTCAAGTGCCCAATTCTCTTACCTGGATGAGCAGCGAAATGTACAAATTAAGAAGGAAATTATGCATGTTTCTCTTGTTTCCAAGCGATTAAATACTGCAGTTGGCCAAGAGGCTTTCTGATACATGCGTTCCCATGGAAACCAGGAACACTAACTGATGAAAGAAGACATCCGCTGACCTATAATTAAAGAGAACATCATCCTGAAAATTGATTTTTATTTTTACAAAGGAGAAAATACCTTTGCAAGAGTTGTTTAAAAATGAATTGCAGGCCTTGGCGTGTGACCATGTGATTAGGATCACTTGGTATATGGTTAACCATCATACTTCATGACGCCATGGAGTGACCAACTTGATCTCTGCTTCGTTGTGATGCCCACGACAGTGGTCAAAGTAGAAAGGTTAGCACAGGACATTTATGTGCCTCTTAAATTTCACTCATGTCCCTTTTCACATAAATTGTCACAAAAATGTCAAGCTTCTGAAATTGACATGGGCATGTTGCTGAACAGAGACCTTGGGGTGCAGGTTCATTGTTCCTTGAAAGTGGAATTGCAGGTAGACAGGATAGTGAAGTAATTTGGTATGCTTGCCTTTACTGGGCAGTGCAGTGAGTATGGGAGTTGGGGGGTCAGGTTGTGGCTGTACAGGACATTGGTTAGGCCACTTTTGGAATACTGTGTCCAATTCTGGGTTCCCTGCTTTGGGAAGGATGTTGTGCAAGTTGAAAGGGTTCAGAAAAGATTTACAAGGATGTTACCAAATTTGGAGTGTTTGAGCGGTAGGGAGAGGCTATGTCCCCTGAAGCGTCAGAGGCTAAGGGGAACTTATAGAGGTTTATAAAGTCATGAGAAGCGTGGATAGGTAAATAGTCAAAGTCTTCTCCCCAGGCTAGGGGCATTCAAAACCAGAGGCCATAGGTTTAAGGTGAGAGGGGAAAGAGTTAAAAGGGACCTAAGGGGCAACTTTGTCATGCAGAGGGTAGTGTGTGTATAGAATGAGCTGACACAGGAAGTGATGGAGGCTACTACACTTACAACATTTAAAAGGCATCTGGATGGGTAGATGAACAGGAAGGGTTGAAGAGGGATATCCGCCAAATACTGGCAAGTGGGACTAGATTAATTTAGGATATCTGGTCAGCGTGAACATGTTGGACCAAAGGGTCTGTTTCCATGCTGTACAGCTCTATGACTCCATTACTCCTCTTTGTGAATCCAAGTTAGTAACTCCTTCCCGTTCCCTGTAGGTGACAAATGTACCATTCTGCACTGAAGACAAACATTCAAGCCTTTCAAATCACGGCCAAAACCTCTCACCTTGTCTCATCCCTCCTATGACTGACCAAGCTGATCAGTCCAATGGCGTTGTTCGTCCTTGGTGGTCACCTTCACCTTCTCTATCGCTCTTTCCAAATTTGGTGGGAGGTGGAGGAGAATGACTGGCATCTAATGTCAATGATCTGGTCGAGCACCGAAACAGTCTCGAGGGTTCAGGGGCCTACTCTAGTGCTTCAAGTTCCACCTGAATTCCTCAATGAGGTTCCTGACTAAAAGTCAACCATCGTCTTGCAGGAAATGCTAAGAGAAACATCATTTTAATTCTAATTCTGAATTAATCTCTAAGGTCGCCTGTAGGTGAGGGGCCTGCTTTGCACATTACAGCTGAAAAGTTCCGCAGCCTTGTTTTCTTTGAAAGAATCATCTTAGAATCTCATAAAGCTAAGCCCTAATTAATTTACACTCTCGATTATTTTTCACACCTTTTTTTTCTCTGCTTCACTTTAACACTTGGCAGATACTGTGATGATTTGCCATCGAGGCGATGGCGGCATTTCTGCATTTGCCACTTGGCAGTTTGAGGTTTTGTCCTGGCCCAACACGACATCATCCCGCCCGGGATGCTAGCACATCCTCTCCTCCCCACCTCAGACAGTGGCGGGGGAGGCAATTCTCCAGGGGTACGACATCCTGGTTACACCAAACTGGGTGTTTCGGAAACAGCTCTGTCCACCAAAACCTGGAGAAGATTCAGTGACTGTGGACTAAGTGCCACCATCGGTAAATTTGTGACAATCATGACGTCCATGATAATCATCAACACTGTACTGGCGCTCTGCAAGGATGCATACTCAGCTCCCTACTGTACTCCGTGTACACACACAACTGCGCGGCCAAATTTCATACGAACACCATCGACAAGTTCACTGATGCTGTATGCCAGATATCAAACTACGACGAGTCAGGAAGGAGATAGAATGCTTGGTGTCAGGGTGCAGAGATAACAATCTCTTCCCTCAATGTCAGCAAAACTAAAGAACTGATCATTGATTTCAGGAAGAAAGGAGGACATTCCCCTATTTACATCAACGGAGGTGAGGTGGAGAGGGTTGGGAGAATCAAGTTCCTAGCAGTGCCGACAACCAATAATCTGACCTGGATCTCTCAAATAGATGCCACGGTCAAGGAGGCACAACAATGCCTCTCCTTCCTCAGGACGTTTAAGAAATCCGTACTGTCCACAAAGATCCTCACCAACTTTTACAGTTGCACCATCGAAAGCATTCCATCTGGGTGCATGACAGCTTGATACAACAACTGCTCTGACCAGGACCGTAAGAAACTACAGAAAGGTGTGAACACAATTCACACCATCACACAAGCCAACCTCCCATCCACGGACTCCATCTGCACTTCTCGTTGCCACAGAAAGGCTGCCAACATCATCAAAGACCCCTCCCACTCCAGTAATGCCCTCTTCCAACCTCTTCTGTCAAGCAGAAGATACAGACGTTTAACATATGTACCAACAGGTTCAAGAACCTCTTCCCTGCTCTTGTTGGACTGCTGTATGGACCTCTCTAATTTCAAATTCAATGTTGATTTCGCTTGTGGTACACCTCCTGAGCAGCCATAACCTTCTATGCCTCACTCTGTGGAAACACCCTATGATCTCTACGTTATGATCTGCTTGTACTGCTCGCAAAACAAAACTTTTCATTCTACTTAGGCACATGTAACAACAATAAAACAAATCAAATGAAAGCAAGATTTTGAGGGTCAAACTCCACATTCCCGTTTCGACTTGATTGATCAATATGAAGAGAAGGCAGACAAAAGCAATTGTTTCTGCTGTTCAGCTTGTCCAGGACTCTGAAGGCCAGAGCCATACCTATCATGTCCGCACACAAAGGGGGACTGGTTTGGGACCACCCTTCCACCTGTGAGAGGAATTATGGTTAGGTGGGGCAACTGTGAATTGTAAAATCTGAGACTGGTTACTTTTGTGAACTGGAGCTGGGGGAGAATTTGGGGAAAAGGGGAGTCAGTTAGGTCACAGGTCAGGCCTGAACTCTCAGGGTGGTTGGATAGGCTCGAGAGGGTTAATAGCCTCCATCTCTCCAGGCTCCATGTTAGCAGGATGTGCTGTCTTTCAGGCCGGATGTTAAAATTAGGCCCCATCTCCTCTCTCTAAGGTAGAGGATGCTGCCTGAACCCTTCAGTTGCTCCAGCATTTTCTGTTTTTACTTTGGAGTCCCAGCATCCCCAGTATTTGCTTTTATGGGAGCAAGAGGGTTCTGCCTTGTGTCCTGCCCAATATTTCCCTCAACCCATTTTGAAACTTCTGAGAAGCCCCTTCAGGCTGATGTTGCCAACCCAACAGAAACAGCAGTTTTTGGACCTGATTTTGACCAATTCAAAACCCAAACACTTTCACAGAGTTACAAGCTGGTCTTTCAATCAGGGAGCGGAGGTGTGGAGGGGATCCAAGACTGGTCATTGAATTCATAACAGAAAGGGGCGCAGATTCAGGAGTGGCAAGAGAAACGAAGGAACTTTGAGAGCACATGCAACATTACGCTAAAGGGAACGTTTCATGCAAAGGGGTTATTCAGGTACAGCCAATGATATTATTCCAAAAGCACTTGTCATCCTGAACCAAATTCCCCACTGAGCCTCTCTACTCTTGATTTAAGAGACAACTTAGAACCTCCCTTGTTAACCCAGCTTTCCATTCCTTTGCCCGGAAGATACAGGAGCAATATCAGACGCTGCAAGTCTGAAATAAGAAAGGAAAATGCTGTCAATGACATCTTTCAAGAGAGAAACAGACTTCAAACACGTGGTCATCACAAGCAAACTTCCGTTCTGCTTCTCTCTTGGTCCACAGATGCTGCTTGACCAGTGTTTCCATTGAAGATGAAGTAACCATGGTCTTACCAGACCAGTGGGCTGCACTCTCATCACAGAATCACGTCATTCAGCCCATCAAATCCACACTGACCCTCCGAAGAGTATCCCACGCAGACCCACGCCCCTACCCTATCCCTGTAAACCTGCATTTCCCACGGCCAATCCACTTAACCTACACATCCCTGGACACTGTGGGCAATTTAGCATGGCCAATCCACCTAATCTGCACATCTTTGGGCTGTGGGAGGAAACCCACACAGACACAGGGAGAACGTGCAAACTCCACACAGATAGTTGCCCAAGGGTGGAATCGAACCTGGGTCTCTGGTGCTGTGAGGCAGCAGTGCTAACCACTGAGCCACCATACTGCCCTAGAGACAGAGAGACACAGCTGGTGGTGGCTCAACCTGAGGGCCTCAGGCGAGCGGAAGAGGTTGAGAACAAGAATCCTTCCTTGTGATTTCAGTTGTTGCAGAAAGTGGCTGCTTTGTTTATGTGGCTGCGTTCGATTGTATTGGATAACGATCCCGCAAAGTGCCTTGTGATGAGCGACTGCGTTCAATTTGCTGTCTTAATTTCAAGTTGGATTGCAAACATGGGTTTGCTACATTTCACCAGCTGGGAGAAAAAGGAGAGGAGTTTAGTACCATGGTTACTTTTTTTTTACAAGGCAGCTCGAATGGCCCAGATCTGTCCCAGATTCCACAGCCAACATCCCAACAGTCCTCAAATTTTATCAGAACTTTGCACAACACAGAAATTCATCTATCAATACAGGACTCAAACATTTTAATCAAATTGCAATTACTATTTCCCACAATTAAAATAAACGCAGCAGGATGCACTATTAGATGAAATAAAACCAATGCTAAGTGTACTGCCTCATGAATTCCAATTTGAAAGCAGATGAGTTCTAAGGCAGCGTGCTGTCATGTTATTTAAAGGTTACTGGCTGTGCCTGCTGGGAACTGTTTGATCGACACAGATTAATCCATGCTTTGCACTTTTTTCCTCGACTTTCATTTCTCCTCACATGGAGAGGCCAAGTGATACCAGGGATTGGTTCCATCATTGCTGGGGTCTGTCGTTAAGATTCGATATTCACAGCCGGGCACAGATAATGGGAAATTCATCTGTTGCCTTCCATGCCTCTGTGGAGCTATGGGAGGGAAATCTTCACCATTTGTTTCACCCAAAAATCAAGCCTTAGATTTTCATAGCACCTTTCGCAACCTCGGGATGTCTACAGGCACTTCACCGGCCACGGAAGTCCTCTTGACATGCACCTGCTGTGAGAAGTGTAGCAGCCCATTTGCATAAAGTAAGGCCCCAAGAGCAGTCCAGACCAAGAAAAAAATAACATGTTTCAGTGACATTAATGATGACATGAACGTCGAGTAGGACAACAAGAAGAATTTCCCCACTCTTCCTCTTCAAACAGGGCCATGGGAGCCTTTCACACAGATCTGAGGAGGGGGTGGGGCGACAGTTCAAGATCTCATACCAATGGCGCGCTTGCTCCCCCCACCGCCTGAGTTTTTGGTGGGACGATATTGGTCTCTTCAAAAAGTCTCATGCTGTAGCTCGCTGCCATTTGTCCTTTAACAGTTCCTGCTGAAGGGGCGTGGGATGTTTTGCTGTGTTGGCGATGCCACGTAATGACTCTATGGTGTCCAATTCCGGTCGCCACATCACAGGAAGGATGTGGAGGCTTTGGAGAGGGTGCAGAAGAGGTTTACCAGGATGCTGCCTGGGTTACAGGGTATGAGCTATAAGGACAGGCTGGACAAAAATTAGGTTTGCTTAATCTGGAGTGGCTGAGGCCCGATAGAGGTTTATAAAATTATGAGAGGCATATAGATGGGGTTGACAGTCCCAGACTTGAAATGTCTAATACTAAAGGGCATGCATTTAACCTAAGAGGGGGGAAATTCAACAGACAAGTGGGGGCTAACTGTTTCACACACAGTGGTTGGTGCCTAGAATGCACTGCCAGGGATAGTGGTGGAGGAACATAGGGCAGGGCGGTTTAAGGGACACATGAATAAGCAAGGAGGATATGGACCAAGGGCAGGCAGAAGGGATTAGTTTAATTTGGCTTCATGTTTGGCACAGCATCATGGGCTGAAAGGGCTGTACCTGTGCTGTACTGTTCTATGTCCTGCCAAATATTGAGCCTTGGACAGTGCAGTGGTGTAAAATGGCACCGGAATACCAGACACAGCCCTTCGATACCCAGCCGGGAACATACCTGACAAGGAGGGGAATCGCTGGCCTCACCTTAAGTGACAGAAGTTGAATGGCAATCGGCATCGGCCTCAAATGGTTACCTGCAATATTTGGAGCAGTATTCACAGCAAAGCCCAACTTGCCTGCGCCAGGTTACCCCAGAAGACAAATCCAGACACGCACTGTCTATCTTGCTCCCTTCATTCAACAGCACTGAGGATAGATCCTCGTGGGATCTTGTCTTGTGGAAATGACAGCACTTGAAGCAACTCGATTGTCCATCATACCCTCGGAATCACTTTGGAAAGGCATCCATCAGGACACAGCATTTGCCCTTCTCACCTCTCCAGTTGCATTCATGCAAAATTGAATGTGATCCTCGTGAACAACACTGCCTTCAATCTTAATCTAATCCTGCGACCACCCACAACCTGCAGCCGATTTGCCTTGGTAAAATCTCACTAATAGTGATCATAAAAGGATCAAGCGTGTATTGGTTGAGATCAGCCATAATCTCCCTGAATGGCAGATAGACTCAGAGGATTCAATGGCCTTCTTCTGTTACTCATGCTGTGGAGCTCATGTGATACCCCACAAATGACTGGAGATGATGGGACACAGTTAGCTTTCTTAACAAAAAAGTAGCAGCTGCAGCAATTCATCTGGGTCCAAGATGAAGTCTCAGGGGTCAAGTTTTACCTGGGTCCAAGATGAGGTCTCAGGAGTCAAGTTTTACCTGGGTCCAAAGTGAGGTCCAAGGGGGTCAAGTTT